>NC_141141.1:109008926-109345176 GCF_053477565.2 Lygodium microphyllum | reverse complement strand
TACATCAACATATCGTTCCAGTGATACTTTATAATTGTAGTTAGTCCACTTACTTGAGTTATGGAATATCTATCTAGGCATTGTTCTACTTAGAATATTCCCACTATGGACTGCTTGTATATTATGTATGTTGTACTATCTCTTATTCTTGGTAGACTCATATAGTGAAGAAGAAGAAGAAGAAAGACTAGGGCTTTAGCTTCCTATTTTGTGTATTTTCTCTCTCTGTGTTTTGTGCCTTGCAAGAGCTCTCTCTCTCTCTCTCTTCCCCCATCTTTTCATAGCATCAAAGTTGCATTCAAGCAAAGAGTTGTGAGCCATAAGCATAAGAGTCTATACGAAAACCCGAATGTGGAGATATCTCTCATACGATCTTTGATTGATGAGCTATCTTTGCAAGCTTAAAGTGCTTAAGAGGGTGTTATATACCTTTGGTCTTACCTTATGTGGTCTAATTCATGTTTTGAGTGTGTTTGGCCCTTCGTTTGGGAGTTTGAGGCTATTCATATGCGAATCTAGTAAGATTTATCAAATCTGCAAACCTTGTCATTTTGCAATAGGTTGCAAGTATTGGCGTGGTAGACAGTATTTTGATGCTATCAAGCATTACAAGTGTTGGTCATGGTATACTTATGTATTGAGTTTAGTATGGGTGATAGTTTACTTGAATTAGTAGGTTTTTTTATAAAAGCTGATTTGTGGATTTTGTTGCACAATGTCTGAGGGATTTAATCAAATAGTCAATGAAAATCTTGATAATCATTTCTTCCATGCTTGGAAGTTGAGATTGACCAATTTTCTTATGGATAAAGGTCATTGGAACTGCATGGAAGGAGATAATATTGAGACTTGAGAGTTACCGGAGGAAAATGCTATGCCTAAGGAGGCCAAAGCTTTAAAGGAATGGAAAAAATGTACTAGCTTTCCATCACTATTTCAAAAAATATGATTGAGCATATAGAGAATGTAGATAGTCATGCAGAAGCATGAAATAACCTGGTTAAACTCTTTGGTACAAATACAAAAGCTGGAAAGTTGTAGTTCAAGTCAAAGTCAAACAATATCAAGTGTGGAAAACTATCTATTAATGACTATGCATTGAAGATCAAGAGCATTGTTGAAGCTCTTGGATTTATTAAACCATAGGTTGATGATGATGATATAGTGGCTGCATGTTTGGATGGCTTGGGTGAGGAGTACAAGGAGATTCAAACCTCCATCAACACAAGAGACACCATCCCTATTTTGTAGATATAATATCTATGTTAATGTTAGAAGAGAAAAATTTAGGTCTTGTTATATCTTTGTTAGAAAGCAAGAACAATTTAGCACATGTGCTCTATGGAAAAAATGAAGGGCAATCTCATGATTCACAAGAGTAGTTACATACAAGTGGTAGAGGCCACTCCCAAGGGAAAGGGAGCCATAGAGGACATGGCAGACAAGTTCAAGTTATGATAATAGAGAATACTATAATTATGGTTTTAAAAACTATATTTCATATGACTGTATAAAAAAGAGAAGAGGTGAAAATAGCAGAAGTGGAAGAAGACAACATAATGATTATGCATTTACTAGTGATTAGGTTGATAATGAGAAGTTATTTAATATGCAATATATGATGAACGCACTAAGTGCAAATGCACCAACAGTAATGATGGATTATGTATTATATGTGGATTCATGTGCCTCTAACCATATGATGTCTCATGGAGAATGGTTTAAAGAAATAAAAAATCCTAAAATGCTTAGTTTTGTAGAAATAGGTGATAATATAATACATTCTATTGCTCATGTTGGGAGTGTCCCATTATCTATGCAGGATAAAAAAGTTAAGTGTTTGGTTGATGTGCTGCATGTGTTTAACATTACAAAGAACTTGGCTTCTATTGGGTAAATAGTTGAGTAGGGAATTACAAGTAAAGTTTAATCAAAATGGCTCCTTTTTAGAAGATTTTAGGAATGGGTATAAATTGGTTACAAAAGGCAAATATGTGGGAAGTATGTTTAACTTGGATGCAAATGTATCCAAGCTAAAGGCTACTATGTTTGTACAAGGTGTAAGAGTTGTGGCTGATATTGACACTTGGCATAAATGTATTGGCCATGTAAATGTGTAGCGATTAAAAAAATATAGTTATATAAAATGCAATGAGCTTGTGTAAGTTCAAAGTAACTTATATGTAAAAATTGTGTGAAGCATGCCAATTTACAAAATAGGCAAGGCATGCATTTTCTCATGATGAACATGCAAGCAAGCATTTACTTAATGTTGTACATTCATATCTATGGGATCCTAGAAATACTGCACTAATGGTTGGATATAAGTATTATGTAATCTTTATTGATGATCCACTACAACATGCATGCCCTAGACCGAGATTCAAAGCAATCAAATTCTTTGTGTAAAAATTTACCTCCATTGTCTCTAAAAACATTGGCATATACATCTCTATAGATCTATTGCTATATGGATCATGTCACTATTTACATTGCTATTTGCATATTGTCATTGTATATAGCGACACTTTCTTGTGATTCAAATAGTGATGGTTGCAAAGGGGGGGAAAGGGTGGTAGGGTATATATACTCTACCACCCTTCTAGCCACATGGGCCAGATAACGTTCCATAATTAATTTACAAATTGAATAGACAGATGATATCCAAAAACATCCATCATGATTTGTTAGGAAAAAAGAATTCATTGATTTCAATTTCCAAAGAAGTACAATATGAAGATGACATTTCATAAAGCTACATGGACTGATAGGGAAGAGGAACCAAAATAGAGAAAACTATTCATAAATATAGCAAAATGTGAGTCCATACAAAGAAGGAGAAATGTATCTAAAGAAATCTACATAGAATCAATGGAAAGACTCTGCATGGAGCATAAGGCCAAAAAAGGGAGGGGTGCATACTCCATGAATCCAAGTGACTACTAGAACTCATCACTATTTGAGAGCTCGTCCCGATAGAAAAAATTATCAATGAAAGGACTCTACAACATAAATAACCAAAGATCAATCTAGAGTACACAACATCACAAGAACTAAAAACTAGAAACATGAAAGAGGCATGCCTTACTACATTACCACATGCATGTAATCTATCGATGAGTGTAGTAAGACTATGTCTTTTTGCATATTGAGTCTCCAATCCCATGGGGTTGCAATTAGTGATTGAGTGATGTAGCAAAAAAGACAAGGTAGCATTAATAGAAATAAGGTTATTAGTATAAGCAGAATATAAAATAAAAAAGTGAACATAACAAATAGAGAACTTAGAAGTCCAATGAGAGGTGGTGCATGACTCCCCTCCAGCTATGCCTCCAGCTATGCCCTCTCTGTATCTCGCTGTTACCACAATCACCTTGGAGAGTCCATAGCTTCCTCTTTGAGTCTCCTCTGATCCTCTTGGTCCAACCACTCAAGCTTTGGTGTGCCATTCTTGATTGCTTGTGTGCATTTGACTATATGTGTCATATGTAGGCATACATACACTCCATTCTCCATCTAGTGGAGAACCAATTAGCTAGTGTAGATATTGAAATTTCTTCATGTAAGGATGCTATCATATAGTCCTTGCTAGCATTTGGTATATTCTTCAAATGATCCAATACATTGTGCTTAAAAATCTACCGGCACAACTCATGCATGTGTGTAATCACCCTCCTCTCCTCATCATTCATTAGCACAGCACTAGTTTTTCCATTCACTAAGTACTTGTACCTTGATAGGGCACTTCTAAGGTACGCCCTCTCCAACCTCTAACTATGCTCTTGGATATAACTAGGAGACCCCTATGTATCTAATATACCTATAAGGATGACATTTCTCAAAGTATCACCCATAGAAGTGCCACCTGCGGCCGTAGACAACTAGGAAAAACTCAACATCACATGTGCATGAATGTCTATAGGTGTAGAAAATCCAAGTGGCATTAAGTATCCACTCAATTGAAGGGAGGGGACACTGCAGTGGTGTCTCTACAGTACACAGTTGAGCCACCCTTCTAGAACTAGCACAAGAGTGAGGAGTAGGAACTGGCCATGGGGTCACAACATCTATATCTCCACAACACCCCCTAGAACCACACTTAGAATGGGAAGGAGAGAAAGTTTATGGCTCCTTGAGGTATTCAACACAACCACCACCTCCACTAGTTGAGTGAGGCATCCATGAGCCACCTCCCTCCATGGTGGCCAATCTAGAGCATTGACTCTTCCTACTAGAGATGCACCAAGGTAGAATATATAGAACATCTAGATGCAAATCAAGACAAATTTTGGTTACTATGTCATTGAAAGATGCCATTTGATCTAAAGACATATGCATAAAAGTCTCCTATATCTTGTTATTTGTGTATTGTCGATCATCCTACTCTCTAGACTGCACAACCAAAAATCGATGTTAGCATTTTGAATATAAGGGCGCAAGTGAAGCATGATAACATATTTCTATGAAGAAGTATTAAGTTAGAAAGCATATAATAAAGTATTAACATAAAAAAGTAGTCAACAAATTTGACAAAAAGTGGATACAAATATGATTGATTATATGGCTATATGACAAGCTTTTGGCATAGATTGGCATACACTGGAAAGCCTATGCGTAGGTCCCCATAGATAGAAGAGTCTACTTCACTCTCAGAAAATTCTTGTATTGATATCTCTTCCCCTGGATTGTTCATGATTGTCTTCTCCATATGCCACAAGCCCTCATCCTCCATCAAGGGGGTCCACCTTATAGAACATGTAAGATATCACATGAGTTCAAAAGAAAGGGTATTAATATATTTAGTAAAATTTATAGGATTATATTTACAAAAGAGATTTGTTAATTATAATTTGAAAGAAATTCATAAGTTTAGTAAAGTAAAAGGGGTCATTTTAATACCTTATAGTATATAAAGAAAGGGTATTTCTTAATATTCTTTTAACACACATTATATAGATTATTTCTTATAGGTGGACTTTATGAGATCCTCCTTCTCTTGCAATAGCAACTTGTCTACCTGCATACAATCCACGTCTATGCTACGGATATTGCTTTCATCATACACTCTAGCCATCTGAGGAATTGTAGGCACAACATACCACCAATGAGGTTGTTGTGCGTTAAGATACAAGATTACCTATTTGAAATCAATTAAGAGCATCTTGCAAAGGAAAAAAAGCATTTGTGACTTTTTTATGCTATGGTAAATTTTTTAGGAAAGGCTATGCACTTGCTCACAATGACTTAGCAAGACAAATATATACAAATCATTTTATATTTTCTTGAAATTTGCCTCCAAGAATCTAGATAGCCCTCATCAAATGGTTACCCTTGTTCCTTCCAAAATGACTTTAAAACATTGTACATCGAATATGATCATGGAGAAACTACAACAATCTACTCAAATAACACTTTGCAAGTTGCTAAAATACTCTATCTCAACCACTATAATATTCAAATTTGTGGTCCACCATCAACTCTCTTACTCAAACTTCTCCATGACACCATAGTCTATCTTGTCGAGTGCAATTTATCAATGCCCTCCACTCAAAAATGTCCCCCATGTAACCATGTCACATTGTAGACTTTTTATTGTACATTGAAATTGCTAGGTTAGTTGCCACATACAGTTACTAGATACAACAAAGACATCACATGTTTACTGAAATTGCTAGGTTAGTTGCCACATATAGTTACTAGATACAACAACAAAGACATCACATGTTTACCTTCAAACTATATCCTCTTGAGAACTCCCACTCCTCCCTAGAGACTTCCTCCCCTTGACTAAAGTTATTGTTAGGACATCATGCAACCTCCTCACAAGCATGAACCGTGGCAACTCCTACATGCCCTCAAGATATTGAATAGGCTACTAACTTGTACTATGCTAAAATTCTAATCGCACTGCCTCCCATTCCATTCTGGCATGCTCATACCTACTCAGACACTTCTCCATGAATGCATGGTACAAATACAAAAATAATTCACTTTCTCCTCCATGGTTCTATCAATCCTCTTCTCTATCCCATTTCCAACTACCGCATCTCATGTTAGTTTATCATTATTCTTTAGCTTCCACAACATCATGTTATCTAGATCCACCGTTAATAGCCACTTTAAAATATATACCAATACCTTTGACACTAACCATTATCCTTCAACCATGCTGCCCTCTAAATAAGATTGTTGTCAAATAAAGATTTTCAAGGTTTTCATGAAATGATCCAAGAAGAACATCCATTGGATATGGACCGATCATGTAATCTCCACTTTGTCCACAAGATATACTAGGAGGTAAGTCTATATTATGAGCATGCTTGCGGGTAAATATGTGATAATTTACTTCACCATGCGCTTCTCTTTAGTGAATAGGTCCCAAGAAATACAAGTTAGTTGTATATGACCATCAGAGCTCTTATATGTGGCCAATATTCTTGTATATTATCTCTCTCTCTCTTCTCCCCCTTTTTCTTTATTTCTCTCTTACCCTCTCTTTCTCTCCATTTATTTTTCTTTCTACCTCTCCCTCCCTATCTTCATTTCTCTCTCTTCCTCCTTTCCTCTCTATCTATATTTTCATCTCTCTCCCCTCTCTCTTTATTTATCTCTCTCTTCTTCTCTCGCTATCACTTTTCCTCTCCCTCTATCCCTTTCCCACTTCCTCTCTCTATTACTCTTTCTCTTTCTCTTTCTCTTTCTCTTTCTCTTCTCTTTCTCTTTCTCTATCTCTATCTCTATCTCTATCTGTATCTCTCCCTCCCTCTCTCTATTTTCTTTATTTGTCTCTCCCTCTCTCTTTATTTTCCCTCTCTCTCTCTCTACTTTTCTTTATTTTTCTCTTTCACCCTCTCTCTCCCTCTCTCTCTCTCTTTCTCTCTTTCCCTCCCTATTTTTCTCCATATATATATATATCCCTCTGTTTCTCTCTCTCTCTCTCTCTATCTCTTTTTTTAATTTCTCTGTCACTCCCTCCCTCTTTATCTCTATCTCTCTCTATATATTTCTCTCTCCCTCTCTCTCCCATCCTTTCTCCCTCTATCTCTCTCTCCCCCCCTCGCTCTATGCATCTCTCCATAAACAAAAAGAATGAGAGTAGAGAAGAAAAGAGAAAAACAAAGAAAGAATAGATCATGCATTTATCTCAAAGCTTGAAGAAGAAGGGTCCATTAGGGGAGTTTTGAGGTCTCGAAAATGCCCTGTAAGCGATCTTAGAGAGAGAAAATATTTTAGGAAATAATTTTTTTGTTTTTAAATTTTTTTATATTTTGGTAAGTGAATATATAAAAAATTGTTAATAAGTCATTGGTGCGATATTCTCATGGTCACATCAAACCTAGAAATCTAGGCTGCCATAAAGGTGACAAAGATTCTCATAATCAAGATCTTACTCATCCTCATTAAAGTGAAAACTAATATTCAATTTGAATTTTGTTCAATGTTTGATTACTTCCCTCCATTCTCACTCTCTTTTTTCTTTCCCATACTTACTAGTTTCTTCTCCGTTTTCCTTCTTATTTCTAATTCACATACTTTTTCAATCCAATCTTCTAATCACATCCTTAGCTATTGATCAGTCATCCAATGATCTCAATAGCTCTAGTAAAAGGCTTCTCTATCATCTTCATATTGAGTTGGATAGTGAGTATGAACCAATAAGGAAGAGAACAAAACCCATTACCATTATAGAGTCTACAAAACATATACTCAGGTTTGAAGGAAAGAAGAATCTTGATCTTTTGTTAGATAGCAGGATATATCCCAAATATCCTAGCAAAAATAGCACTCCACCTTTCTATAATAGCTCTTCATTGTTGAGGCTCATTGGTGATGGTTATAATGGGTTTCTAGGCTATACACTTAACTTGGTTATAGAAAAGGATGTCCTCAAATTGGAGAACCATATTTTATCAAAACATAACAATGAGTTACTATAGATGCTAGAAGGTTATCAACAGAGGATTCATTTGTTGGAGAAATGCATCAAATCTTATCAATGAAAGCAAACTATTTTAGGACTTCGAAATCGACAAAAGGCTCTTAGAAATATTGAGAGTCTCAGACCAGGAGGAGGTGGTTGTAGTAAAAGAATCCAAGCAGCAAGGTACATTTCTGTTCCACCTTAAAAATATGAAATATGACTTTGTTTATAATTAATTGTATTGATTTGTGATGTTGATTTTGTTTAGGTCTCTTTTTAAACCAAATGTAAGTGAAAGAGATTCTTTCAAAGCATCTCAGTTTTATTATCATCTTCTTCCTTCAGTAGTTTCAAAAGATATTTTGGAGAAGAAGAAATTTAAAAAGGCAAAGAAACAATGCTTGGAGTCATTTATAAAGGATCTCTCTTTGGATATTGAGTTAGTGTAGAAGACACTAGATAATACTAGTATCAGTCGAGATGCTTATATACAACTTTTTCAGCTTTTACATTCAAATATGAAGCAAGGAAAAGTACGTAATTGCATACTTCCAAGGCCATCTGTGGTTAGAACTATTAGATAGAGAGTGAATAACAAGGTAATGGAGACTCTGGGTGAGCCTTTCCATATCAAGGCTAGCTTCAAGGGAAAGAAAAAGAAAGTTGTATTCAATGAATTTAACAATATTTTCCTTGACTTTCCCACCCTACAATGCTTAATGATTAGATTCTATGACTTGTCACTAGAAGAGGCACAAGGAGTGGCTAGATTTGCGGTTAAACTTGATGAAAGTGAGATTCTAAAATGTACAAAACTAGAGAGGGTCCCAATTACCTTGATGAATAGGGCACTTTCATCAAATCATTACAATCACTCAATGTCATTCAATGTTCAATCAAAACACAACATTTGGTGGCTAGGAGCATTCGAAGTAGATACAGAGGATTTTGATATATTGTATTGGGTTTTTCATCAAACACCAATACCTGATGTTATTAAGAGACAACAACCAAGAGAAGAGATATTTGTTGAAGGATTTGGGAACTATAAGATTGAGTGGCACATAGCTCGTGACTTAAAGACACTTAAATGTATGTACAATGTATCAAAGGAAGCCAACTCTAGATCTCCTTGCCTATGTTGCATGTCCCCAAGTAGAGAGTTGAACTCAAGCGATTGGAATAGAGCTCCCTCTAGGCACAACAAGGATTCACAGTTTAAGCCAGTTCTAGATATTCCTTTAGTGAATGCCCATATCTATACACTTCATGCACTTTGTAGGATAATTGAAAAGCTTGTTCATCTTTATATAGGATTTGCATGGAAGGTGAAGCCATTATCAGCTAGAACAAATGCTATAACAAAGATTGAAAAAGTCTTATCTACAATTGGTTTGCGTGGTGGTAATGTTGTTATTGAACCAGATCTTCAAAAGTCTAAGACTGACAATTGTGTCCCCAAAAAGCCATCTATTGGTGGAGTGAAGGCTAGAAGATTCCTAGACTTTCATGGGAGACTTGGTAAGATAAACTCTAAGAATGGTAGCTCAACTATTATATACAATCAATGGAAGTGCCTACATAATGCAGTCAAGGATCATGCTGATAATGGACAAGCTCGGAATAGAAAAGCCAATGTTTGGGAAACACTAGACAAAGTATTCTTTTATTGTGATAAAACAGAGTGGAATGATGATGATCTCAAAGACTTGAAAAACCGATTGAACCTTTTTAAAAAGGCAATGACAGAAGCTTGGGGTAATCAACACTGAGGAAAACCAAAGAGCAAGCGATGAAAACCGAGCAAGGCTAGAAAAGCGAGCAATGGAAATCGAGCAAGGCTAGAAAATCGAGCATGAAAATTCGAGCAACAAGCGACCTTCTAACATACCTACCCCTAGAGCATCACTGACGTATACAGATAAAAATTGTAGATTAAAATTAAATATAATGAAGACACACACATAGAGCTCACATAACTCATCCCAATAATGACACAAAAAAGTGTAATCCATGTTCATCTCACAAAGAAGGTGGTAAGAAAATAGTATAGTATGATCTTGAAACATAGATGAGGAACTAATTTCAGTCTCCCAATGAACAAAACAAGTTCAAATTACAAAAGTATTTCTTATATCATTCCATATCGTGGGATGAAGCTAACAAAACGGACACAATAGATGAAAGCTCATTAAAGTAGCTATACATGTCCAAAAAGAAAAGGCCGTATGTTGAATTCAAAAATACCCTAGCCTCGAATACCTTAAACATAGTAATTTATCTACCTAAATAAAACCCTTAAGACAAAAGGATACTTTTTTTAAATGACAAAACATTTAGGGAAATGTTTCCTCAAAGCTTTGGCCATCCACAAGACCAAAAAGCGCACTATCCAACTCTTGGAAGTAGTGCTTGAGCCAACTCCACCTTAGTAAGAGCTGCTTGGTGTATGAATTGATGCACGACTTCATTGAGTCCCAAGACCTTTATGAAGACATAGTATAGGTGTTTGCATGGCATGTATACCAAATTCTTCGTGTCTCGCTGAGTAAAGTCCTCACATGAGCATCTTGGATATTGTGACACAGTGATAGAATAGGTCAACCCATCTACTATTGAGCCTTCTGTCTTTAGAAAGTAAACATGAGCTTCACCAAGAGGAACAATACTCTCTTTCACAACCTCTGCAACCATTGAATTTGCCCTATTTATTGTTGAGAATCTGCCAATCACACCCTATGTATGCCCTTTTGTATGGAACAACTAGGCTAGGAAGATGCAGTTCATTCTAGGAAGAGAGACAGATCCCATAGGCACAGTGATGAAATGTGCTACCAAGCAATCCTATATAATGATGTACTTGACTATCACTTTCATATGATGATAATGCAATAGTACTTGTCTCTTTGTGTCAAGTCCTCGTGTCATTGTCAATCCTACACAAGATTGTGTTTATGAGTTCAAGTCTCAATCTTGAAACCTAATTCACTTGTGTAACAGTTGTCTTCTTTGTCAATGTCAACATGAGTAGTATCTTCATCTTCCATCCTCCATAGCTTCCGCCTTTGCCATGCTCTAGATCCCGCATTTCTCACATGGTATCAGAGCCCAGTTGGGCATGGCATTGCTTCTCCAGCCTCTCTTGATTCCTCTCAACATCAATCTAGCTCAATGTCAGCTCATGACTTCATCTCCCAACTCTATCCTCACTGAAGCTTCCATGGCAGCCATAGCCAGCAGCACCCTGTCAGATTGAGCTGCTTATATCTCACCCCACAGGTCAAATCTCTTGGAGCTTCCTTCTGGAGAAGTATTCCCCAACTCACAAAGCTTCCCTGTATCACATTAATCCTTGACATTGGCCACTCCATAGCTCAGCATTTCTTAAATTGTCAATCACTGCCATAGCCCAAATCTGTGACCTGCAGGGCATACCTTGATTGGAGTCCCTGGATCTCCCAATACAAAGTATATCTCCTCTTGCTTTCTTCTAAGGAATCATTCCTCACATCAGGAGGCTTTATCCCAGCACCAACAACCATGACATTGGTCACCCTTTGCTCCAACATTGACGAAATCGCGGAAATCTGTAAGAACTGTGCCTGTTCACGGTATTCTTCTCTGCGCGTGTAGTACGGGCCGCGATCTGGACGAGGAGATTAGGGTTTTGGTAGAGCATCACATAAGCTACATTTCCATAAATTTCTTTTAAAAAATAATCCACCATAGCTCTTGCAATGTTAGAAAAATTAGGCCCCTATCATGAAACCCTAAAATCCACCATAGCCAAAATCCTTCAAACTCAAAAATTCTTCATTTTCTCTCTCCTGACACTCAACCCAAGCCTCTGTCACTCTGATCCACTGTGTTACTGAAGTTCCCATCAAGAAAAATATTCAAGAAGATAAGCATCAACAAAATCAAAGCATCAAGAATCATCATCAAGTTCAACCATAGTATCTTTTGATACTACATAGTGTGTTTTCACACTACCATTGGTTGTGTCTTATGACACATTAAGATTTCAACTTTGTGCTAGAAAGTTTCAGAAATTTTAAGCTAATTCCATCATGGAATTGCCAAGCATGAAGTCTCTTGGGTGGTTGCCTGTTATAAAGAGTAACATTACTCTTGGTGCCCATTTACATTGCATACAAGACTTGGCTATCTTACTTGCAGAAAGACATGGAGCTATCTACATCAAAGTTCAATCAATGAATCCATCAGAAGATTTTGAAGACATTTTCACTACCTCAAAGAGGATACCTTTGCTTGAGGGGGACATCGACATGAAGACTAAAGTTGCAAGCAAAGTCAAAGAAGAACCAGACCAAGAAGACCATAAGATCAAAGAGCAAAGGAAGAAGGACAATAAGAAGATCAGCCATGAAGACCAAAAGATCACATCATTCAAAGCTGAAGAACCAAAGATGAAAGACAAGAAGATTTTCCATACTGACAAAGAGAAATCATATGCTGAAAAAGACCACAAGGGCCTATCGATCCTTGTCTCTCATTTTCTGTTTTAAAAGCATTGTACCTGCCTTAATGTTCCTTTTATAAGCTTGTAAAAACTCCTCATGTAGCCTTGTACTACAGCCTTTGTACACTTTGTGAGGCCCCTGTTATAGCCTCTGGATGTCCACCATGTTTATGGTACCCACACTTAGCCTTTTCCACGACAGCCTCTAGTGTTTTGCCATGTTTGTGGTATGCCGACACTTTGCAGGTGCTGCTCTCACTAAAGCCTCTACACACTTTGTACTTTCAGATTGTGATTGAGGAGGGGTGTTGAGAATCTGCCAATCACACCCTATGTATGCCCCTTTGTATGGAACAACTAGGCTAGGAAGATGCAGTTCATTCTAGGAAGAGAGATAGATCCCATAGGCACAGTGATGAAATGTGCTACCAAGCAATCCTATATAATGATGTACTTGACTATCACTTTCATATGATGATAATGCAATAGTACTTGTCTCTTTGTGTCAAGTCCCTGTGTCATTGTCAGTCCTACACAAGATTGTGTTTATGAGTTCAAGTCTCAATCTTGAAACCTAATTCACTTGTGTAACAGTTGTCTTCTTTGTCAATGTCAACATGAGTAGTATCTTCATCTTCCATCCTCCATAGCTTCCGCCTTTGCCATGATCTAGATCCCGCATTTCTCACATTTATTTGTTCTTGAAATTGTTTAGATAACTTGCTTCTCCACTTCACAGGCTTTCCATTTCTCCACAGTGGCCGCTCATGGCTTGGACGTGGTCTATCACGTGGAACTATGAAGCTATCCACAACCTCATCATTCTCTGCAAGAACAAATCCAGCTCTTTGCAAGTTTGCTTTCTCTGTCTCTGTCACCATGGTGCTTTGAGCAATCTTCCATGTCGCTGGAGCATCTCCTGGTATTCCCATCACTGAGCTATCCACCTTCCATGTATGGAGAACATCATTTCCACAAAACCATATGAATTGTCCCACTGTACCATCAAAACTATAACGTCTCCTTCCTTTGAAACATGGTGCAGGCACACCTACAGTTGCATTCTTACCAAGAGGGTTAATTAGTTTCCCACATCTAGCCTTCTTGGACTCCAAGAAGCCAAAACAAGTCACAATACTATGTGCTTTTGTTCTTATGATGGCCCAATGCGTAGGGTAGATTGTGCTCTCTTTGCATATCTTCAAGGCAAATTCTGTCTCCTTTTGCAAATTCTGCTCCATTCCATCACCTCTGAACCTCATTGTTTTGCCAACAGTCACACTGTTGAATATCCAGGTCTATGGCTATCTGTTGGTGGCAAGATCACTCTTGGGTCTACGTTACCCCTTTTCCTTCTAACACTTCTTGTCTCTTTGACTGGCTCTCACCCAGCACTCAAACAAGCACAAAGCCAGGGTACCGAGCAGCAAAGTATATGCTTGGAGCTTTGCTCCTCACCATGAAACCTGCAAACAAGCCTTTCTTGCCATGAATACACACACACAAAAGACTCAAGACACACCCTCACCAATCAAGAAACAAGATCAGGAGGCTCCTCCTCTTCCTCTACACACTCAAGATCCATAGTTGCAGCACACAGGAAGAGCAAGAAGAAGGATGGACAAAGAGAGTTTGGAAAAGAGGGAAGAGGGAAGTTAAAGAGGCACCACAATTTGCCGTGCTCCAACCTCCTCAACCACTTTTCCCCAAGAACCCCAATTGCACCCTTTTGAACCTTTATTAAATCAAATATTTTTGACCATACAAAAAGACTAAGGTTGGAGCCCTTATGTGTTGCATGTATTCTAGGCAAGATTCCTAAGGTTTTTAAAATCAAGGAACATATGCAATGGCTTTTATAGCTCCAAGCCAAGCATTTACAATGGTAAATATATATCAATGAAGTACAACTTAGATACAATATCACAAACATTTTTGATAAAGTGAATAACTTGTTGATGTAGATCCCAAATCTTTTAGCCTTTTTGATGACAAAATTGGAGGCTATCATTCCTCCCACACTTAAATTGGTGAGCTCCCGCGAACCAAAGAACCATGGTAAACTTCCATTGTAAGCTTCAAGAAAAACATCATATCCTTCTTCTCATTTCTTCACACTTCCGTGGATCATTTGTCCACTTCTTCAACAACCATTATCTCTTCACATCAATATTTTGTCTTGATTCCAAACACCCATCACTAACTAATACACTGATAAGGATGAATACCACAATGCTTTGATTTTGGGAGACACACTATCTCCATGAAGAAAAAACATTGAAAATCCACCAATTTGACACCAAAAAGGTGAAAAACCCACAAAAGATCTTCAAAGTAGCACTCCCACTTCATCAGATTTAACTTTAATGTTCTCCCACCCGTGTGACTCAATGCTTGGCTTATTCAAAGAAAAGACAAAAATAGAACATTGGTTGCTTGATTTTCTTTAATGTGTTGCATATGAACTCCTTCCATTAGAGTTAAGGTCGAGGTTAGACCAGTGTATATGGGCCGGGTGGGTCTCTGGAATCCTGTTACTGATCTAGCGCAATTTCCTCTTCTTTGAAGTCGATTGTTGCACAGTCTTACTGCCGGCACCTTTGGCCTTATCTTTGCTCACAAGGGAGCTCTTTCCAATGGCTGAGCACCACAATGCCCTTTCCAAATCAGAGGGAGTAAGACCTAATTCCTTCGCCTTATTCTGAAGCGCTTCAGCATACAGCAGGTACTGATTGAGAGAATAGTCCTTTAGACGGCCCAGCACAGCTACCACGGCCTCCATTTGCCTCGCGTGAGCTTCCATTCCACGACCTTCGAGAGCTCCTGCGTGGTGATGAAAGGGGAAGGGCGGCGGGTGGAGATGAGACGGGGCAAGTCTCGAGTGTAGAAGCGGTCGAGGTCGGGAAGCTTATTAGGCTTGTTGCTCTTCTTGGCGGAGGAGAAGGTCTCGATGAGGTCGTCGTAGCCTGCCAGTTTATCCTCCCACACGCTCTTCTCCCTGCATCCCCATAACGACAGCCCTTCCTCCTCCTCTTTGTCTTCTCCGTAGTTCTTGCCATTCTTGAACTCTCCTCCTACGCTTCTCCATCTCTTCATCAAGCTTCCTCTGTTCCTCCTCAGGATCACCTTCCTCAGCATCTTTCTTGCCTTTCACTTCAGCCTTCCCTGATTCTTCCTCCTTTCTTCGCCGCTTCCTGTTGGGGTCTCTTTCCTCCTCCTCGTCTTTATTTTTCTCACGGGCCACTTCCCTATCTCGATGCTTCTCTCTCTCTCTCTGTGGAGCTTTCAGTATCCATGAGTGCTCTCCTTTGCAGGATAGAGCCAACGCACAGGAGGGAAATAATGGATGGAGGGGAGCCAGGAGGACGGTGATGGTCGTGCAGGTGAGCGAAGGATTTGGAGAAGATGAAGACGAAGACGTTGATGTGGTGGGAGACGTTCCATTACGAGATGGTGAGGCCCATCAGGGATGAGGAGGGCGGCTGCAGTGCTTGACATTGTCGCCACTTATTCTTCTGCTTGCATCCATCCTCTTATTCGTCCTTTTGCTGCTTCCTCCTTTTCCGTCATTTTTGCGCCTTCGTTTTCGTGAACAGATTAATCGTCTTCTTCTTTGTTGTGGAAGGCAAGATGAACAGGTCGCCTTGGATTTGTGAGAGGAGATGGAAGCAAAATAGATCGCCAATTTGAATCTTTTTCTTGCTTCCTCTTCTCCTACTTCTTCATCTTATTCTTATCTGAGGGGAAGAAAGGGCACGCCATCTGCTGAGAACAAATCTGCATACAACTCCCTGCTCTTCAAAGATCTTGAAAACCTGCTCTTTACTTTGCAGGATCCATGGCTAGCCCGGTCCCGGCAACGGAACCAAAAAATGACTGGCTCTCACCCAGCACTCAAACAAGCACAAAGCCAGGGTACGGAGCAGCAAAGTATATGCTTGGAGCTTTGCTCCTCACCATGAAACCTGCAAACAAGCCTTTCTTGCCATGAATACACACACACAAAAGACTCAAGACACACCCTCACCAATCAAGAAACAAGATCAGGAGGCTCCTCCTCTTCCTCTACACACTCAAGATCTATAGTTGCAGCACACAGGAAGAGCAAGAAGAAGGATGGACAAAGAGAGTTTGGAAAAGAGGGAAGAGGGAAGTTAAAGAGGCACCACAATCTGCCGTGCTCCAACCTCCTCAACCACTTTTCCCCAAGAACCCCAATTGCACCCTTTTGAACCTTTATTAAATCAAATATTTTTGACCATACAAAAAGACTAAGGTTGGAGCCCTTATGTGTTGCATGTATTCTAGGAAAGATTCCTAAGGTTTTTAAAATCAAGGAACATATGCAATGGCTTTTATAGCTCCAAGCCAAGCATTTACAATGGTAAATATATATCAATGAAGTACAACTTAGATACAATATCACAAACATTTTTGATAAAGTGAATAACTTGTCGATGTAGATCCCAAATCTTTTAGCTTTTTTGATGACAAAATTGGAGGCTATCATTCTTGTTGTGGTTTAAACATCTCTAGTGATTGCACACCTGCCTCTAAGAGCACTGCATGTGTTAGATCAATCAGCTTTTGACTAGAACCACTTGATTCTCCACACAAATTTTTTTCTTTCAATCTTTGCAAGGTTGGTCCACTACCAAGGTGCTTTCCTTCCATAAATGCTTTGTAGTGTGCACTTTGCAACACAGCCAATGCCAAATCAGCACTACATGCCTCATAGAGTGAGACATACTTAGATTGCCCATGAGTTGCTCGCATGCTCGAGTGCTTACATTCCGATAAATTTGTTGTTGGCACAAACCTTGCATTTTCATGCTGCTCCATGAACATCCCTCCCCATTGGGAAACCCTGACATCCCACTAGTGGAACCAAGCCATTAATCCAGGGAGCTCTCCATCCTTTACATGGACAGGAGACCAAAACTTAAAGAGTGCCTCTTTGCACTGTTCGGCTTCTTGCTCTGTCCTTGCAACCTTCCATTTTCTACAAAGAAGTTTGTGCTCCTCTAGATATGGGGCCTTGACACATCTCTTTGCATGCATGACCATGCTCATCTCCCAATGAAACGAGCAAGTCCTTTCCCTGCCATACATGATGTTGCTTGGTCCTCCATTGTAGACTCTTCTAATTGCTAGCCAATTTGCTTGTGCAACATCTGCCATAAAACCTCAAAATTTTGGGATAGAGAATCCATTTTCTATCATAACATTATTTAACATTTGCCAAAATGATACTTGTGCATCCTCATCCTCCACTTTGAACTCGCAGGTTGCAATGGTCATTATTTCTCGAATATGGGGATCATAAACATGAGCTCCCATTGTGTTCCAACCTTTCACCCTATGCACATGGTCAAAGTGGATGCATTGATCTCCCAAAGATCCACCAGGTTGCATTCTATTAACAAGGTCAACTCCTGAGCCTGGTCCAATCATAGACATCTTGAATATGTGTGGCATGACATTATCTCCAAGCTGTTGCAGAAACAAAATACTATGAAAGAAGGGATACATGCACTTTCTTTTCAATGCCAAAATTGCATCAAGCCCGCCTTCAGCATGTCGCTTGTCTCTTCTAGCAATGTTTATTGACCTTTGCATCCTTCTTCTCTGAGACAATGGGGTAAGGTTCTCCAGCACCTCATGCAACTTGGCTTCATTGAAATCCTCGGAGCAATCTTCTTTTGAAATCAACATTTCCATCACAAGATCTTGACCAACAGACACTTCAATGCTTTTACATGACACGGAAGGATTTATTTGTGCACGAGTTTGCACCATGTCTTCAATCTGCTTTTGCCTTTGTCGACATGAGCCAACTTGCACAGGGTGATCATGAAAACCAACATGAATAGCACATCTTGTGGTATTCACTTTGTCAAAGGGAATACCGGTCCTCTCTAGATATGGACATTCCAAGGAGAAGCATCTAAGATAACCACAACATCTGCTCATCCTCACCGTGCCATTGAAGAAATCTTGAGAAACAGTAGTGTACTCTGCCCATGTGTGCCCATCATTCTTTTGGTCCATTCCATGCATTGAGCTGCCCTCAATCGGCTTAGGTGGCAACTCAAACATAATGTAGCCATTGTATGTAATTGGTAGCTCATCCACCTTTTGTATCTCTTTGACAGATGAGTATGCAACATGAAGAGAACTAGATAAGGGAAGCCTATCCAATAGAACTTGCACACTCATTGAGTCAGTCATTTGCTTTGTAAGAGGGATATGCTTAACTTGGAGACTATAGACACTGCTTTGTCCACCATCTAGTATGAATCCCTTGCTACCATCTTCTAGTCTCATCAATGGCATGGTCGTGTACACACCCGGCTGGCTTGTTGCATGCTGCACTTCCACATCAATATCATCACCAATCTCAAAGTGACTCTTAAGCTCTTCCAATGCCACCTCACAAAAATATGAGTTATACCTTATTGACAAGGTACTGAAACTACCATATTTGATTTGCACAATGTTTGGCATTGTTGCTAAATAGGTAAATAGTCCTGTCTATGTGAATGTCTTCTTAAGAAGCCAATAGACACAGTTAGAACCTCAATAGAGTTGAAGAACAATCTATGCAAAGGGGACAAGATAAGAGTTGTTCTTCAAGTAACTGTAATAAGATGGTGATATGAAAATAGATCTCAATATGAAAATAGTAATTGTCAAGGTTAAACAGTCATGTTAATAATAACCTTTACTTTTTCCATAATGATAGGTGTGTACTAAATATACACACCTAATGGTCACTAGCACGTCTAATGATCATTAACTCCACCTCTGTCTCTCTCTCTCTCACACACACACACACTCAATCATTACATGCACTCTCTTTTGGTGTTTTTATTTACTAGCACACACAAACACTCTCTCACATTGATGGTCGTTACACACACACACTCTCTCCCTCTCTTGCAACAAAAAAATGACACCTCTAATTAGGAACTGTAGTCCCCCCTCTGCACTAAATATTCACAGTAATGGCCACAAACACATCTGATGGTCATTAACTCCACCTCTCTCTCTCTCTCAACGACAATCATTACACACACTCTCTCTTCTAGTGTTATCTATTTACTAACACACAAATACTCTCTCACACTAATGGTCCTTTCACACACGCACGGGCACACACACTCTCTCTCACATGACAGAGAAGAAGACACCTCTAAATAGAATCTGCGGTCTCTCTCTCTCTCTCTCTCTCTCTCTCTCTCTCCCCCCCCCAAACAAGCAAGCAGAAGGAGGACCAAAACAACCTCGCACAGAGGAGAAGGCGGACCGATCAAGCAAGCGAGAGCAAGTTTTTTGTGTGTCAATGTGGGTGCGTTTCAAAACGCAAGTACAACAGGGGTGCTGCTTCTGTGAGTCGACTGTGAAGAGCCAGAGGCTTGTAGCTTGCATCGATCAAAGCCACAAGGTAGGTGCTTCTCCTCTCTTGGGTGTGTTTGAGGTTAGAGTGTGTGTTTTAGCTGCGTTTCAAAACGCACTCTCAGTCACGTTGGGGCTTCCACAAGGCCCGCTCTGGCTCCAACAAGGTTTACTAGTGCATTTTAAAACACAATTCATAACCACACAGTGGGCAATCAGAGAGTGCTGATGTGCCTTCTGCAGCTCGCAAAGCAGGGGATCTGCGAGTGATAGAAGGCCAGTACGGCGGCCCTCTAAACTTTGCAAGAGGCAGTCCGTGTAGGCGGGAGAGAAGTATGAAGACTTGCAAGAGGCAGTCCGTGTAGGCGGAGAGAGAAGAATGTATGGCCTCTTTCAAGTGTGTTTCAAAACACAGTCGTAGTCACAATGGGGCTTTCTCTTCGAGTCCTGCAAGGCAGTAGGAAATGGAACTGCAGAGGCCAGAGAATTGGGTGATTAAGTGGTGCGTTTTAAAACGCAGTTCTTGAGCTTGGATTGCAGTAACATGCGAAACTCGTAATGTAATGTCACATCTATTAAGGATTCCAACTTCTGTAGTATGACTGGATAGCTCATGATCTGTTACAAGCAGAGAAAAGGGCTGCGTTTTAAAATGCAGTGAAATTGAATGATGCTAATGTATGCAGATCTATTGATGCCATTTTATGTGGAGCACAAAGTGTTGGATGATGCAAGCAAGTGAAGTTGCATGGATGTTACATGGATTGCACCTAGATTAGGGTGCGTTTTAAAACACAGTAAAAAATGGATGAGGCTTTTGTCTATGATTGGCCAGACAACGTTTGAAGGCCAGTATAGTAATTAGACTTGCTCTTCAAACTAAAATGTTACATTTCAGCTATAGGACAGTTGCCAAGTACTCCAAGAATAGAGTTTGAGACATTATTTGCTTGGTTTAAGACATTATCTGCCATTATACTTGCAATGTTTGGCCATTTAATAATGGATTACTCTCTACAAGCTCAGTGCTTTGTATTTTGTAACAGTGTTTTATACTTTGTTTGCATTTTGTAACAACGTTTTAAAACGCTTGCATTTTTTAGCTAGAGTGAGATGAGACTTTTGTTTCTCGAATGTTGCAGATCAAATGATTCAGTCTCTCACACGTATCTACTTGTGTTGAGCATCTCAGTAGAGATATTGCTGGTATTTTGAAAAGCCAATCTCGGGTACTCTTTGTGCATATTCAAGTAATACAAATAGATATATATTCAAGCACTACACATGTACTGATTCTTTTATGTGGTATTTCAGTCATGTCTCCACGAAGGGCCAAAGGCAAAGGTCGTGCAAGATCGTCCAAAGATAATTTAGCCACTCCACAAAAAAGAACTCGTGGATCATCCCTCTCTATAGTTCTAGAGGAGGGTACACCAACTATAGAAAGTGAAAAGACTTCGAGTGTTGTAGTGGGGACGTCAAATCCTCAACTGCAAGAAGAAAGTGAAGAAGGAGATGACACAGTGGTGGGGCAAGGGTCTCAACTGGTACAGGAGGAAGACGAGGAAGCAACAAGCCAGGTTTCTGATATTGATATGCAAATGGTAGGATGTGGAGATGTAATAATTCAATGTAGACTTCTATCTCAAGAAGTTTGCCCTCGTATCCCCTTGTGTCGTATGATTGCACGTGCTCTTGTTAGAGGGATTCGTACAGACATGTCCTCTTTAAAAAGTGCATTTCAATATGAGGGTTATTTACCAGAGAAGGGCTCATTTGTTGTGTCTGTATGTAAGTATAAAGGAGAAGAAACACTAGTGACCCCTGTCATAGTGTCAACTTGGTCTCCTCTATGGCGTGAAGTGGATGCAGAATTTGAGAAGGAGGTCTTGGCAAAATCGGAGTTCAGGTTCTTGTCTGGTAAAATGTTTTACGTATGGGAAGGAAATCATTGGTTGACTGCTTGGATGGAGTTGATCTCACAAATGTACAAAGAGAATAGAGCTCGCCATGTCAGGGTTGTTTGTTCTCTTATTGATCCCACACGGATTTCAGAGATTGCTCTTCTTGGTGGACTCCAAAGAGTCAATAGGTGAGTGTATCAATATTTGTTGCAATGAATTGACGTCTATATTTTTATCTATAGAATTCAATCTTACAAATTTTCCTTTATTAGCATGAACGAGTATGCCATCGTGAAACCTAGATTGCGGGATGTACTTTGGAACTGCAACAGTATCTTCAAGTGTGACATCAATGCATTCTTGAGTGCCTTACCCCAGGATCAACTAAAACTGTTGGAGTCCTTGAGAGAAAAAGATAGCAGTGTCAAGGGAAAACAACAATGGTATCCACTGACAAGGGGGTACTTGGCAAGATTGGTATTTCAGGTAATACATGTCATGGTTGTTATTAAGAGGGATTATAATAGATAAGTTTCCTTTTTAGGGTAAAATTTAAAAGCTTCTCTTTTGTTGTGAAGGTTGAGTATACTTCAGAACTCAAAAAGGTTGAGGATTTGGTATTAAACACAGTCTCTATTGAGAACAGAGAGGAGACATTGAAAAAGGAACATGCCAAGATACATAAAAGATTGGCAGACAAGATGGGCATGGTATGGCCCCTTTGCTTCTTAGTTTACTCCCCATTACAGGTAAATCTCTAAATATAGGTTTCTTATCCACTTTGCAGGTTCTTAATGTGCTTGATCCCAAGCTAGGGGATCAATGGTTGGATAGAATATTTGCACTGAAGTTTGATAGCCTAGACTCAGTGATTACTATTGCCAAGTTGAAATTCCTAGCAAATGCTGATATGAGGGAAGAAAAAAGATTGGTAATGCTCTCTCTCTTGGATGCAAACAAGAGATTAAAAGATATGTATGGTATGCCATCGTCGGAGAATGAGTACAGATTGTAAGTGTCAATTTGAAAGCTTTTGTAGTCTTGATATTGCTAGTATCATGAGATTGGTTCTGTTTATTTATCTCAATGATGATAAACTTATAAAGGTAATGTGAAACATACTAAACTTTAAGATAGAGTTCTATTGCAAAATAGTCAATTGTAAAAAATAACAATGAACTAAAAATATTTTTTTACAAATGCATGACAATTTACAAGGGATTGCTATACAAGTGAGCATGTTTGGTATAAGAGCAAAGCTCTTGAAGTACATAATGATCAATTGTATACAATTGACAAGAAGTGGGGGCTTGGACATTGAAGGAGAGGAGGTGCATGTAGCTACAACAGGTGAAGCTATGCCTTCAACAACCAAAGCATCAAAGATAGGCAAAATGACTCCTAGAAAGGATATTCCTTCTCAAAAAAAGTAGCTTTGCCTTAGATTGTAAGCCATTGTGTATAAGTCATGGAGATGGCTAACAAAAATTTGTACATGTATTTTATATTGATAGTAAAGATATCTTTTCTCCAATATCCTTGCATTGTATATTCTTCTCTCTCCTCGTTGATATCTGAAAAAAAAAAATGCTACAAATGTTTATTAATCAAGAAGTGAAATCAGATGTACACTTAAATGAATATAATATGAAATAAAAACTTGTTTGTTATTAAGTTAGAACACAAATGAGTATGGTAGTTCAATATCTTCACTCTATAAATCCATCCTCATGATGTAGCATACATGATGATCTAACCTTTAGGATTGCAATAATGTCCTCATTGTACTAAACATCAAGATCCACTATAGGATCTTTGCTAAAATTATAAAGATTTTGGTCTAAAGCAACTAGACTACCGCCAACATGATGCCATATACTGTAATAAAAGCCAAGGATGAAATTTTGAGTAGCAATCATATATTTACAAGCTATAGAGTCTTGATCTATCTTACATATAATTTTTCCTTCTGTCCTAGTGTCCCATCCCTCATCAACAAATTGTATAACATGATCATGTGTTAGTCTCTTCACTGAAAGCATAGCCATTTATTTTCTTATCTCAACATTAGAAAAGAAGTCAACAAATATATTAATAGGCATGAACAAAGTAACTTTGCTTAGCCTACTTGAGATACTAGGTTTTAATGCTCTTTGTATCTCAGAAAATATTTTACATCTATAGCCCTCACTAGTAGCTGGACTTGGCAAAGGCCACTCAAAGCTTGAAAATTTTGGCAAAGAAAGGAGGGATATTGATCCCCATTGGCTATGCTACATAGGGACAATATAAGAATGGTCATAGAAGAATATTCCATTCTCTGCAAGCTATGTCTTCTTTCTACCTTTGTACATCTCTTCTCCAATCAAGCCATGCATCACATCAATCACATCAACAATAGACTCAACTGGTTGCCATTCCTCAAGATTAGAGGGATAGACATCTACAAGAAAAATAAACAAATATTATAATGGAAAACCTTAAACCAAGTTCAAGAAAAGAAAGAATTTAAGAATTAAATCCTTACAATTTGGTTTATGCATTAGAAGATTTGAACTTTTAGGTTCCAAATATAGCTCTCTATGCATAAAGACATGTTGCGCCAAAACCTCTTTTATGCTATTCTTATTTACTCCAAGCTTGAAATCTCGGATTCCACCCTTCCAAGTAGAGATGAATGAGCTCTCATATATTGCCTTTTTCCACATTTTGATTGTTGCATGGTGATCCAACTGCCTTTGCTAATGATTGTAGGAATCCATCTTCCATCTTTTTGGAATGAGTTAAATACTGATATGGATGTGATTTGGGAGCTTGGACACCTTGTTGAAGGTCGAATTTCTATGTCCATAGCAGAGAGAGAGAGAGAGAGAGAGAGAGAGAGAGAGAGAGAGAGAGAGAGAGAGAGAGAGAGAGAGAGAGAGAGAGAGAGAGAGAGAGAGAGAGAGAGAGAGAGAGAGATAGAGAAGACTAGGCTACCACGAGAGGGACAAAAGAAAGGAGGGAAAAAAATATGTGCCAATATTTTTACTAATTAACATAGTCTACATGCTCTCCCCTTCTTGTTTCACAATATTCATTAGCTCGATGATGAGATTATCACCATAACTAGCTTATGCAAAGTGTTTGATAGGAGATCCCTGAGTAACGTGCACAAGGTTTTTCAAGTGGTGCTCTATGCAAAATTTCTCGAACTATTCAATGAAGCTATAAGGGTCATTCCCAATCTAATATTTATCCAATTGCTCAGCCATAAGAGAGATCTTTGCTTGATCCTTTTTTTCGTGTGTATTTTCCATCTCGACTAAGAAGGGTATCATGAGGTACCTGAGAGGCACATCAAATATGTGTCTTTGTTATGGTAGCCAAGATACAGGAGTCGTGGGGTACACTGACTTTGATTATGCAGGACATGTAGATAGTAGGAAGTCCACTTCTAGCTATGTGTTCACTTATGCTTGAAACTTGCTATCCTGATACGGTCTTGGGTAGTCTGTTGTCAAGATTGAGCACATAAGTGTAAGTATAGGAAAGTAAGTATATCCTAATAGAAAGGAGGCCATTTCCTCATTTTACTAAGGCACAACCTTGCTATGCAATCCAAGAAAGAAACACAGGCAAGGATATAACGATATAAGATATAAGGGTCATATATACTAAAAAGGGACCCCTTCCAAGGTTTCCTATGCAAAGAAACTTTATGTAGCCTTACAAGTCACAAAAATAAACTCTTTATATAAAAAAGAGGAAGACTATAGTTCAAGGGAACCATAAAGGTCGTTACATCCCAAATACTTGAGTTAGAAGAACTAAAGGTTCTTAAGGAGAAAAGTCAAACCCTAGTTAAATATGTAAAAAGTGATCAAAGGATCATGTATTGGCCTATTCTACCATATCAAAACAAGAATAACAACAAACATAGAAATATAGTAGAAAATAGAAGGAAAATGCTATCATGAAAATAGTGCAGTCTACATTCTTCCTAAATGAGAAAACTATATAATTTTAGGAAACTGGTATAGGATTTCAAGTCACATGATAGACAACTAAGAAAAATCATTGTATTGAATATTTCTCATCACATATTTCCTAAATGAAGAAACCATAGTAAATGACATCATATTTTCAAGAGATAGAGACAGACAGTTAGGTTACAACCTCCACAACCCCAATAGGGTGGCATCGTGAAGAGTTTTGACTACACATGAAAGATAGATCGAAAAGATGCATGCAAGGAGTTACAACCATGACATCCACCCTTCACATGACTTCACATAACATTCAAGGACTATTTCATACATAGTAAATAAGGCACCTACATACATACTAAGGATAAGAGTGTAATTTGAGCCTTAACACCTGGTAGAGCCTAGTGGATGGATGTATGGTAGCCATGACTTGAATCCACGTATCCCTTTATCGAAAGCAAAATATAGTGTAACCATTTCAAAGAGAAATGCAATGGTCGAAACCCATTAAGTATAATGAAATCCATAGAATATCATAGAGAATGAAGATATAGAACCATGATTGAATAAGTAGATCACTACTCGAATGAAAAAGAGTAGTTGCATTGATTTAAAAAAATATCGATCACCAAATTGATCAACCTTCTTGATGATAACTTTATTAATTCTTTCTTCTTTAGAAAAAGTTATTAGAGATTGATCATGATAGTTTGCAAGACACAAAAACATAGAAAATATCTGTAAGTTATCGATGTAAGGTATGTGATGCTCCACTCTCTCGATGATAAGCTCCTTTGTTGGGTTTGGGGCACTCGAGGATCCTTGGCTCCTTTGGCTCTTGTCCTCTCTCACTCCCTTTGTCCCAATCTTTGGCAAAACCATAGGTAAAGGGTATAAATCACCTTCAAGTGAACCATCATCACTTGAACTTGAATCCAAATCTGAAACCAAAACATCTTCATATTTCTCCTTGAGCTTCTCAACTACTCTTAGCAACCTCTGAATGTGCTTTGAATTGGAGCAAGATTTAACTCTCTAGCCTTCATAGTCATCATGCCATTCATAAGCATCATCAAGTACCTTCTCAAAAGAAATCAACTTTTCCCATGCTCTATCTATCCTTAAATCAAAACCCTTCCTTGCTGCTAAAGAAAGCTTCTTACAAATACCATTGAATTGCGTATATGAATCAACCATGCAAAAATATTTGCAGGATTTCCGTGTTTCACAAGACTCATAAATATATGAAAAATATCTTAAGGTATGTCCATGCTCAAAGCAGACACATTACATCTCTTTTGCTTCTTCTTAGATTTAGCCATGATGAAACATGCTTGTAGTTTGCAAATGACCTACTTTTCTTTCAATTAACCTCCTAACTTTTGCAATGACGAAGTAATATGTTTTCAACCTATGGTGTTCAAGTTATTCATGCAATTTTTGTAGTTTAGGTTGCCTGAAAAACTATTTTGTAGATATTACATTTTCTTGAAAACTCTTATATTGATAAGATTTCTCTCTGTTATTAGGTTGTCTCAAATAGATCTTTGACAATTCAAGGTATTACTACCATTTCTATAGTTCTTGACACTTTTGCACTTCATGTTATACCAGAAACTATTGCAATTTAGGTTATTCTTTTGATCTCTACAAGTACTTAGCACGTGCACTTTAGATTATTCCCTTAGGGTTGATCTCAATAAAGAAAAATCATTTCCTCTCCTAATTCTTTATCTTATCTTGTTCTACATCTTTCTATTTATCATCTTAGCCTGAGAAGTATTTCCTGCCAATCCATTCCTCATTATTGCATTTTCTTGAAGTTGTTTATGATCTCCTTCTTTGTTGGTAGCACATTTCTTGCAAGTCATCTTTGTGTTCTCTTCCACCATCTCGTAAACATCTAAATTACATGAATCTACCCAAATTGCACGAATCTACTTCAATTTCAAGAAACTACCTAAGTTGTAGGAATCATCCTAAATTGCAAGAACCTCTTTGAATTGCAAGAATATGCTTGAGTGCATGTCTACCCTAAAAATTCTTGAATCTCTATTTGCTCTAAAATAGCCTGGATGCAAGACATTTTAAAGAAGGGGTAACTTGATACCCTCCATTTATAGGAATGAATCATAATGTCCTCTTCTCTCATCGTCTCTAGTTGCATGTCAATAGATTGCACCCTCTTTTGTTGCTCTTTTCTATTGACATTTGAGTTTTGAAGAAGAAACCTGAAGACTTGAAATTAGGGTTTAATCTTGAAACTCCCAAAATGAACCCTTGAAACTATTGACTGTCACAAATCTAAAATTTCAACTTGAACCATACTACTTCCAGCCCACAACATCGAGCACTCTTGAATAGATTGAGATCTTTAGGTTATTGACTAAACCATTGCAACACTATATAGCTTCCATTGCATGAATCTTGAAATTAGAGCATCAGAATAGAAATTATAGCAACAACTTCAAAAAGGAAGATAAAACTTGAATGATCTGACTTATAGACATCACTTAAATTTTCTTTGAATAGACATGAATAAGGAACTACGCCGGATCTTTAGATATTACAACCATGTGTGCTTTCACATGTTGCTCCTACAAATTTCTTCCTTCCAAGCTTGATGCCTAAATCATGAGTACAATGCAACATGAACCAGGTAGGATCACCAAAGTGTATGGGACTATTCTACCACAACAAAACATGAATAACAACCAACATAGAAATGTTGTAAACAACAAAAGGAAAAGACTATCTTGAAAATACTATTTTCATGATAGTTTCTTAAATGAGAAAATGACATTCAATTTTCAACAAACTAGTATAGGATTTCAGGTCATATCATAGATAGCCAAGAACAATCTGAATATTATTGATCACATATTCTTGAATAAAGAAACCATAGTAAATGATATTAGATTTTCACAAGACAGAGATAGACATTCAAGTCATGACCTCCACAACCCCAATAGGGCACCATCCTAAAATATTTCAACTAAACATATAAGATAGATTCGAAAAGATGCATACAAGGAGTTACAACGAGGACATCCACCCTTCACATGACTTCACATGACATTCAAGGGGTGTTTCATACATAGTAAATAAGGCACCTAATATACATACTAAGGTTAAGAGTTTAAGTTGAGCCTTAATAGATCACATTCTCTTCAAGGGGCTAGGCTAATTCCTTTTCTCAAGTTCATGGCAACTTAACAACATCAATAAAACCTCAAGTTGGAAAGACAATACTTGGAACAAATTCCCAGTTGCATATATTGCATCTCAAGGGTTGTTTGATGCATTATGAAGGATTATTTGTGATTGTGTATTTTGATTAAATATTTTATTAATCAAGTTGAGCTTGGATACGTGATAGATCTCTCCAAGGCTAGTTATGGATCCCTTGACTAAGGGGCTATTTTTGTCCACTTCGGATGCTGAGACAGCTACTAAATATGAGAGGTATCTTTGTAGGGATTAGATGTTAGCTAGGAGACAATGAGGGTAGATAGGGGGGAGGGGTGTTTGGTTGTAAATTCATTGGGTGTGGAGGATTAGTGCAACCCCTTGCAAGCCCAAGATGGATCTTTTAGAAGGCCTTGATGCTAGCTAAGAGTAAATTGGCTGTATCTTACCATCGGATGGAGATCTATATATAGGGACGATCAATTTGATGTAATAAAACAAAGTTACCCAACTTGAAATAAAAGAATTGTTTTCCTGAAAATATTATCTTCAATTGTTTTATGTTCTGACTAAGTTACAATCTTATGCCTAATGAGTTAATTAAAGAGCTTATTTTGATGTATTGAACTAAATGTGATATGTAATTAGACAACTAAGAAAACTTATCATGGAAAGGAAGTGGGAGGGTAGATCCTTGATGGATCTGTCTTATGGTAGGGTGTTCTCATTGAGTCGAGACATTTTCCTCTGAAATGATAGCCTAAGAGAAATTAGAAAGGACTAAATGTTGACTATCATAGGAAAATTATCATAGATTCTGACCTCCTATCATTTTAGGGGGCTAGGTTGAGAGTTTGCCTTATGGGAAAAGGGTTGAGTGTGTTAATTTTCCCTTATTTCTCACCCTCATTGAACCAAGTGTAATATGGATCTGCTTCAGTTTGAGTTTATTTGCACAAGTAGTTGCATGTAATTGATGCCAGATAAATTATTAGGAGACTTTAGTAATCATTTAGGGACCTTGTTTTTAGGTTGATCCTCATGGTTACAAAGTTGAGCTCCCCCTACAAGGTAGACTCAAGTGACCCTAGGCAATAAAATCCACATTATTGCAAGGGATTTTCGGATGGCATCACCTAGGTCTATCTCTTGATGGCATCACCTAGGTCTATCTCTTGATGGACTAGAAAAATTGTGTTATCAAGGGTTTGTTAGATAGGTAGATCATAGAATTAGATGTATATGTCAAGCTTTAGTATAACCCCAAATTCTATTAATGGGTTTGTTAGATAGGTAGATCATAGAATTAGAGGTATATGTCAAGCTTTAGTATAACCCCAAATTCTATCAATGAATTTTGACAAATACGATGATTTTTTGGGTGTAACAATTAATCTTTTATCTTGTATATAAATAACTTTTAAAATTCTAAAAACTTTACCCACACACCAAGGCTGCAATCAACTTGAAAATTAGGTAAAGAAAAAGAACCTTCAAGCTTATCAATTTCTCTTTAAGTATATATTGCATTAATGGTTTGATCTAGGGACTGTAGACATTAGGAACAAGTAACAAGTTCACATAAGACAACTTTGAAGACTCTTCATAAAAAAATGGACAAAAGGGTGGATCCCTTCCCATTAACTTTTTTTTCAAAATATTCACATTCTTTTTTGTGAATCTCCTTATATAAACATCGAGTAATGTTGGTATTTTAGAAATTAAAAGCAACATAGAATCACTTATGTGCCATTATTGTTTAGCTAAATAGAGCAAGCAAATTAAGTATCAAGAAATGGGGGTTGTACTTGAGAAGGGTAATAAAATTTTGAACTACCAAAATTTTGATGTGAAATATATTTCTATTCTCGCAATAATTTAAAAATTTCCTCAAAACTATCTCAAGCACATGCCAAAATTGAAACGAGAATCTATATCCTTGGGTATGTCACCAAAATTACTTTTTCAATGTAAGGTATAAATCATGTAAGCTTTGTTGGTAGCTTTTTGATTCTTATATGCTTCCATGGGCATTAAAATTGGTTCCTTTTTGTGGATACACATATAAGGCACAAGCCACATAAGATTTGTTGGTAACTTAAGGCTTCTCACACACTACTCAATAGGTGATTGCAAGTGTTCATCTTATCCAATATCTTTTGCACAAGTTTTTTAATGGCTCATAATTACAAAATAGGTAGTGTATACATAGCTATCTACAAGGGGTTTGGCAACTAAGGAAATGAAGGAAGTATGTGCTACGTGCTACCATAATTTCCTATCATGGGGACCACCATATAAGATGCTATGAATATGGTGGGTTTAATGATGCTAACCACTTTGTAATGAAGTAAAAGAGTAGTATGTAGAGATGGAATGAGTTTTTATCATTGGATGTGACATTACTTAAAGAGGAAGCATGATGTTGCTTCAAGAAATGAGAGCATGCATGTTGGAGCTACAAGGATAATGGAGATCTCTTGCCAAATTAATTTTTTGCAAGTGCCAAATATTTTTGAAAAAAAGACAAAGCGTCATCTTTTCTATCTATTGTAAAAGCCCAAACTTTCCTAGTTGCATCACCAACAAATGTAATAAAACTTTACAGGCATAGGCCCACATATATCACTATGCATTAAGTCAAGTAATTCACTCCTTTTTCTATTTTTGTATGGGAAGAATGTGTATGCTTTCCATATATACAATGCTCATAAATAGAAAGATTAGACTAATCAAGAGAAGCCAAGGAATACAAATGAGACATCATTTCCATTTGTTTTCTAGACATGTGTTCTAACTAATGATGACACAAAGATAGACTTGGTTACTTAGTACTACAATTATATGATTTTTGACAAAAGATACATGAAGGGAATACAAAATACAAAATTTGGCTCCTTTAATAACAACAAATGATCCCTTATGGACTTGTCATGGATAACTCCAAAAGTTCTAAAGTATTCCAAGTCATGAAGTTGACCAATAGATATCAAGCTCTTAGTAAGCTTGCGTACATGGCATACATTTCAAAGAGTAAAGTTAGATCCATTCTAAAAAGCAAACTGCACATTACTTGCACCAACTATAGTCATTGCCAAGATGGATTGATCCATGTGTGTTGCTATCATATGAACAAAACCACTCCCTATAAGCAATCACATGAAAAGATACATCAGAATGAAGTATCCAATCTTTAGCCAATTGTAGATTTGGTATAACTATTATATGTACAAGAAGAGTAGATATAGATAGCACTTTACTATCATCATTATGCATAGTCACTGCATTTATTTCTTCAAACTTTACATTTTCTTTACCTTATTCCTATCAACATACTTATCTTCCTCTATTTTATCTTTTTATTCTCACTTCCCTTTATAACCGTCCTTGATATGACATGTTTTATCATAGTGAAATCATTTAATGTCATTCTTGGACCTGAATTTGTTGTGTAACTTCTCATGGACTTGATTTTATCTTTATATAAATTTTTACAGATTTCTCCTAAGTTGCTAATGCTTGACCATTTTTGTCTTGGTCTATGGATTTGTTGCCTATCTCTTCAGCTACTAAAATATCACAATATCATTAAACTTCAATTCACCATTTAGAGCTAAATTACTTAAAGATTAAAGAATGATTGTGTACATACATAGTGAGTAAGATGGGTGACCAACAAGGACTATATACTCAAAGAATAAAGAATGAGTGTGTACATATATAGTTAGGGTTAGTGAGTAAGATGGGTAGCTAACCACATTGACTTTTATCCCAACAATGCAATCAAGTGTGTTTAGACCATAGTAGTTAGAGGAATGACTACTATCAATGATTCTAAAGTCAAGGGAGATCCCTACAAAAGAGAATTTATTGCTGAAAGGGAAACATTATATCCAAAAAGAGGCAAAAGTCTACCAACTCTACAACATGATGCTTGCATCATAGTGCAAATTGAAAAAGGTGGAGCTGTAACATGTCCGCTCGTCCTCTTGTGGGACACTTCTTAGCAGCCCATCGAGAAGAGAGTCTAGAAAGCGCCACCTGGCACTCGCAAGGAATGTCATCGGGTTTGCGATCTAGGTCTTCCCGAGTCTGCCCTGAGCGGAAGTGTCCGACCGTTCCCACTTAGGACCGACTTGAAGTCAGGCGAGCAAAGTCTCTAGGAAGTAGGTAGCCTCGAGCTCCAAATGAACCACTTTGCGTAGGAACAACATAGTCGAAGCGGATTTATGCTGCACTTGGTTCATGGAAAATGGGAAACTAGAGGGATGCGATGCTTAACCTCTCCGCCCATAAGGCATAGTCCCATTCCGCTCTCCTAAAATAGTGTAAATCAGGATTCTAACTCTACTAATGCTAGGTCTTCACAGTTTCGTTATCACATCTTTTGAGAAAAGTTCCCAGCTAACTGAGACCACCCTCGTGTAGGACGGACTCAAGTCACGCCCACCGCAATTTTCTCAGGTTGCTTGGTTATCTAATTACCTACCACATTATGTTTGACATACAAAAGCAGCTTCCATAATTAATCAATTTAAACACAGGTTCCTTCACGTAACTTAGGCACTGACATAGAAACAATGTCAAGCAAGTTCCTTTTTCAAATATCTGATCTTTATTTATCATAGTCTTGGAATACATCAAGTATCATTCCCGAAGGCTATCCCAGCAATCAATAGGATTGTTGCCCCAAGTTTCTCCCGTAGACTAGTACACGGTCCTCGAGATCCCATCTCGAGTCATGTCAGCCTCTTGTGCAGGATCCGGAGGCAAGGAATTTACAACCAAAGCCTCCCCTGGCACCCAAGCGTCCTCCCACTCCAAGAAGCACCCACGGAGAGACCTCTCGCGACGGGTTTTGTCCATATACCCGGCGCGGCTAACAACCCCCTTGGATAGGGCTAGGCAGGCAGTCGGAGGTAGCTGACCCTGCCCCTCCCTCCAGGATTTTAACCTGAAGCATTAAGTTTTTTGCCTTGAATTAGTTCCTTGAGCAAGGAAGTTCAAACAATGTACCTAAGTGTACAATCACGATTATTTCGGAGGTCATTTGTATGACCAACTACTAAGGTATGATTCTTTCTTCCCGAATGCTCCCAGCATTTGGTCCTAGGTTGTTCACAACCTGGCAAGATTCCAGGGGCTTGGTAAGCTAGGTTATTTGTTTCACCTTTTCCTTTGGGCTAGGGTTTGTACCCTACCGACCCTAATTATCCTTACCTTAGGTCTCCTTGTAAAATAGATAATGGACAACCCCGTCATCCTCGGTTGGTCAACTTGCTCTGGTTATCTCCTAGATCCCGTGTAGTACCTATGTACCTTTATCTTTGATCTCAATTGATCAAGATTCTCTATCCCCTTGACCATGGTTGGTCGAGATGGTACAGTTTAGAACAAATTCTACTCCGTCTTAAGTATAACCTTCTTAGGCCCTCTTAATAATGCTCACATGCACTAAACCTTTACCTATCCCTCTTGAAGTCACCAAGGGCTTGACATGGGACTCATGGATCGCCTTCCCATTTGGTAAATTACAAACAACCTTGAATATTCCCAACAACTTTAATGTACGCAACGTAATGCCATGCCTTCATTTCAATGCTTACAATTTTGATATAATCCATGCGTTATTTTATGCGACACATGCAAATGTACTTTCTATGCATGCAATCTCAACATTATCCTCTATGTAATTATTTACACGATCTATAACCTTCTTGAATGATCTAACTTTATGTGATTATTGTATGAGTCTAGCTGCGCTTTAATATTTTTTGCATGTACCTTAGAATCCATCTTGCGATATGGAGATGCACTTCTCTTCTTTCGATGTCCTCTTAAATGCATTTTAAGCAAGAACTTGTGTAAGGAGAAATGCACTTTATGTAGGAATTCTTGCAAGACGTTTTTGGTAATTTGTGATGCAATTATCTAATCAATTTCACCTATTATGATGTCATCTTACAACGAAAATGATTTTGTTTGTTACATACATCACAACTAAGTTCATACCTAGGAAATTATCAAACACGCAATTAATGTGATGCATGTGAATATGAGTTTTCACTGTGATAATTATAACCTACGATTTAATAATAGAGAAACCTGGGTTTGGAGTGATGCCGTGATTCCAGTGGTATTGATGCCTAATGAACCGTTCGCGATTGCGGTGCCACCTTGTTTTGAACCTCCATCCCCACTTGCAAGGTTTCCGGCCATCTTTGTGGAACTACGCTTCGGGGCCAGACTCTAAGATGCGTGTACGAGTGATAGAGTTCTCGCACTCTCCTATGTAAGATTGTCGCCGCCTCTCCTTGAGTGGAGGAAGAGATAATGAAGGGGAGTGTATTTTTAGAAATTCTTCTTCTTCTTCTCTCTTCTTCTTCTTCTTCTTCTTCTTCTCTCTCCCTTCTTCTTCTTCTTCTTCTTCTTCATCTCTTCTTCTCCTTCTCTCTCTCCCTCTTCTTCTTCTTCTTCTTCTTCTTCTTCCTCTTCTTCTTCTCTTCTTCTCCTCTCTCTCTCTCCCTTCTTCTTCTTCTTCTTCTTCTTCTTCTTCTTCTGTTCTTCTCCTCTCTCTCTCTCCCTTCTTCTTCGATGATCATGAGGGGGGGTTTCATTTCCTAATGATGGGGGGCCTGCTGTTCATCGAGAGGGAGGGGGGTGCACTGTCTAGGGTCATGAGGGAGGGGGGGCTATGGGTTGACGACCAGGGAGGAGGGGGGAGGGGCTGCCTTTTGTAGAGGAGGGGAGGAGGTGGCTTATGGGGGGGAAGATGACCCTCTAACGGCCGCCACCCCTCCACCTGGGGGGTTGCATGGTCCCCCTCTCTCACTTCACACACACACACACACACACTCTCTCTCTCTCTCTCTCTCTCTCTCCCCACCATGCAGTCGGCAGGGGGAGAGAGAGGGAGAGTAAAAAAATTAAAGTTAATTTTAAAAAAATTAAGAGGGGGGTTCTCATGGGGGGGAGGCACGAGGGAATATTACATCCTCTCCCCCTTAGAGGAATCAAGATGTCCTCATCTCAAGAAGACCTGGGGGTATTGTTGGTTGAGAGTATTTTCGTCCATCTAGGTGGCATGCTCTTTTGGATAATCTTTCCACTGGGGGATGAGGTATTCTCTCAAGGTCCTTGATCTCAAATGCCTCTCCCTAACATCTAGGATTCTATCAGGCCGTTGCTCAAGGACTCCTTGGCTAGGCATTACAATTTGTTGATCATCAAGTACATGATTCGGATTAGGTAGATACTTTTTCAATAGGCTAACGTGGAATACATTATGAATCTTTAGAGTTGCGGGCAGCTATAGTTTGTAAGCATTAGGGCCTAGGCACTTGGTGATCTTATAGGGTCCACAATACCTTGGACTTAGCTTCTTGTACTCTCCCAAAGATAGTGAACTCTTTTTAGGACATACGCGGATGAAGATCATATCACCTTCAACGAAGGATCTGTTTTGCCATTTCAAGTCAGCATAGACCTTCTGTCTATCCTTGGCAGCCTGAATATCTTGTCTTATTGATTTGATTTGATCATCCATGTCTTCCAACATCTGTCTTGAAGCTTCTACCCTCAAAGTTGGATCCGAGAAGTTCAAAGGGGAACGAAAATCATGCCCATACAATGCTTGGAAAGGGGTCATGTAAATACTCTGTTGGTAAGAAGCATTGTAGGCAAACTCAACCAGTGGTAAGTATTGAATCCACTTTTTGGGTTCACGAGAGCAGTATGCCCTAAGCATATCTTCAATGACTTGATTGACTCGTTCTGTTTGACCATTAGTTTGGGGATGGTAAGTTGTATTGAAACAGAGTTGAGTTCCAATAGCCTCAAAGATAGCCCTCCAAAAGTGTGATGTGAAGAGAGAGTCACGATCACTAATGATTCTTTTGGGTAACCCATGAAGCTTGAATATTTCCTTGATGAATAATCTTGCGATGTCTGAAGCTTTATAGTTCGTCTTGACAGGGATGAGATGTGCGACCTTGATGAGCATATCTACTACAACCATAATAGAGTTATATCCTCCCTGAACTTGGGGTAAGCCAACAATGAAGTCCGTACTAATGAATTCCCATTTCATTTGGGGAATGTCAAGTGGTTGCAATTTCCCAGGCATTTTGACATATTCTCCCTTAATGTGTTGACAAGACAAACATTCCATGACATATTTGAGTACGTCTCCCTTGAGCCTTTCCCAATAATAGCTCTTTTTGACCGTATTAAGGGTCTTGGCATAACCAGGATGTCCTAAGAAAGGGGAGTCATGGGCTTCCTAAAGTATCTTTTGCTTGAGAGTTTGGCTTGAAGGGATACATAATCTTGTCCTAACATAGACAAGTCGACTACTGATAGAGAATTCTTGATACTTCGTCTTTAGCTTCGGGTCTTGATCCTTCATGAGGATCTCTCTTAGTATTTTCTGATAGACTGGGTCATGACATGCCCCTTCTTTTGCTAGCTCAAGAATCGGGTTGTTTGGCATTGATACCTTTGTGGCTAGAGACCTTGCTGTTGATGGATCTTGCAAAATGAGAAAATTTAGAAATGCCTTGTGACTGAGTGCATCGGCAACCACATTATCTTTTCCAGGCCTATATTTGATTTCAAAATCATATTCTTCTAGCACTTCGATCCATCGACGTTGCCTCATATTGAGCTCATTCTGAGTGAAAATCCATTTAAGACTCTTGTGGTCCGTTACTAAGGAAAATTTGTTACCTAGAAAGTAATGTCTCCAAAGTTTGAGAGCATGGATGACATCCAACAGCTCCAGGTCATGGGTAGCATAATTCCTTTTATGGCTCTTCAATTTTCTTGAAGAATATGCTACGGGATGATCTTCTTGCATAAGTACACATTCTAAAGTAAGTGCGCTAGCATCAGTTACCACTTCAAACTCCTTACTAAGATCATGAAGTTTCAGGATGGGTGCTGATACTAAGCTTTGCTTTAGTTTGTCAAAGCTGGTCTGTTTAGCAGGTGACCATGCAATTGCTACTTGCTTCTTTAGTAGATCAGTCAGAGGTGCTGCAATTAAAGCATAATTTTTTATGAAAATCCTGTACCACCCTGTCAACCCAAGAAAACTTTGTATTTCTTTGACACAAGTTGGTGTTGGCCATTCTAGAATGTCTCCAACCTTAGAAGGATCTACTGAAGTTCCTTCTAATGATACAATGAATCCTAGATATTCAATCTATCACTTGAAAAATGTGCACTTCTTCTTCTTGGCATAAAGCTTGTGTGCTCTCATTGTTTCAAGAAAAATGCGAAGCTGGGGTTCATGATCCTTTTCTTGTTTTGAGTAGACTAGGGTATCATCAAAGAAGACGAGTACAATGTCATCAAGATAGGGCCTAAAGATATCCCACATTAATCTGTTGAAGGTAGTAGGAGCATTCGTCAGCCCAAATGACATCACTAGGAACTCGAAGTGTCCATACCTCGTACTGAATGCAGTCTTTAGAATATCTTCTTCTTTGATCCTTATCTGATAATATCTTGATTTGAGATCTATCTTTGAGAAGATCTTTGCCCCTTGAAGATGGTCAAGTAATTCATCTATTCTTGGAATGGGGTATTTATTTTTTATGGTTACCTGATTCAACCCTCTGTAGTCAATGCATAGGCAAAGGGTTCCATCTTTCTTCTTTTGGAATAGCACTGGAGCTCCCCATGGTGAACTGCTAGGACGGATGTAGCCTTGATCTAACAGTTGCTTGAGTTGCTCTTTTAGTTTGATAGCTTCCGGAATGGACATCTTATACAGCCTCTTTGCGACCAGTGCAGCTCCTGGCACAAGTTTGATTTCGTGGTCAACTTCCCTTTGGGGAGGAAGTTCCGTCAGATCTTTCGGGAATACGTCTGCGTATTCCTTTAACCATGAAGGTTCTTCTCTAGATTCTTGATTCTAATTTAGCTTATTCAGTCTAATCAGATAGATAGATAGGTAGGCCTTTTTGAACACCTTTTATTATCCGTGTTGCTTTTTCCAACTGTATTTTTGGCTTACCAGCCTCACCTTGAGTCGTGACTAGTTCTCCTTCAGAATTGCGAAAGAAGACTTGGCCCTTTCCACAGTGGATGTGGGCATAATTGGGTATTAGCCAATCCATTCCGAGTAAACATTCGTGGACACCTAGGTTCATTACCCTGAATCTCATAGAAGTTGGCTTCCCACCAAGTAGGAATTTCACCTTAGCAGTTTGCCTAGTACAAGTGACTTAACGACCATTTGCTAATTCACAACTAAAGTAGGTGCATCTATTGTGGTTATCCCTAATATTTTTGCATAGATTGGTGAAATGAAGGAATGTGTACTGCCACAGTCAATCAGGGTTTTGAAGCTTTTACCTTGATATTCTGATGGAGTTTGAATCACTGAGAATTGGCGATTTGGACCCTTCTTGTGAAGAATGGCGTGAATTGTTGCCCTCTCAATGTCAGCATCCATGGATGGTTCTTCTTCATTTTCCAGCCCCTTATTGGAAACACTGTAGGTTCTCCCTCTGGCCATAATGGTGGTTCCTTGGCCATGAGAGGCTCTATTTTGACCTTGGAATTGCCCCTGGTGATGTCCTCTGCCCAGCTTGGAATACTCCCTCTTGAAGTGTCTAGGCTCGTTGCAATGGAAGCAACGTGGGTTGCGATCATTACTTTGTGTTGCAAAAAAGTTGTTGACAGCATTGGTCCTAGCTTTGTTTCTTTTGGCCCTGATTCTGACCCTGCGCTCTCTTAGTTTGAGCCATAGACATACACTTATTCTGATCTTTGTAAGGCCAAATCATGTTGTACCTTGGTTTGGTCTGCACCTCCTGTATTATTGGAGCAGCTCAAATGAGTGCGTCTTGTAGGTCCATTGGGCGCATTGATTCCAATCGAGTGTTTATAGGTGGATTCAACCCAACATAGAATTTTGACACTTGTTGTGTCATATCCATTGGGGGTGCATATTTTAGGAGTGAAACAAACTTCGAATATTATGCTTCGAGGGATAATCCTAGCTGCTTCAAGTCATAGAATTTATTCATCTTTTGTGTGCGGTAGGTAGGTGGCAGATACCTCCCTCGCACAGCTTCCTTAAGCTTATCCCAAGTGACTGTCCCCTTCGAGATTGCTTGGTCTTTGTACCATTGTTTCCACCAAAGTCTTGCTTCGCCTGTAAGCTTAAGTTTGGCGAGCATGGCTTGGCTAGCAAGTGCAGTTCTTGTTACCTCAAAATAGTCCTCCATGGACTCAATCCAGATCTCGACGTTGGCTTGAAGAGTCCTTCCCTTTCCATCAAAATCAGGTGGCTTAATTTGTTTGAGAAGGAATTTCTTCTCTTGAGCCACAGCAAGACTTAGTGCAGGAGTCGGATTTGGAACCTGCGCTTGGGGTTGCATCTGAACAATAAGATTCTTTATGTTAACATCTTATCATACGTTCCCATATTACATTAATATGACTAACACAGCTTTTAGCTAAGTGATTTAATCACTTAATACCTTAGTTAACATTTATGATCAAGATAGACAATTGTAAAATGTCTTATTTATTCATGAAGGCATAACCCCTTGAGTACATTTATTTTGGATAAGTAGGACAGGTTGATTGATACATCAGTTTGGAAAAATAGGATTGTGTTACAATCGGCTACAAGGACGGAATAATAATATGGAGTGGGGTCATGGATTTTCAGGAAATGGTAAGTCATAGGAAGGTTGGGGTATCCCTTCCTTTGATACCCGTTCTTCTCATAGCGCCCTAACACTTTGATTCTATCACAACAGAGATCACCTGGGTCACTTCTTCATAGACATACTTGTTCTGCTTGACTTGCCGACCGCCAACGTGCAATGTTGTGTTTACGCGAGCTCCAACAAAGATGAATAGCTTCATGATCTTCAAATCCTCCATCCACTTGATTCTCTTCAAGTTGGTCTGAAGGTACACGAGTCGATGGGCTGTTATGTAATATATTCCTGAGTCTCCCATCTATCTCCACTTCGCATACAGGGGCGAAGGATTATAGATGTAGTCCAGAATATTTATCATGACAAGCCTCTGACGATAATTCGAAGCATGCATTGTAGTCATGAACATGACCTGGAACACCAAGAACTTGCTCCATGCTTTGTGACTCTACAACCCAGCATCCATAAGTGAGTAAAGAAATGTTTTCAACAAAAGAAAACGCTCTATTCTACTCACCTTCCCCAGTTTATCCCCTTATTCCCTTTATTTTCCTCCATTAAGTTCCCTTGTAATCCTTAGATCTCGTTGGTTTGCTATGATACCAACTGTAACGTGTCTGCTCGTCCTCTTGTGGGACATGTCTTAGCAGCCCATCGAGAAGAGAGTCTAGAAAGTTCCACCTGGCACTCGCAAGGAATGTCACAGGGTTTGCGATCTAGGTCTTCTCAATTCTGCCTCGAGCGGAAGTTTCCGACCGTTCCCACTTAGGACCGACCTGAAGTCAGGGTTTCTTTCCTATCAGTAAAGTCTCGAGGAAGTAGCTAGCATCGAGCTCTAGATGAACCACTTTGCGTAGGAACAATAGAGTCGAAGCGGATTTGTGCTGCACTTGGTTCATGGAGAATGGGAAACGAGAGGAATGTGAAGCTCAACCTCTTTGCCCATAAGGCATAGTCCCATCCCGCTCCCCCAAAACAGCGTAAATCGGGACGCTAGGTCTTCACAGTTTCATTATCATGTCTTTTGAGAAAAGTTCCTAGCTAACCGGGACCACCCTTCCGTAGGACGGACCCAAGTCATGCCCACCACACTTTCCTCGGGTTGCTAATTACCTACCACATTATGTTTGACATGTAAAAGCAGCTTCCTTAATTAATCAATTTAAACACAGGTTCCTTCGCATAACTTAGACATTGACACAAAAACAATGTCAAGCAAGTTTCTTTTTCAAATATCAGATCTTTATTTATCATAGTCTTGGAATACATCAAGTAGCATGCCCGAAGGCTATCCCAGCAATCAACAGGATTGCTGCTCCAAGTTCCACTTGTAGACTAGTACAGAGGCCTTGAGATCCCATCTCGAGTCACGTTGGTCTCTTGTGCGGGATCTAGAGGCAAGGAATTTACAACCAGAGCCTCCCATGGTACCCAAATGTCCTCCCACTCCAAGCAGCACCCACGGAGAGACCTCTTGCGACGGGTTCGGTCCATATACCCGGCGTGGCTAACAACCCCCTTGGATAGGGCTAAGTAGGCAGTCGGAGGTAGCTGACCCTGCCCCTCCCTCCAGGATTTTGTTGAGAATCAGCAATCACACTCAAACAGCCTCTTTGTATGGAGTCTCAGGGTCAAGGACATGCAGGCTAACTTATCCCATATGCACAATGGTGCCTACTGCAGTTTCCTACTTTCCTATAAAGCATTGTACTTGCTTCCTTTCTTAATGCAATATATAGTACTCTTTTCATTTCAGTAAAGTGTCAATGTCATTGTCCACATACACAAGATTGTGTTTATGAGTCCAAGTCTCAATCTTGGAACCTAGTTCACTTGTGTAACAAACAGTGTCCATTCCATCATGAGTCTACACTTCTCCTTCCATCCTCCATAGCTTCCGGTTATGCCATGCTCTAGATCCCGCATTTCTCACATGGTATCAGAGCACAGCTGAGCATGGCTTAGCATGTCTCAGGTCTCCTCTCTGCTCTTTCAGCTCCTCTTCATCTCTGGACAGCTCAAGATTGGTGTATGACTCTATTTCCAACTTCATCCTCACTCTTGTCTGCCATAGCCAGACAGTACCCAGCTCACTTCGAGCTTCTTGATCTACTTCTACAGCCCATATTTCCCCACGCTTCCTTCTGGAGAAACTTTCCTATGGTCCTAGCACAGCTCCTTGTCACATCAAAGCCCGACATTGGTAAATCCTTGCTCCAGCATTGCACAAATTGAAAGTCGGTGCCCATTCTTGCGCCATATTCTGGTCGTACAGTTCGCGCTGCCTCTGCGTGCTGTGATCTAGTCCGTGTCCATAGGGCAATTGAAGCTCATTACCCAAGCTTCCTTCCCATCAAGTCTTGTGCAAAATGGTTACGTCCACGAACTGCACGAGCTAAAAAACCAAGCTGCACCCTGCAAACCCTAAAGGGAAGCCATAGCCCTTGAACCAAAGCTCATAAGCCTATTCAATTTCTCATTCCTTTGGGCTCAACCAATAATTTGCAACTCTGATCTACTCAGTGCCTCATTCAAATCAGCAAGGGAAGTGAGAAATCATAGCTCAAGAATCAACATCAAGTGCTTAAATTACATAGTATCTCTTGATACTAGTCTAGTGATTCTTGGCACTCGTGTTTTTTAACACGTTCAAGATCATCTAGATTGCTGGTTATTCTCAGTCATTAGAAGCTGATTCCTGGTCATACTAATGCCAAACATGAATTCTTTAAGTGGATGCTTCTCATGAAGAGTAGCATTACCCTTGCTACTCATTTCAATTACATAGAAGATATTTTTACTCTCTGAAGTTCATTTAAGTACTATCACTCAGATCTGAAGGCATCAGCATCAAATCAAGAAGGGGAAGATAACTTGGAGTAAAAGACTTTTGCAGATTTGGTATTCATTGACACTCAGTTAGTGCTTTTTAGCACTTGTGTCTCTCAATCAATTCTTCTGTTGCTCAAATCTAATAAAGTCTGAAGTTGATTTGCTACTGTTCCCGTAAATCTAACATGGGCAAAGACTCTCCAAATGCTCGATTCAAAGGAGTCGGATTCCACACTTGGCAAACCCGCATCAAGCTCATCCTGATGAAGAAGGGTCTCTGGGCCATCACAAATGGCAAAGAGAAGAAACCTCGGGACGCGGACCTTGCAACTACTTGGCAAAAGAATGATGACAGAGCCCAGGCCATTATCAAATTGGAGCTAGACGACAGTTATATCCATCACGTGGATAACTGTGAGACCTCACAGGATACATGGAAAAGACTTGACACCCTGTTCGGTGCACAATCTAAATCATCAAAGTATGGTCTCCTAATTGAATTCTTCAGGCTTGAAATGAAGTCCAGCACATCACTTGCCACACATCTTAATTACATGGAAGGACTCCTAACCCAACTTGCAGGAATCAACATTAAAATGGATGAAGATGTTTGCATCGGTGTTCTACTTAAGAGCTTGCCTCCTGAATATAATAATGTATCAACAACTTTAATCAACATGCCAAATCCTGAACTTGTTGATATCCAGGCATCATTGTTAGAAGAAGAAAAGAAGCTAAAAACTAAAGAAGAACCAAGTACCTCTAGAGATGAGCATGCATTATATGTTGGCAACAGGTACAAAGGCAAGAAGGATCAACTCTTTTGTGACTTCTGCAAAAGGACCGGACACACCGAGAAGTTCTGCCACGCAAGAAAGAGATCCCAAAAGGCCTATCTAGTCGCAGTCAAAGAAGAAGAAGAAGAAAATGAAGCAAAGGAAGAAGAAGATGAAGACCACCAGGATCGGAAGGACAAGACTCATCAGTCCTTGTACTCTCATAATTTTGATAGACTGTTTTAATAGCCTTGTATTTTTCCTTGCCCTAATGCTTCTTGCCATAAGCTATGTAAACTCCTTATGTAACTTGGCATTACAGTCCCTGTACACTTTGTGAGGCCCCTGTTACAACCTCTGGATGTCCACCATGTTTATGGTACCCACACTTAGCTTTTTCTGCGACAGCCTCTGGTGTTTTGCCATGTTTGTGGTATGCCCACACTTTGCAGGTGGTTCTCATTACAGCCTCTACACACTTTGTGCCTTTCCTAGTTGTGATTGAGGAGGGGTGTTGAGAATCAGTAATCACACTCAAACAGCCTCTTTGTATAGAGTCTCAAGGTCAAGGACATGCAGGCTAACTTATCCCATATGCACAATGGTGCCTACTGTAGTTTCCTACTTTCCTATAAAGCATTGTACTTGCTTCCTTTCTTAATGCAATATATAGTACTCTTTTCATTTCAGTAAAGTGTCAATGTCATTGTCCACATACACAAGATTGTGTTTATGAGTCCAAGTCTCAATCTTGGAACCTAATTCACTTGTGTAACAAACAGTGTCCATTCCATCATGAGTCTACACTTCTCCTTCCATCCTCCATAGCTTCCGGTTATGCCATGCTCTAGATCCCGCATTTCTCACAGATTTTAACCTGAAGCATTAAGTTTTTTGACTTGAATTAGTTCCTTGAGCAAGGAAGTTCAAACAATGTACCTAAGTGTACAATCACGATTATTTCGGAGGTCATTTGTATGACCAACTACTAAGGTGTGATTCTTTCTTCTTGAATGCTCCCAGCATTTGGTCCTGGGTTGTTCACAACCTGGCAAGATTCCAGGGGCTTGGTAAGCTAGGTTGTTTGTTTCCCCTTTTCCTTTGGGTTAGGGTTTGTACCCTACCGACCCTAATTATCCTTACCTTAGGTCTCCTTGTAAAATAGATCATGGACAACCCCGTCGTCCTCGGTTGGTCAACTTGCTCTGGTTATCTCCTAGATCCCGTGTAGTACCTATATACATTTATCTTTGATCTCAATTGATCAAGATTCTCTATCCCCTTGACCATGGTTGGTCGAGATGGTACAGTTTAGAACAGTTCCTACTCCGTCTTAAGTATAACCTTCTTAGGCCCTCTTAATAATGCTCACATGCACTAAACCTTTACCTATCCCTCTTGAAGTCACCAAGGGCTTGACATGGGACTCATGGATCGCAGTCCCATTTGGTAAATTACAAACAACCTTGAATATTCCCAACAACTTTAATGCATGCAACGTAATGCCATGCCTTCATTTCAATGCTTACAATTTTGATATAATCCATGCGTTATTTTATGCGACACATGCAAATGTACTTTCTATGCATGCAATCTCAACATTATCCTCTATGTAATTATTTACACGATCTATAACCTTCTTGAATGATCTAACTTTATGTGATTATTGTATGAGTCTAGCTGCGCTTTAATATTTTTTGCATGTACCTTAGAATCCATCTTGCGATATGGAGATGCACTTCTCTTCTTTCGATGTCCTCTTAAATGCATTTTAAGCAAGAACTTGTGTAAGGAGAAATGCACTTTATGTAGGAATTCTTACAAGACGTTTTTGGTAATTTGTGATGCAATTATCTAATCAATTTCACCTATTATGATGTCATCTTACAACAAAGATTATCTTATTTGTTACATACATCACAACGAAGTTCATACCTAGGAAATTATCAAACACGCAATTAATGTGATGCATGTGAATATGAGTTTTCACTGTGATAATTATAACCTATGATTTAATAATAGAGAAACCTGGGTTTGGAGTGATGCCGTGATTCCAGTGGTATTGATACCTGATGAACCATTCATGGTTACGGTGCCACCTTGCTTTGAAACTCCATCCCCACTTGCAGGGTTTTCGGCCACCTTTGTGGAACTACACTTCGAGACCATACTCAAAGACGCGTGTACGAGTGATAGAGTCCTCGCATGCAAGATTATCGCTGCCTCTCCTTGAGTGGAGGAAGAGATAATGAAGGGGAGTGTATTTTCAGAAATTCTTCTTCTTCTTCTTCTTCTTCTTCTTCTCTCTCTCTCCCTCTTCTTCTTCTTCTTCTTCTTCTCCTTCTCTCTCTCCCTCTTCTTCTTCTTCTTCTTCTTCTTCTTCTCCTCTCTCTCTCCCTTCTTCTTTGATAATCACCAAGGGGTGGGGGTGTCATTTCATTTCTTAACGATGGGGGGGCCTGTTGTTCATCGACGAGGGAGGGGGGGTGCGCTGTCCAGGGCCATGAGGGAGGGGGGGCTGCGGGCTAACGACCAAGGAGGAGGGGCTGCCTTTTGTAGGGGGGGAGGAGGTGGCTTATATGGGGGGGGGGGGGGAAAGACGACCGTCTAACGGCCGCCACCCCTCCACCTAGGGGGCTGCATGGCCCCCCTCTCTCACTTCACTCACACATACACACTCTCTCTCCTCGCCATGCAGTTGGCAGGGGGAGAGAGAGGGAGAGTAAAAAAATTTAAGGCGGGGGTCTCATGGGGGGGAGGCATGGGGGAATATTACAGGAGCCTAATGCCAAAAAGGAGAACAAATGTTGGATCTTCACCATTAATAAGAGCCCCAAACCCAAAACCATAGCTAAAAGCAATAATGAATATCACCTTATTTTTGGTTTTAAAACATCTCTCATCCCTCAACTAGCATGGTAGCAACCCAAAAGAAAAACTAGTTTAAGGTCCACAAAAATAGTCATGATTAACATGTTAGCAAGATGATCAAAGAATCGCAACATGAGATGGAGAGCACTTGGAGCATGCTCAACAATGTTTGCCTTCAACTACATTAGGCTCAACCTAAGCAAAGAAATTGTAGAGAATGCTAGACAAACTATTGAAAAATACTCTGAGGCATAGCCAAGGTCACAAAGAAAGCAACTCTCAAAACTCTCCATGACCTCTTGATTGTCAAGATTGTGGGAGAGAAGGAAGGAGTCTCACTTGTAGCTTTCTTGCTTGCACAATGGGGGAATACACACAAGGGTGGAGGCTGAAAACAGTTTTCCTCTTCTTAGTTGTGTAAGCCAAAAGAACTCAAGTACAAAGAAATAGAAGAACCCTAGATATGGGTCTCAAACCAAACTCAACTAACTAAGGTGGCATACTAACTGAGCCACGAACTAGAGTAGATAAGGATAGCTATCATGTAGCTATTATTCAGGGGCGGTGTACCAACCGCATCTGCAACTGACAAGTCGGTGACATAAATACACAACGGTCACCCTGGCATATCACGAGTGGAGCTCGATATCTCAACACTCCCCCTCGAGCTCAATCCCAATTCCTGCACACCAAGCAGGTCTCTGAACTTGCGCAGCTTCTCTGCGCCCAATGCCTTCGTGAATATGTCAGCTACCTGATCCTCTGTGCTGACATAAACTAGATCAATAAGACCTAGTAAAACCCTCTCTCGCACATAGTGATAATGCACCTCAATGTGCTTTGTTCTAGCATGATAGACTGGGTTATTTGCCAAGTGTATACTACTCATGTTGTCACAATAAATGACAACTGGTCCATCTGTAGACTGATGCATATCATAAAGTAGCTTATGCAACCAAGCTACCTCACATGCAGCCATTGCTGCACCCCTGTACTCAGCCTCTGTGCTCGACAAGGCAACTGTAGGTTGTTTCTTGCTGCTCCAAGTGACTGCAGCACTCCCAAAAGAGAACATATATCCACTGGTAGATCGTCTATCAGAAATACTACTAGCCCAATTAGCATCAGTGTATCCATGCAACTGTATCTGAACCCCAGTCTCATAAAATAGTCCATACTGCAATGTGGACTTCACATACCTGAGTATGCGTCTAGTCCCATCCAAATGTGGTTTCCTTGGAGCCTGCATAAACTGACTTACCAATCCAACAGCATAGCTCAAATCTGGCCTGGTAATAGTCATATAAATCAAACTTCCTACTATGCGTCTGTACATAGTAGGGTCTTCTAGAAGCTCACCTGCATCTGTGCTCAACTTCACATTCTGCTCCAAAGGAACTGAAATAGGCTTACAGCCTGTCATCCCATATTTGGACAGCATGTCCAATCCATACTGCCTCTGCAAGAGCTGTATCCCACTTGGTGATCTAATCACCTCAATGCCCAAGAAATAACGCAGCTCTCCCAAATCCTTCATCTCAAACTTCTGCTTCAATAGCATTTTCACATGAAGGATATCTTCATCATTGTCACTTGTCATAATCAAATCATCAACATAAATGACAAGTAGCATAATACCTTTCTCTGTTTTTCTCACATAAAGTGAGAAATGTGCCTTGGAAATCTGAAAGCCAATAGTGACAAGATACTATCCTATCTTGTCAGACCATGCTCTAGGTGCTTGCTTTAAGCCATACAAGGCTTTCTTCAACCTGCAAACAAACTCAGGATGAACAGCATGCACATAACCTGGTGGCTACTCCATATAGACCTCTTCTTGCAAATCACCATGCAAGAAGGCATTCTTTACATCCATCTGATGTAAAGACCATCCCTTTGATGCAGCCATAGCAATGACTGCTCTTATAGTTGCCATCCTTGCAACTGGACTGAATGTTTCTTCATAGTCAATGCCATATATTTGTGCATACCCCTTGACTACTAATCTTGCCTTGTATCTGTTCACATAACCATCTGCATTGTGCTTCACCTTATAAACCCACTTATAGCCAATTGCATTCTTACCTTTAGGCAAAGGTACTAACTTCCATGTAGCATTTGCTTCCAAGGCATCCATTTCTTCATCCATGGCTTTCTCCCATTTTTCTTTTCCCATGGCTTGCTCAAAAGATGTGGGTTCTGGTTCCTGTATCACTTTGACCATATACGCATAGTGAATGGCTGTAAATCCATCATATTTCAGTCTATCCACAGGATACCTAGCTCTCGTAGACCTGCGCAAAGTAGGTTCACTCCCAGGTGCTCTCAAAACATCCCTAGTCTTCCTTACTCCAGGTGTAACAATAGAAGGAATACCCAACTCATCATCAATACTCTGTTCTGAGCCACTGGATTCACCATCCACATAAGAGTGACCTGCATTCACATCAAACATGGGCTGATCAACCTTCTCTTTTCCTTTTCCTGATACCTGCATACCACTATCTGCATTACTTTGAGAAGATTCTCCTGATCTTAATCTGCCTGTCCATGGTGAAGAATGTGAACCACTGCTAGAGGACGCTCCAAGTCCACTAATATTTTGTGACTGCTGCTGTGAATTCTGTGCAGTATTACCATTTTGTGCATCTACATCATCAATCACATTTACTGGTTTATACCAACTACTCATCTCATCAAAAACAACATCTCTGCTCACTGTAAACTTATGAGTAGAAGGGTTATAGCATCTATACCCTTTTTGCTGCAGAGAGTAACCAATAAAGATGCACTTCTCAGCTTTTGGATCCAACTTGGATCTCAACTCATCTGGCACATGTACATAGGCAATGCAACCAAAAATTTTCAAATGAGAAATATCTGGTTTCCTACCAGTATACCTCTCCTCTGGAGTCATTCCATGTATTGCTGCAGTGGGAGTCCTGTTCATTATGTAGACTGCTGTAGCAACTGCTTCAGCCCAATAAAAATCTGGCAGGTCTTTTTCATTGAGCATGGCACGAGACACCTCTCCAATATGTTTGTTTTTTCTTTCTGCAATTCCATTTTGCTGTGGGGTATGACTGCATGAATATTGCTGTTTTATGCCATACTCCTGCAAGAACCTTGCAAACTCATTTGAGAGGTACTCTCCCCCTCCATTTGACCTTAGGCATTTTATTTGCAAGCCTGTTTCTTTTTCAACCATAGCTTTAAGAGTTTTGAAATGCCCAAAAACTTCACTTTTCTTTTTCATAAAATACACCCAAACTTTTCTGCTATAGTCATCAATAAAACTGACAAAATAATGACAGCCTCCAAGAGATGCAGCTTTAGTCGTCCAAACATCAGAGTGGATCAATTCCAATGGCTTCTTACTCTCTTGAACATGTCTAGGAAATGGTTTCCTTGCCTGTTTTCCAAACTGACAGGCTTCACATACCTTATGCATTTCTGCAACCTTGAATTTAGGCAATCCTGCAACAATATTTTGGGCCTGCATTGATTTAAGTCGCTGTACATTAACATGACCAATGCGTTTATGCCAGATATCAATATCTGCAACTACACCGGTCCCATGTGCAAACATTGCTGCACTCAATTCAGACATGTCTGCATCCAACGTAAACATTCTGCCCTTCTTCTTTCCTTTTGCTATCAAGCGACCTTTATTTTTCATATCCTCAACAAAGCATCCATGAGGAATAAATCTGACCTGCAAGCCCTGCTCAACCATTTGACCGATAGAAACCAGATTCTTGGTGATATTCGGGACATGAAATACATCGGACAGGTATTTCTTTTTCCCATCCTGCATAGACAAGGGAATTTTTCCAATCTGCACAATCGAATGTGCAGTATCATCACCAGTCTCCACAAATCCTGGTTTTTTCATTTTCCTTGCATCCTCCATCCATTCTGCATGACCTGTCATGTGGTTTGACGCACCTGAGTCAACATACCATACATCGTTGCTTTCTTTTGCACTTGTCACAGAATTGTTCATGTGCTGCACCATAAACAAATGCTCATTTCTGTCATCACCCTGTCTACTAGAAGATGCATAATTTCCTTGTTGCAGTTTTCCATTCATGATGTCATTTTGCTTTTTGTAGCAGTCTTTAGCCATATGACCCATTTTACCACAATAGTAGCATTCAACATTACTGTTTGCATTTTGGCCTCTTTGCCATCCACCACGACCTCTTTGGCTCCCCCTGCCTCTAGAGTTACCACGTCCTCCTCCATAGGACTGGTTTTCTTGAGTTTGCTGCATATTTTGATTTCTACCACGGCCTCCAAATCAGCCTCCTCTACCTCTGCCTCTACCTCTTCCAGCATTTGAGTAGAAGACAGTTTCTTTTGAAGTTCCTCCTGAAGAAGATGCACCACCATTTCTCTGCTCCTCAGAAATTAGAAGAGCAATCAACTCCTCAAAATCAGGAAATCTTTCACGGACGGAAATGGATGTTCGAAACTGCGCATAATCCTTTCCTAGACCATTCAAGGTCACAGAAACTAAATCATCATCTTCCACTAGCGACCCAATGGAAGCAAGTGCATCTGCAATCTTCTTCACCTTCATGTGGTAGTCATTGATGCTCATATTTTCTCTTTGCACATTGTGCAACTCTTGCTTGAGCTGCATTTTCCTGGCTTGCGTATTTGTGCTATACATCTTTGACAGAGTATCCCATGCCTCCTTTGGCGTACTTGCATCCTGAATATGCACAATCATAGAGTCTGAAATGCTGATAGACAGCCAGTACATAACTTTCCTGGCTCTCTCATGCCATGCTTTGAATGCCTGCATTTGCTGTTGATTGGGAACATCAGGAAGAACTGGTTCTTCTTCATTTCCTGCAACAAATTCCCAATATCCTTTTCCCATAAGGAAATTCGTCATTCTAAACTTCCATGCTTGGAAGTTATTCTTGTCAAGCTTTTCAGTGAAAATCTATGAAAGAGAATCAGATGCCATTACAGAAGACTGCAAAAAATTCTGTCACTGCAAAAACCACAGCTTCACCCTCACAAGGGAAAATCTGCAAAACTGGCGAAAGTGGTATTTGACCACACAGTCACTTCTAGTGACGATTTTGCATCAACATGCAACAGGGATGATTCTGTAACTCCCAATGTCTCTGCGCACAAGCATACAATGCAATTTTTACAGTAACTATTCACCGACATGTAGAACAGTGGCTGCACAGCATAAAACTGGGCCTTTTCCTGAGTGCGTGCAGAAAACTTCCGCCTCCAAAACAGGCCCCGAAATGGCCTCAAATAAAAAAAACAAGGTCGTGAAGCCCTCTCCTGCAGCATATACTGCCCTCTTGCTTCACCGCGAAGGGCGTCTCAACTTGAGACAATGCACTCTTACACTTTCCGGCTGTGCTACCTGCAGAGATCTGCTCCCAAAACAGAAAATGAAAGCAACACTGCTCCTCTTACCAGAACACCGCGAGCTTGGCTTGCTTTCTTGAGCTCCTTACCATGAACAAGGCTCTGATACCATGTCAAGATTGTGGGAGAGAAGGAAGGAGTCTCACTTGTAGCTTTCTTGCTTGCACAATGGGGGAATACACACAAGGGTGGAGGCTGAAAACAGTTTTCCTCTTCTTAGTTGTGTAAGCCAAAGGAACTCAAGTACAAAGAAATAGAAGAACCCTAGATATGGGTCTCAAACCAAACTCAACTAACTAAGGTGGCATACTAACTGAGCCACGAACTAGAGTAGATAAGGATAGCTATCATGTAGCTATTATTCAGGGGTGGTGTACCAACCGCATCTGCAACTGACAAGTCGGTGACATAAATACACAACGGTCACCCTGGCGTATCACGAGTGGAGCTCGATATCTCAACATTGGTGATGCCTATAATGTGTAGGACATCTTGGATATGCCATTACATTTTTTCATAGTCTATACTTGTGTAAAAAGTGTGTGTGTACGCGTGCGTGCGCTTCAAGCAACCAAGGATCATAATGTGCTCTCAATGCATTAACCTATCATGCCACCCTCCTATTTCCCAAAAGGTTCTACCTCCATGGAATTCCCTTGTGGCTATTTATAAAACTAGGTAACATGACATGCCAATTTCAAGTGACATTACATCTCTCTAAAGCCTACTTGAATCATATCCATACATACCCTTGTAGTTTACCATAAAACCTGGTCATTTTTCACAACTTTATATGTGGGCCACTCTAACCTAATTTCCATGCTATATGCCTTTGAAAGCAGTGACTTTAAATAGCTCATCCAATTGCATCCTTAATTTCGCAATCATCGAGTCAACATTTAAACCGACAAGTATTCAACCTACCTACTCTAAAAAAGTACCTTTAATAAATGCAAACTATGATTTTGCACGAGCTACACAAATCTTGATCATTTGGTACTCTTCCTAGACTATAATTGGCACTATCATTAGGCTCCTCTAAGACATTGACAATGACATATAGAGCCAATTAGACTCACCCCTTCATTAATATTGAATCGACTTCAAGCACCTCCCTATACCATCTAAAGAATATTTGACCTCATATCTTGCACCCTTAATTGTCCCCAGCTACTACCTTAGACTAGCATGCCAAGCCTTGTATCACAAGATCATTATGATGATGTTATGAAGTGAGTTGTAGAAATTCTTCCTCACATTGATAACTTTCTTTTATCACAATAAGGTCACCAAACTCCACCAAATACTTCCTTCTACAGTCAACACGGCACTACCCTTGTGCCTATAGAAATAAGATGCTTCCCATCTTACTAATGAGAACTCCAAGCCCAAGCCATGTAAAACTATTCCATCCATGCATATTGACCATAATATCTCCAAGATCTATGAGGTCACATCCACCCCTTAAATTCTAAAATATCTCCAAGTTCTAGAAATGTGGATTCATGACAATCATAAGAGCCAAAATTCCACCTTTGTCTTAAGTGAATTGAGAGGAGAGAGAAAATAGAAAGAAAAGAGATAAGGAGAGTGCAAAGTTGAGAGAAGATTACATAGAAGAAATAGATAGAAGAGAGAGAGACTAGAGAAAGAGAGAGAAAGACATGGGAGTTGTGCACAAGAGAATGAAGATGAAAGAGACTTATGTTATTATTGAATGCTGAAAAATTAGATCTCTTACACCTTTTATACCAAGCTAGTATAGTTGGTTTTCTTTATTTTTCCCCCAAGAAAAAAATACTAAAATCCAATTTGTCTTTCCACTCTTTACATTCCATCCCCACAAAGCTACAAAGCTCTCAAAGAGTACTTTGATCCTATGTAAGTGGCACTTTACTGAAAATAGGACATGATAAAACATGTTCTAAAACAAGCTGATGTCTAGGTTTTGTCTACAATCAATTTGGCCCAATTGGAGCTATGCTTTAGCCAGTAAATCATCCCGAAGATAGCAAAACTTATCCAAAATAGATACAAGCCTCCAAGAAGCTTCTTCAAGTGATAATCCTCCCTACTTAATCAAGTACTCAATAATGGACTTGGAGCAAAGCTTCTTCTCAAATACTAAAGCTTTGATACCATTTGTCACAAAGTGAACTGAGAGGAGAGAGAAAATAGAAATAAATGAAAGAAGAGAGTGTAGAGGTGAAAGAAGATTGCAAAGAAGAGAGAGATAGGAGAGAGAGAAAGACAGGAAGAGGAGAGATATATCAATCATGGAAGCCATGGGAGCTGTGTGTACAAGATAATGAAGATGAAGTAGGCTTGTGTTATTATTGAATGGTGAAAAATTAAGTATATTGCACCTTTTATACCAAGACAATGTAGCTATAATTTTTTTTTGTTTTTTACCAAACAAAATACTAATTTCTAATTTTCCTTTCCACTCTTTACATTTTGATTAATCATTCTCCATTAAAGATCACACTCACCTAGTGACTTAAAAATAAGAGGCAATTTTCTAATTGTCAATCAATACAAAGGTGATTCACTTGTACATCCTAATTATTTTAGAATGCATACTAGAATCCCCTCCACCCATTTAGAGGTTTGTAATGCACTACTCTACTTCTTCCTAAGCTCAAAACCCTTGATATTGATAATTGCACCCTCACTACTAATGTTTTGGGTGATCATTTCACCATCACAATATGTTGGAAAAGATAAAGCATATGGTTTTGTAAACAACTTCTCACATTGTGCCATTCCACATCTAGTCCAATGCCAAATATGTTATTTGCATATTTCACAAGAAATTGTTCTTCTAAATCACAATTTCTTCACACCTGATGTCGTATACACTGCAATATTTCCTCTAGTATTGACCAATGAGTATACATATTCAAAAACTTAACACATGTAGTATCCTCTCTTCTCGACCTGTAGGATGCTTAGAGATATGTTGTCAATATGGTCATTAGACTCCTTGACTAACATGTTAGCCCCATCCTTCACTTTTTCCAATGGCATATCATAGCAAGAGGCACTTAAAAGGCTTTGGCTTTCCTAGCACTAGACTTGTAGCCCTATGGTACATGCACGTACTGCTTCATGATAGGTCTCACAACTACTATGAGACTAACCCTTTGAGATGAAGGCTAGCAATGTTAAGGCTTCTTTACTAAAACCTCTTGTGAGAAAAAATTATAGAAAAAAATCAAATTCATGGGGAGGTGCAAAGTATGATGAAAGTACAAGACCCAATCTAAAATTATTTAGCATACTTTCAAAAAGACATTGTTCATTGTTGCTTATCATGCATGCCCTTGCATACAACATGATTATAATTGGGTAGTTAACATAGGACACATACATAATACGTCTAAGCTTAGAAACCTCTATTTGAGAGGTACAACTTATGGGGTCATGACCAATAAATGTGCACTTTCTTACATCTTACCTTTTTCACATTCCAAAACCCTTGTATTCTTGAAAATAAGACTCAATAAATATTATTTCTTGTGAAATCTACTTTTCAAGCTTTTGTGAGTGAGGTTGAGGGAAGAGCCAAAACGCTTCAAATTTTTTGTTCTTCCCACACTTAGTCACCATTATTAGTTGCATGGAGGGACATTGTTGATAACCAAATTGAGGATTGAGAAATGGAGCAATGTAGTCCAAGCTTAGACATCTTACTAATCGAGGCAAGGAGATGTAAAGCTTATTTGAAGTAAAGTACATTGATCAATATAGGCTAACTTGTGGTGATTACAAAAGCATTCCATTGTATTACATTCCAAATCACATTGAAGGCCCAACCTTATGGATTATCAAGGCTACCAAATTTCTATGAGCTAAAGGATGTGCTTAATGCATTTGAATGCACAAGATGATATGCATTAGATGGAAGGTGAATGTAAACCACTCTTTAGAAATAGTATTGATGATGAATACCAGTACTCCACATTAGAGGTTAACTAAGATACGATTTCTAATATCTAAATAAAGTGAAGATTAACATAATTAAATACTCCACTTAAGAGGTTAACTAAAATACCATTTTAACATTTCCAAACAAAATGAAACTCATCACAACTTATTAATGTGCAAAGTTGAGCATCATAGATGCATTGAACTCAAAATTCAAATCCAAATAGAGATTCCAAATGAGATACTTGTGTCTACATTTGCATATGCAAGATGCAAGGGATCCTTATGTCTATATTTCCATATTGGGGTGCTAGAAAGCTCTTATATAGCAATTGTTATCCATTGTTGGACTCTAGAGCATTATTTAGCATTATCTATAAAGCTCTTATCTAGGAATTGTTACCCAATGTTGGAAGAGCACTATTGAGCACACACTAATCTCAAAGCAAACCTAATTGGAAAAAAGGAACCTATAGCATTGGTGGTGCTTGTAAAAAACATTTTAGTTGTTAGTATGAATTGTTTGGCATAGCTAGTTGAGCTACATAAAATATGACAAATGGGACTACTATATTTTGTCCATGCCAAGATTCTTTCAAAGAGAATAAAAAGATTGAGAGTGACATGGAAAGAAATGACAACTTTGTGGTGCTTGTATAAATTCCTTTAGTTGCTAGTATGAATTGTGTGTTAGCTAGTAAAGCAACATAAGATGTCTATCCCAATCATATAACTGTCCATTTCTTAACATACAGTTTAATTGGACAATAACAGCTTTAATTAAGTAGCTCAAGTGAAAAGTGTTGCAATTTTAAAAATGTCCTTGAAACTTTTGAATTTATAGTACTTGCAAGCTGTATGCAGTACAAAACAAGCTCTTGTTGATTATGAAGTTTAGGAATGACACATTATTCAATGTATTTAAAGTTGTTTAAAATCCTCTAATATTTTTATCATACTCTTAACTTATTGCAAATATTTATGATGGTATCATAACTATCTTACTAATAGTTCAAATAAGTTTTGGGTCCCAAAAAATCACTATTACTACCCACAAAGGAAACATATTTTCCAACTAAATGATATCACAAAATGGAATTATGACCATTTACAAAACTTTATTTTGTGCACAACTACACCCTATACGTTCAAACATTTGTGGATTTGGAATGATTCTCTTAGCTCTAGAAGTCTACACCACAGACACTATACCTGTCTAGTCAAGAGCATCAACATTAAAGATCATTGTCATGATCATCTAGTTGTGAAGTTGTGTTGGACAATTGCAATCAACGTATCCTTTTATATAATTATCTTAGTAAGCTTTTCATTTCACTACCCAAAACATCGAAGTTTCTACAAATAGATCATTTTGTATACATAGACCCTTCAAAGATGCAACATTCTCAAACCAAATGCACTCATACTAAGTTGCTTATCCATGATTGACACTTTGCACTAGCAAAGCTCTAGTAAATTTATTAAGCGAAAGGCTAGCACACTACATAACTATTTCTATTACTTTTAAACTATTCTCCATATAAAACTCCAAAATGGCAATGCCAAGGTTAAAAACTAGTGGTTTTATATTTACTTAAAATCACTAAGTTATAATTTCGTGATGTATGAGGATACATCTATGATCTGAAAAGTGTGGATTGGTTTAAGGGTAATAGATCCTATTTTACATCATATTCATGAAACTTCTCTTATATGTAATAACCACTAGTTTGAACTTTAACACCGCATGATAACCTTTTTAAGTATAAAAATTTGAAAAGTGATTTACACTTCTACTAGTATAACATCACAAGGTTTGTGAAACATTGAGCCTTAAGCATATGATATTTCTTTTAAGAATATGATATTTCTTTCGCTTCTCATCCACCTTCCAAGCTTTATATTTAACTTCATGACTTATGTCTTGTAAACCATACTGCACTTATGATGAAAAATAATAAATTTACATGATGTTTAAAATATAAACACTTACCCTTATTATTAAGAAAGCATTATAGTTGGAAAAATAGATGAAATAATAGGAAACGTGTCATAAAGGAGCACATGACCTAGCATAATAAAGCACTAAGCCTACCAAGGAAACATCACTTAAAATGTTCATTCTATTATGGAAAGATGCCCCACCTTGGTGTAGGCTATGCAAAAAGAGTTGCTATAGATATGCTTTTGGTGGTTATTATTTTCCAACTAGATGTTTTTTAAAGTTATGCTTTAGAAGTTTAAATGTTTTTGGATAGAAGATTCTTTACAATGCAAAATGTGCACAACATTCACCAAATATTCCAAATTTATTTCATATGCATAGAATAATTGTATCTTCTACATATTTTCATGTAGATTCAATATCATTATGTCATAAAGTTATGAACTTGAAACACACAAATATTAAAATCATGCTTGAAATATTTATATTGGAAAAGATTTTGAAGATCTTTATTCAAACTCTTAAGCAGTCAAACTTTGTAGTTGTATGATAATTTGATTATGTGATTCAAATAACATATTATACACACAAGCTATGACCTAAGAAACTATACATGCATACAATGACCCTCACAAGTATTAATACCTCTCCATGCATACATGATGTTTTAGACAAAATAGATAGAGGAGCTAGTAGCATGATGTTTTAGACAAAATAGGTAGAGGAGCTAGTAGCATGACATCCATGTAAATGTATGTTGTTATTGATCCATGGGGATTAAAATGCAATATAAGTGTATATGTCCTCATTAACCAAAAGAAGTATTTTGTATTGATGAAGTGAAACATTTTTGCCAAAACAATTTAAAAAAACATATGGTTAAAAGGAGGCATTTTAATGCATGATTTTGAGACACCTAAACAAAAAGAGGTTACTTACCAATATGATGGAAGGTTTTGAAGCCATATCAACCAATCAAAACACTTTTGAATCTCTCATTAAAACTGTTTGAATAAGCCATTTTTGAATAGGTGCCACTATTGTCTTTTTGAATCCCATTACCTTAGTAGCTCCTCTACACCTTGCTGTAAGAGAAGCATAATGAGAAGAGTAATGATAGATGACAATAACCAAACAACTTTATCCTCACCCAAGTTATTGGCATAAAAAGAGTGGCCACATCTTTGAAAGATAATCTATTAACAACCCAATAGTCATTAAAGTACGAAGCAAGACTGCTAATTTATGGGTTGAAATGGAAAGGTAAAAACTATTTTGAAACATTTGAAAGAGAATGGAAGGATCTAATAGCTTGAAAGCTCATGAAGATAGATTTTAGAGGAGGGAGAGATTTAGAGGACCTATTCCTTTAATAGTAGTTTCTCCAAATCATAAACAAGTGTCCCATGCATCTTGTGAATTTCATCACTCAACCCTATTCTAGATTCCAAAACTTAGGCTAAAAAACATGCAAAGTTTTGATATGTAATAGGATAGTATGCAACTAATGAATATTTTCTTGGGGGATTGAAAATGATTGATGTTGGCATTTGACTATGTAATGTATATGTCACCACAATTCACACTCAGAAATAATCAATTGATTGGGTGGGGTCCTGCATCTAGAACACTGCGAAGCACTTGGCCTTGACCCATGAGGATCAACCTAAAGGTTCCTAAAAGACATAACAATCTCCAATAACATTCTAGCACTCAGTCAAGATGATCAAATTGTAATCCTTCAAGAGTGAGAATAGGCCAATCATTGCACTCAGTTCATAGTGAGTGAGGGACGAGGAGCTGAACTCTACCCCTCTACTCACAACCCCTAAAAAGATGCATAACTAGAATTTGAGATTGAACCCTAGGAAAAGTCAGCATACGACTCTCGTTCTAAATTTCCATATGAGGAAAGCATACGACTTATTGGGTCCACCTAGCCATTGACTACTTTCCATAAGGGAAAGATGATCGCATGCTTCCAAATTGAATATGGTTTTTCTTTAATTTTCTAAACAAAGTATGCCAGCACACTATCTTATATTTAAAAGCACCTTCCTTAATTATTCCTTAACACTCGGTATGATTTCATGTCTTCATTAAGTACAATATGAAGGCAATGAAGATAGACCTTTTAAAACATTTGTAATATTAATTAATAATTTTTACATTGGATTCTTGCTCATAGATATAGATACAAAAACTCTACTCTCTTCTTCAGAGAGATAACTACTCTATAATTCATGATTTCCCAAGGCTCACTGCATCATATTGGTGCAAATTTCTTCTCCATTGTAGGACCAACTATGTAATTACCCTTTTCAACCAGAGCCCCATGGTTACGTGTTGCCCTAGGAGTGAACCTTTTGTATGGGACCTTTCTACCTAAATGTTGGTCAAGCATTCATAGGTAGAACAAAATTGGCTCAAACTAGTCCCAACAATTGCCCTCTTGGGGGAGTGTAGACTACTCAATCATGCCCATCATTTGGGCATAAGCAAAAGTTTTTAATAAACTTCTAGATGTACTTCACAAATAACTTACAACTCAAGGCAATAACCAATCAATCCTTCTCAAATAGTATTTTATTATTTTAATGATTAGAGATATTTATTCATTTAATATGACTACACTTTCTGATTTAAGCAATGTCTGTACTTTATCATGTGCAGATAATCCCAACTTTTTTTCGGTTCTCCTATGAAGGAGGAGAGGGTTGAGAGGTGAGAGGAAAAGAGTAGAAGAGAGAGAAAGGAGGAGAGAAAGAGTGATGAGGAGAGAGAAATACTAGAAATATAGAAAAAAAGAGAGAGAACATATGAAAGCTAACTACCAGCATGTGAGATGAGAGACAATAATTGTATTATGAAAAAAATATGTCAAAAATTATATCTCACACCTTTTATACCTACGTCAGTGTGACAAGGTATTATTAATAACTCTCTCTCACTGGCATATGTATTCCAAGCTTCTTACAATCCATCCTTGCTCAAAGATTTTTCCCCACAAAGACAATTACAATGGCAAAGAAAGATGGATGAAAGAGAGTACTACTCTAATTTCAACTATACAAAAGATGTGATAGGTATCAAATAATGAAGAGTTATTTGCTAAAATGAAGACATAAAGGAAAGCCTCTTCCATATACATAATCTTAATGTCTTTAAAAGAAATTGGAATCTTAAAATCTTCAAGAAATATCCTTTGTAAAGAGTGGATAACTTGCTATTAAAAACACGGCATGTTGAAGAAAACTGCATAACTTTTGATAGAGGTATCCAAATAGGACATGCCACATATCAAACCTAGCTACTAAAGAGTACTTTGATGTTATGTAGGTGGTTGAATTTTAAAATTAGGTAGGGTAAAATCTATTCTAAAACAAACTATTGTTTAGACCCTATTAGAGTGCAATTGGCTCCCATGTGACTATATCTTAACCACCAATGCATCCTGTAGGTAGGGTAACTCATCCAAAATGAAATTTGGCCTCCACGAAGCTTCCTCAAGTGGTAAAACCTTCCACTTAATCAAATATTGAATGATGGACCGAGAGCAAAGCTTCTTTTCACACTAACTTATAACTTCCTTAGGAATGTACTAAAGAAATCCTTCTTCATGCATAGGAGGTAGCTCATTAACTATTTCCACTTGGGGACCATTAAATGGTTTGAGGTGACTACCATGAAATACATTATGAATCTTAGTAGTAGAAGATAGAAGTTAAAATCAATATGGAAAGTCTCCAATTGCTTCAAGATCCTATAAGGCCCATAGAACCTATGAGTAAGTTTGTTGCTAGAGCCATCTTTTAAAGTAGAATATCAAGACTTGGATACTTTCAAGAGAATTAACTCTCCCTCTTGGAACTTCAAAGGTCACATGTTCTCATTAGTATATGCCTTCATACGATCTTGAGCTTTACTAAGACTCATCTTACATTGTTGAAGAAGGGCTTGTATTCTTTCCAATTCCTCCTTTCTACGAGGGTTAATCTTCTCACTAAAAATAACTATGGGTAAGAATATCTTGTAGCTATACATAGCCTCAAAGGGTGAAACTCCAATACTAGCATGAGTGGAGTTATTATAGGCAAACTCAACCAAATGTAACCATGAATCACATGCATGTTATACATCATGACAGAAATGGTGAAGGTAAATCTCCAACCACTTATTAACCCTTTCTATTTGACCATCATTTTGCGGATGATAGGCTGTAGAGAAGGAGTCAATTTAGTTTCCATGGAGTTGAATACCACCTACCAGAAGCTACTCATGAACTTGGTATCTCTATCATGCACAATCACATGTGGTAATCCATGTAATCTAAAGATTTGCTTCATGAACTGACTAGCCATAAATGCTATTCCAATATTTTTTTGTAATAGATAGACTAGTAATGAAGTCTATGGCAATGGTTGCAACAACAAACCACCTGGCTTACGAGTACTCTCCTTATTTTTTTGACAAGGCATACATTTCATGACATAGTCCTTAATATCTTTCCACAATCCTTTCTAGTGAAAGCTCTTGCTGATTTTATCATAGGTCTTAAATAGTCCAAAGTGTCCAACTGTGGACAAATGATGTAACTTAATAATTTTTAGCCTGAAAGAAGAAGTAAAGGGAATAATAATATTATAATTAAGCCAAATGAGGCCATTTATAAGTAGATAATGTGATTTTTCCTCCATAAGCCCTTTCCATAATATCTAAAGTACATGACTGAGCTCATCATCCAAAAAATAGGCTTCCTATAACTCATTAATCATGTAACTTGGTCATAACTGAATTTTGATATGCCCACATTCTAGAGAGAGAATTAGCCCACCACATTGTCTTTGCCCCTCGGATGAGCGATATCAAAATCATAGTTTTGCAAGTAGCTACCCACCTATGCTGTTTAGGGTAAGTTTTTCTTAACCTTATGCAAAATCTTCATCACTTCATGAGCAACTAGGAGAGTATGCTTCTTGCTCAATTTGTGTTAGAGCTAAGGGTAGATTGTTCAACAAAAATAACATCATAAAATGTGTTGATTCACAGCCTACTCAATCTTGATTCCTTGCTCATCAATCTTATATTAGAGCTACTATGCTTCATCAAGCACTAAGTGAGATGGTCATAAATCAAGAATCTCCAACAGTGAACCTTTGATCTCCATTTTTTCTTCTATGAAACCCTAAAAACTAGTAGGGTAGCCATAGCTATAGATTTGAAGCTTCAATCTCTTCAACATTTGGCTCTTCTCAACTTCTAAAGCTTCTTTATTGCTATTAACAAGCAAGGTTGGCTTCAGGGTGCTAGAGATTGGAAAGATTTCAGCATATCAAGCTTCTTGAACTGCATAATGGAGCTACATTTTGGGGCTTTTGGTCAGGGAGCTTGAATATTTGATATTTAAGTATTAAAAGAAATCAAGGCATTGATTCTTCAAGGATTTAATGGTCTTGAAACATGTATGAATTGAATTTAATGGATTCATGGAAGCTTGAAGATCTTGGACTGATTTGGGGCAATCTCTTTAACCAATGGACTGAGGTTTGATTCTAAATGAGTCAATCATCTTCTTCAAGTAAATAAGAGATATATCAATTTCTTAATATCTAAAAATCTCTCTAGATCCACTTGTTTCAAGCTTTTTCACTTATTGTCTTGGTCAATTAAACCTCTAAATTGATCAATAGATAAAAAATTAGTGCTTCTCTTCATTAATCAGAGCCTATCAATTAAATTTCAATATTCATTTTAGTCATATCTCATCATGATTAAGATTTACAATATCTTGATGTATAACCCTGATTAGATTTTGTGACTCTCTTGTACCCAAGAAAGACATATTGTAAAGGGTAAGCATGCAATTAGAGTTAGTCATTGAATTGCATTGGTAAGACCCTCAATCAACATCATAATTTTTATTCCATTTTCATCAATCAAATATGTACATATTATTCAAGGCTTAAAGATTTATTTTAGTTATGTACATCATCCTTCTGTGCTTAAATAGAACGCTCTTATCATATTGAGATTCCCACAGAGGAAAATGATGGATGCCAAGGGAGGTAGTGGGGCCAAACCATCTTGATTGGTTGCACCTCTTTAACCCAAAGATTTTAGATACAAAGCATTGATCAAGGACTCATTGATCAATTATAGGGATTGTACGAGTCTATTACATGTTGAATACAAGATATTTCAACCTATTTTCACCTTCATTGGCAGGGTATAGCTGTACACTAAATTGGAACCCATTTTGGGGTACTTTCTACTTGGTTACAAGTGTTGTAGAGTAACTCAAAAAATTTCCAGGGATTATACAGGGTATTTTAGATCGTATTTATAAGCCATATATAGGGTACCATAGGGGTTATAGACCTTAGTTTGGATCTGAGGGAGGTTGATAGACCAAAACAATGCTTTTACAAGTTGTAGAATTGTTCTAAAACATAGAAAAAGAATATTGACAAAATATTCTATTTTAATTTTGAAGTGGATTTCTATAGCTCATCTCAAAGATCCATTTTTTAGCTTTGTTTTCTATTAAAAAGTTATTGATTTTGATATCATAGCAAAAATATATACCCATTTTAGTGACAAGTGGTATACTAGGACTCACTATAATAGTGAGCAGAAATGGTCAGAAACAAAGGAAATAACAAGGTTAATAATAATGTTCAACAACAAATCAAGAAGCACATGAGGCAATGCCTAAGAAACATTATGATGAGGAAGAATCCCAAGAGTATAGTGCATATAACACTCACAATGCCACTCTTTATAACCATGATACTAGGCATTTTATCAGACACATGGAGTTAGTCTCTAAATTGGATCAAGTGGGTGAGTAGATGGTTCAGTCTAACATTCAAACCAAGGAAGCTATGGAGTAGATGGCCTAGTCTACTAAGGATTCCTTAGAGAATCTTGCCTTTTCCACTAGAGATTCACTAGTTGAAAATCCTCCCTGAGGGACAAGAATGAAGTGAGGTGGAAAAACGATATAATGCTCTCACACATAAAAAGCAACTACGATATGTAGTGGCCAAAGAAAGTGAAGATGCTAGGGAGTTTGAGAAATATCCAAGGCAAGCACGGAGAAGATTGCAAACCAAACAGTCAAATGTTATGGGGGATTTTACATATGCTGACATGCTATCGTATGTTTCAGAACTTTACATGCATAAAGGGGCACATCCCATCGAATGTGATGTACATACATAGCCATTTAGTGCTTTGTTCACTTTAGAAACATTGGAGGCAGCCCTCAACAAGATGGCTAATGGAAAAGCATGTGACACTTTGCAATTGAAAGCAGAGATGTTGAAATGGACAATAAAGGAGATGAGATTGTTTATATTGCATGTGATACATCCTGCTTTTGCATATGGTTTTCCCCAAGAATGGCACAAGAATTGGATACAACCATCGTATAAGGGAGGAGACTGCAATTTACTCACAAACTACCGCATGAATATGGTCAATTCAGCCATGGCAAAGCATTCAACACTATGCTGGAAATGCAATTGAGTAAATTAAATGGGCAGAAAGTAATAACAAACGAGCTTATGGACAAGCAGGTTCTCACCCTGGTCATAACACCATAGACCATTTGGTTACTTTACGTGTGCTTATGGATGAGAGTCAGCTTGAGGGAGCAACCTTGTATTGCTGTTTTGTGGATTTTAAGAAGGCTTTTGAAACCATACCAAGGGTTGGCTTATGGCAACTAATGCAAGAATTAGGGTTTCCAAATGATCTATGCATGGAAATTTACATGATATATCAACGAGTGGTGTGCTACCTCAGAGGTCACAACGGGCTGTCACAAGTATTTGAGAGTAATATGGGAGTCAAACAAGGTTTCCCGCTCTCCCCTACATTATTTGGTTTATGCATTAATAAGCTAGAGGAAATAATTCTCACAGCTATGAATAAAGAGGAAGCCAAAATCCCGCATATTGGTATGTTTGCCATCTTGCTCCTGCTTTATGCAGAGAATGTGGTCTTCTTTACATATACTGGGGAACATATGCAATAGTTCATGGGGATTCTTGAATGGTTTTGTCAAGATAGTGGTTTGATGGTGAATGTATAAAAAACAAAGTTAATGGTTGTGTGCACCAAGCAATCAAAGACCCCACCAAAAGTACATTATGCGGAACAGTCTATAGCGGTAGTATCTACTTTCAAATACTTGGGGATTAATATATCTGTAGACCACAGATGGCATACATGTGTGATGCAGTAATCAGTGGTAGGGAAAAGCAAGTATTATCACTTTGAAAACAACTATAGCCATACATATACTAAATGCTGAAAAATACATTGTATGATTTTTTATGCATATGTTTTATAGACGGTATTATATGGAGTGGAAGTGTGGGGGGGAGGGGGGGGGGAGCATCTCCTCATCTGCATGGAATGACATTGAGAGGCTTTTATTCGTAGACATTTGGGCATCAAAAGCACCACATCATATGTTCTTATGCTTTTGGAAACTGGCCGTTGGCCAATTCAGGTACATGCTATGATCCAAGTAGTGAGATATGCCACCCGAGTACGTCAAATGGATGATAGTAGGCTCCCCAAACGGGAATGGGATGCTAGCACATGCCTACAGAAAATGTGGAAAAGTAACGTGCTTTCAACAAGATGGGTGCTAGATATGCGAAAATGGTTTAAAGGGTGGGGAGTGGATATATATCTAGATATGGCATCCGAAGATATATGCATGGACACATTTCAATCAGGCCTCTTATGAGCGTATCAAGCAAAACATCAAAGCAAGGGACCAAATGGAAAACTTACTTATTACAGTATGCATATCTATCCTTCATGTTGGGAATCTTACATGCAAGCAGAGGCACACATGCACCCATGCATAGCCAACCCAATCTCAGTGGTATTTAGACAGAGTATTGCACAACTTCGAACTTCATTACACACTTTATTGATCAAGACAGGTGCATGGAGTGGACATGCAAGAGAGACAATGTTATGCAAGCTGTGTGGACTACAGAGCGGATAATCGGAGGAGCACATGATTATGACATGCCCATTATATGCACACATATAGGCTGACTTTGATATCCCTTCACAGGGGCCACTTCACCAGTTTCTGACCACTACTCATATATCGAAGTTAGGGGCTCTCATCACCCGCATGCTACGCTTTTGAGAGAACCACACTGCATAGATTGTTCTTTTACCGTAGCTCTCCTTTCCTACCATGGGGGAGGAGAATCATTGTATATCTGGAAAGGTCCCATGGGTCATAATTTGGCCTTCCATGGATGATAATAAACTACTCTACTCTACTCTACTACACAAACTTAGTGCTCAAATCTCTATACTTGTGGCAACACAAATGGTAGTAAGGTAGAGAGAGTAGAGACAAATAGTCCTTTCAACCATTAAATAATAATCTTGAGCCATGCACAATTGAAAATAAAGGTATACCATATACCACTTTTATGATTGGGGAGACTTCTTTTAGGATTGATGAGCCTAATTGAGTATTCATGGGTCTAATCCTCCTCTAAGAGCTAGAAGTCAACCACCTATTCCTCCAAGTAGGTTTCAAACCTTATTATAGGAGTGTCTCTAATATTTTAAACCCCATTGGTAGTTACATGGACATGTATCACTCGATAATAAGATTGTTTTTTACCAAGTATAGTGGCCATTCATCATCACAAGCTAATTTGGATGAGTATACTTCAAAGTTAGAAACCTATTTTGATATTTTACCTAGGTCCAATGATGAAAAGATTCAATTTGCTACAGTTCACCTTGAGGCCTTTTCTCATACATGGTGGAGGTACATAAAAAGAAAAAAATAAGGAGATTGATATTTGGGAGGAATTCAGAGCTATGATGGCTCAAGTATTCATCTCTCCCATTGAGAAATAAAAGCTGGCTAGAAGATGGTATCGGTTGGACTAAATAAGCCTATCAAGTAGAGAGAAGACCAATCAATTTTTGAATATTACCATGTATATAGAGAGTGTGATCGATGATGCAAAGTTACATAAATACATATATGGTATGGAGACTAATTTGTTAGTTGATGTTATGGCTTAGAAACCTACCATACTATTCTATGCTATTGAGCTAGTAGAGAGATATGCTTGTAGCAACAAAGGGCTATTGGTCAACATGAAAACTTTGGTGGAAATTATGGTGGGTTCGGTACTTCATTTGGCAATCCCAAAGTCCCTACATACCCTACTTTTAATGCTTCAAGATAGCGAAGTGCTTCAAAACTAGCAATCATCTATAAAGCTGAGTCGAAGCAAAGAAAAGGGTTTATGCTTCAAATGTGGTGAAAAGTATATGGCTGATCATGCATCTATGTGCACTTACAAGAGTGCTAAAGGCAATAATTACAACATGATAGTACTTGAGGATATGGATGAAGAAGTTATTAAAGAACTGACTATGAGTGCACAAGTAGGAATTTGAAGAGCATGATGAGGACATTGAGCTAGGTGGGTATGTTCCCTTTGACCCTGGTGGGACAGATATGTCTACTATTGCTACTATCATTTTTTCTATTTCATGGATGCTTAGATAGGTTCTAAGAGCCCGAATATACTTCGTATGATGGGTATCATTCATGGGAAAGGATGTGTTTATCTTGATAGATAGTGGCAATATGCATAGTTTTGTGAATAAGTCAATCGTGGATAGGTTGCATTGTTTTTCCATTGATTTGTAACAATCCATAAGAGTTTAGGTAGCTAATGGTAAAGAGAAGATCATCATTCAAATGTGTCTATAGGTTTCCATATACTTGGCTGAAAATTGTGAAGCAAATGTGAACTTGATTACTTTGAAAATGGGGCCCATAGACAATGTACTTGGTGTGATTGGTTGATGACCTTAGGGAAGATTGCTATGGATTTCTCATAGTTGTAAATGGAGTTTGCCATTGATGGGAAGTCTATCCATCTATAGGGAATTCCTACTAAATCTTATTTTCAACTTATTTCCATAAAGCAACTCAAGAAGAAGTATAGGAAGTGCTCTCAAATTTTGTGCATCCAGCTTTGAAAGCTCCACTTGAGGAGTACAAGGATTTTTTTAAAGTTCCTACTTTAGTACCTCTCAAGAGAGTAGTGGAACACCTTATAGATGTGGAGCCACATTCAAAGCTAGTCAATAAGCCACCTATATTTTGTTTAGATGTGAGTGCAAAGAAATGGGCAAGCAAATCAAGGAGCTTCTAGAGATGGGGTTCATTGATCCTAGTTCTTCATTGTATGCTTCTCAAGTCTTGTTAGTAAAGAAGAAAGATGGATCATTTAGGATGTGTATTGATTAGACTATTATAAACAAGATCACAATGAAGAACATGTATCCAATTCCCAAAGTAGATGATTTTCTTGATGAGCTTAACAAGGCTAGGTTCTTTACCAAGATAGACTTGAGATTAGGATATCATCGAATCCCTATGCGAGAGGATGATGAAGCTAAAACAACCTTTAGGATTGATCGTGGTTTATACTATTTCTTAGTAGTACCTTTTGGGCTTACCAATACTCTAGCTACCTTCTAGAGTTTGATGAATAAGATTTTATAGCCTTTCCTCTTTCAATTTGTCCTTGTTTTCTTCAATGACATATTGATTTACAACAAGAAACTACAGGATCATTTGTTACATATGAGGAAGTTTTTTGATGTATTGAGGTACCATAGACTCTTTGCTAAGGAGAAGAAGTGTTCTTTTATGTAGACAGAGGTCAAGTACTTAGGCCATATTGTTATTATTATAAGATAACTTAGCCAAATGCAACCATGAATTCCACACATGCTACACATCATGATAAAAATGATAAAGGTAAGTCCTCAACCGCTTGTTTACCCTTTCTGTCTACCCTATCAGTCTACCGACGATAGGCATTAGAAGAAGGAGCCAAATTAATACCCATGGAGTTGAATATCACCTGCCAAAAGTTACTCATGAGCTTAGTATTGCTATCATTGCACAAGCACCTACAGTAATCCATGTAATCTAAATACTTGCTCCATGAACTGACTAGCCTTGTATGAGGTAGTAAATTGTATCTTAGTGGAAATAAATTGGGCCACCTTGATGAGTCTATCCACTATCACATATATACTATTCCATCCCTTTTTGGCAATAGGTAAGCCAATAATAATATCCATGATAATATACATCCATTTTCCTTCAAATTTATCCTTATTTTGGTAACAAGGTATACACTTCATGACATAATCCTTTACATCTCTCCACAATCCTTTCTAGTGAAAGCATCTTCTGATTTTATCACAGGTCTTAAACACTCCAAAATGTCCAACGGTAGGTGAAGAATGCAACTCCTTTATAATTTTCATCTTGAAAGAAGTAGAGGAATAACAATCCTGCCATTAAGCTAGATTATGCCATTTTTAAGTTGAAAATGTGAGTTTTTCTCCATGAAGCCTTACGATAATTTCTAAAATACATGGCTAAGCTCATTATCCAAAAGATAGGTCTTCTATAACTTCTCAATCCAATCAATATGCAGCTTAATCATAGATGAAACCTTACATGCGTGTATCTTGGAAAGAGAATCAACAACTACATTGTCCTTGCCCCTTGTGTGAGTGATATCAAAATCATTATTTTACAAGGCAGCTACCCACTTACACCGCTTAGGGATGAGATTTTATTGAGGAAGGAAGTACTTTGGGATGATGTGATTACTCTGAACTCTACCATACAAATAATAGTGTCACTTTTTTATCCCATTAAGAATAGCGAATATTTTTTTATCATAGACATTCATAGCCATCTCCTTATTTGTGAGCTTACCGCTCTCTTGGAAGCAAAAACTCTATGCTTATGTAATAATACATCCCTTATGCCACAGTCACTAGCATCACAATGTATAGTAAACTCTTTAGAGAAATCTAGGCATGCTAAAATAGGAGTAGAAGTAATAAGTTCTTTTAATTAGTTGAAGCTACAATCTACAAGGGCATCCCAAAAGAAGGATTTCTTCTTCAACCTATTAGTCAAAGGAGTTGCTACAACTGTATAATGCTTAATAGACATGTAATAAAATGACAATAGACTAAGAAATTCTTTAAGTGAAGTAGTGGTGATAGGTATTGGTCATTGTCTAACACATTACACCCTCTTAGGATCAGCTTGTATCCCTTTCTCACTCATGCTAGTATTGGAGTTTTATCCTTTGAGGCTATGTATGGTTATCAGGTGCCCTTACCCATGGTCATTTTTGGTGAGAAGATCAACCCTCATGGTGGGAAAGAAAAATTTGAAAGAATGCGGACCCTTCTTCAATAGTATAAGATGAATATTAGAAAGCTCCAAGATAAAATGAAGATGTATGTTGATGAGAAGAGGATACCTTTAGAGTTCCATGAAGGAGAGTTATTCTTATTGAACGTATCCAAATCTCGTTACTCTACTTTGGAGGATGGATCTAGCAATAAAATTGCTCACATATTTTATGGACCCTATAGGAGCTTGAATCATATTGGAGACTTGGCATAGAGATTGGAACTTCCCTCTTTCACTAAGATTCATAATGTGTTTCATGTCAACTAGATCAGACCCTTTCATGATACTTAGGTGGAAACAGTTGATGAGTTACCTCCTATGGATGAAGGTCTTATTCAGTACATCCCTAAGGATATCATAGACCAGTGTGAGAGGAAGCTTTGCTCTCATTCTATTATTGAGTATTTGATCAAATGGAGAGTTTTGCTATTTGAGAAAGATTCCTAGAGACTTGATTCTATATTAGATGAGTTTTTTTACTTATAGAATGCATTAGTGATGGCTGAGGCTAGTGGAGCGAGTTAAGATGTAGACAAGGACTAGAAATATTCCATCTACATAAGTTCAAAGTAATCTTAAATAGCTATGATTTGACATGTGGCACACACCATTTGAATACTTCTATAAGAAGTTATGGTCATTTTTATTCAGCAACAAGGTTGTTCCTCCAAAAAGCTATCATTCATTACATAGACAATTTCTTGAAGATCTAAAGGCTCAATTTTTCTATTGAAGACATCCAAATTATATATATGAAAGAGGATTTCCTTTATGTCTATTTCAATCAATAAATCTCAAAATTTTCATTCATTTCTCATAGTTTTTATAGCTAAAATTAGAGTAGTACTATCTTTTCTCCATCCTTCTCAATAGCCATTATAAGTTTGTTTTTTATGGGCAAAAACCTTTGGAAAGGGATGGATTGTAAGAAGATGGAAAGACATATATTTTAGTGAGATATTATTAATAATTTCATTTTACATTGACATAGATATAAAAGGTGTGAGTCTTGTAATTTTTAACACTTTTTGTGATAATACAATTACTATCTCTCATTTCACCTTCTTGTTCACAACTTTCATGGCTTCTCTCTTTTCTTTTCTATCTTTCTAGTCTTTTACTTTCTCCTCGTCACTCATTCTCTCTCCTCTTTTCTCTCTCTTCTACTCTTCTTTCTCTCACCTCTTAGCCCTCTTCCTAATAGTTTTTTCATTAAAGATATGGCTAATTTATGTTATTTCATAACTTTTCCTATGCAAGAATATTATAAGAATTACAATTGATATGTGTTTTTTCATTTTCTTAATGAAATAGATTGTACAAATATTAAGAGTAAAAATACACAATTTTGTACATTAGAATTAATAGTATCATTGGTTGTATTGTCCCTTGCATTGAGTGTTGCTAAAGACTAGGCACATTGAAAGGCTGGGCCTTATTAGACATGCTAACCCTTTTGCAAGGGGGACATGATGAATGAAGAAAAAGAAAGGGGGTATGATAAGCAAATAATTATGGCTTAGGGGAAAAGTGCTTGAAGAACATTTTTCTTTGCTTTCTCACACTCTCTCAAATGTATTTTTATTTTTAAAAGATTTTCTTCTTTCTTATCATTTCTATCTTTTTGACATCATTTTATCATCACCTGCTTCTCTTGCTTTCTATTGTCAATTGGTCTTCCTTTTATTGTGGGGGGGTGGATGGAAATCTTGATTATGTCATGGGATTTTTGAGGTGCTAGTATATGGCAAGAGGAGGATAAAAAATCTAGATATCTTAATTATCAAAATCCAAGTGTCACTTAGGGGGGGAGAGTACAAAATATCTTTCAGATATTTGCTAAAAAACAAAATAGAGGGGAGGGTTGTTGCCTGATTCTCAATAATTAGGGGTACCCTCTATTGAAAGGACATTCAAAATGATTTTTGGGAGTGGGAGAATCTATGTCAAGAGGGGAGAAGGGAACTCACACACACACACACACACACACACTCTCTCTCTCTCTCTCTCTCTCTCTCTCTCTCTCTCTCTCTCTCTCTCTCTCTCCACCTTTCTTTTTCTCCTCTCTCTCTCTTCCTATTATTTAAAAAATTTGTGAATAATGGAGGGGGTTCACTTAAATTGATTTTTTTTTGGGGGGGTAAGAGAGAGTTAATTAAATAAAAATATGGGGGGATCACATCCAATTAATGATGGGGTGAGGAGAGAGAGAATGAGGATGATGATTGGGGGGATGATGTCGACAAGAGGGGAGGGTGGTGTCTGCAGGTTCAAAGGGGGTGAGAGGGGTATATTATTTGTTATAATTTAAAAAATACATTGAATTTGGGGGGGCAACATTAAAAAATAGCGGCCTATTATAGGCCACCCCCTTTATCTCCTTCTTTATTTAATTCTTATTTTCCTCCTATCTAAGGTTTAAACCTTATTGTTTTAACCATTGTTCATTTGTGGTTCTTATGAGTTGATTCTCATGTGATCATTGGGAGTATTTCGAAATTCAAACTCACATACGGAGGGGGAGAATCATATTTGCAAAGCCAATGGGGAGCACATGTGTTCAGGGAAGAAATCTTGATGAGCATAATTGGGAGAAGGGGGAAGTAATTGTTTGAGAAGTGAATATGGGGGGAACACAAAGAAAAATAAGTATTCATGAAAATGGAGTCTCTGCTTTGGCTACAAAAACCATATCTTTTCCATATAATTAGCCTTTCCTTTAAAGGAAAAATTCAACAAACCAAAACAACGTCCTTGAATTTCTCAAGGAGGATACAATCCACAATATCTTATTCCACCTTAAAGTGCAATAATATAAGGTGATATATGCTACTCTCCTTAGGTTACAATCTGAAAATAGTACATCACTAGCATTTCTTGTTATAATCACAAGCTTTCTCCTAATTGAGGCAATGCTTTATCATGCATAACCTATGCATAGTTTTTTAATAGCCTTGCAAGGTATCTACCTTAACACATCTAATTTAATCTTACTGAACAATCCATCTACGCTTCTCTTCTTAGGATTGCAACATTTCCATGAGTCTCAATACCTAGGTTCTTTAAGGCCTTACCCTTGCAAATATAGTTATGAGTGGTGGTTTTAGATAAATTTGGGTTGTGAGCAAGTTAACCCTAACTATAAATGTAACCCCTTTTTTCCTTTGTATTCCTAAACCCAAGAAACCTCGTATACCATCAATGATTGACCCTCCCCCATCATTATTTTTCCAATCTATTCATATATTTAGGAGTTTGAACTAAGATTCACATACCTTATCTTAATACAAGCAAATAGGACCGAAGCCATTTATGACTTGATAGAAAGAAGTAACGATCAAGAGTAGAATGGAATTCATGAAGCACAGAGGGATCATTTGCCTTGCAAGTGTCATGGATTGGATGTTGCTTTGCTTGATGATGTGGGTAGTTTTGAGGCATCATTGTTCTATCCTTGAGCTTTTTATCTCCATGGTACTTCTGCAAGGCTCCAAACTTAGATGTGCAACTTGCCTTTTTAGTCTCTGTGGAAGGCCTCCTTTCTTCTCACTTTCATTGTGTGTGTGTGTGTGTGTGTGTGTGTGTGTGTGTGTGTGTGTGTGTGTGTGTGTGTGTGTGTGTGTGTATCTTCTTCCTCTCTCCTTATCTATCTATCTCCTCTCCCTATATCTCCCTCTCACTCCCTATCCTCTCTCTCTCTCTCTCTCTCTCTCTTTCTCTCTCTCTCTCTATTACTATATCTCTCTCTTCTTCTTCCATCTTTCCTCTCCCCCTCCATCTATCTCTCTCTTTCCCTTCTCTCTCCCTCTCTCTCTCCCTCCCTCTCTCTTCTCCTTATCACTATCTCTTTTTCTGACTCCCTATTTCCTCTTCTTCCTTTCTCACTTATCCTCTTCCTCCTATGCTTCTTCTCTTCCTCTCTCTTCACTATCTACTTCTCTTCTTCCTTCACTATCTTCTCCTCTTCTTCTCTTCTTTTCCTTCTCCCCACTATCTCCTCTCCTTAAATATATTATCATCTTCTCCTCTTCTCTCCACTATCTCCTCTTCTCCCTCCACTTGTGTGTGTGTAGGGGCAATGTGTCTAAAAAGCAAAGGAGTATCCCCTCCAATGTTAATGTTTTAAGGCTTTTATAGCCTTAGAGAGAGGGGTAGTTACAATCCTCTTCTCTCTCATTATACTGTTGACTCTTCTTCCTTATGATTACGATGAATGGTCACATGGCAAGGATTTATTTTTCTATGGTCCTATGATGGAGGAGACTGCCATGTTCATGTTTATGAGTTGAAGGGGACGAGGAGTATGATGATGATGATGGGGGTGTCCATTTGCATGGCAACAAATGATGATGTTGAGGTGGCAACATTTCTAACAATGATGATCTTTCTTTTCTTTTTAATTTTTTTTCAAAATTTAATTATTTTTATCTTAATTTATTTATTTCTTTTTAAGCTCCCCTCCCCTGGGCCCCTTTCCTGCATAGGAAGGGGTAGGAATATGACAATGCCAGATTTTCTCTCTCGAACTCATCATCCACCATGAAAAAGAATCTTCCTATAGCCACTAGCAACTGTACATTCTTGTAGCCACTAACTCATGTAACTTTATTTGGTTCACTAGCACATTTCATAGTACTAAAAGCTTATCCTCCACTATCTTCCACTTCATAATGGAATGCTAACTCAGGCCACACTCGCATACCACTTTATAATCATTGTAGGGTTATCAAGGGGATTGCGCAAGGTTACTGGGAGGGGTTATATACCATGGGTCAAGACTTTTTTGTAGGTTACACAATATCTCAAGATGCACGTGTGGTTTTTGGCCATTGATCCCATCACATTTCAAAGGCACAATCTGTGTGTGAGATAGTGTGATGATGCCCACAAGGGCAACTATACACCTTCCCTTGTCTCACTATCTCACATGAGTGGGAGATTTGCAAAGACATGGGATCAACACATGAGACAAGCAACCATATGGTGCGCAGATCGGTCGCTGTATGCTCACGTAGTGAATCCCGAAAGGTCCCCAAGAACAATGAACTCTACCTTTTTGCACAAAAAACAATGTAAAAGCATGAACGACAAGAAGCAAGAGACCAATTGGGTTCAATCTCCCCCCATGCCTTGTGTGAGCGCTTCACAAAGCATGTATTTTATGTATATTTCCATCTTCATGCTCAATAATAGCCCAATTTACAAAAATATAACAAGCTTTTAGCTTTTGAGTTTGCTTTCTACAAAAATAGGAAATAAAGCTAATGGACGGTGCCCATGAAGTCTGGCACGCCCAACACAATGTCCAAATAGAAATAACATATCCGTGCGCATGGGCGCATACAAAATAATAATAAATAATCGATGTCTCAATAGACATAACAAAATATAGGCGTGGCGCCTATCAAAATATAATACATAGGTCGAATACTCGCTAGACTCCAATGCTTTCCTCCGCCACTGCTGCTATCTCTACACATCAACTGAAGCATTCACAATCGTTAGTAAAATAATACAATTAAACCAACAAAGTGAATACCTAGCAGTCTTCAGCTACATAAATAAATCAACTAGTTAGAAATAAATCTTAACCTTAATTTATTACGAGTGCGCACTCTAAACTCATAAACGTTTATTAATTTAATATGCATTTTGCGGAATCACCCGCTATGGAATCACCCATGTACACACTAAATTAATGAAACGCCCGAAAAGGACAGGCGTCCCCATCAACTTCTCGCACAAAGAATCCACTTTGTGTATGAGCCCCGGTCATCTAAGTTTACGGAATCCATCGTAAATCCTCACGGAATCCACAATGGAATATGCCTCCTGGCATCATACCCCGTAAATCCTCATGGAATCCACCGTGGATTCCATGAGGATTTACGGGGTATGATGCCAGGAGGCATATTCCATTGTGGATTCCGTGAGGATTTACGATGGATTCCGTAAACTTAGATGACCGGGGCTCATACACAAAGTGGATTCTTTGTGCGAGAAGATGATGGGGACGCCTGTCCTTTTCGGGCATTTCATTAATTTAGTGTGTACATGGGTGATTCCATAGCGGGTGATTCCGCAAAATGCATATTAAATTAATAAACGTTTATGAGTTTAGAGTGGGCACTCGTAATAAATTAAGGTTAAGATTTATTTCTAACCAGTTGATTTATTTATGTAGCTGAAGACTGCTAGGTATTCACTTTTGTTGGTTTAATTGTATTATTTTACTAACGATTGTGAATGCTTCAATTGATGTGTAGAGATAGCAGCAGTGGCAGAGGAAAGCATTGGAGTCTAGCGAGTATTCGACCTATGTATTATATTTTGATAGGCGCCACGCCTATATTTTGTTATGTCTATTGAGACATCGATTATTTATTATTATTTTGTATGCGCCCATACGCATGGATATGTTATTTCTATTTGGACATTGTGTTGGGCGTGCCAGACTCCATGGGCACCGTCCATTAGCTTTATTTCCTATTTTTGTAGAAAGCAAACTCAAAAGCTAAAAGCTTGTTATATTTTTGTAAATTGGGCTATTATTGAGCATGAAGATGGAAATATACATAAAATACATGCTTTGTGAAGCGCTCACACAAGGCATGGGGGGAGATTGAACCCAATTGGTCTCTTGCTTCTTGTCGTTCATGCTTTTACATTGTTTTTTGTGCAAAAAGGTAGAGTTCATTGTTCTTGGGGACCTTCCGGGATTCACTACGTGAGCATACAGCAACCGATCTGTGCACCAGTGGTATCAGAGCGGAGCTGAGATCAAGATCTTCCAATCGCTACCCATCTCGTGCGAAGGCGAAGCTCCTGGAATGATCGGGCTCTACAGTCACTCTCGTCGCGAACCGTCGATACAGGCAGACTTCTGGCGATCAAGAACCCCTGTTTCTACTCTCAGATCGCGAAGGACCAGGCTGTACAGGCGGAGGACCACTCCTTCATCTCCATAAACAAGTCGTGGATATCCAGTAAGAAGCTCATATCTCTTTTCTTCAAAAAGCTTAGTCTTCAAGCTTAAAGGCTTAAGGAATTGAAGGAGTTTCACAAAACTTGTCATCGAGATGCAAGAAGATGCCTGCAATTTTCGCGACGTCAGCAAATGGCTGCCCATGTCCTCCACGATCTGCGCCGTTTTCTTCAATTAGCCCCCCCCTTCCATAGCTTAAGCTATTAAGCTTAAACCATTAAGCTTTCATCAAGTTATACAAGGCAAGCAAGTCAATAAACTCTGGGTCCTGCACTTCCAAAGTCAAGTCCTGCAAGTCGATTGGAATCAAGTTCTGCAAGTTCACTAAGTTCTGCAACTCTGCAAGTCGGCTAAGTCTGCAACTCTGCAAGTCAGACTAGTCAACTGGAGTCAGAACTGACTAGTGCTCAAAACTCCTAGAAGAGTTGTTCCTGTGCAAAAACTCTGAACTGCAAAGTTGTTCGTGGCAAAGTATTCTACCTATCCACAGGTCCGCTGAAGTATTTTCAGCATACGAAGAAGGAAATATTGCAGATTTTCTAAAAATTGAGAAAGAAATACCCAAAAATGCATAGCCTAGTAACCCCGAATTTGAGCTACGCTCATCCCGCTAACCTAATTTTGAGTGAGAAAGGTCTTTTGAGTTTTACAGGATGACGGAACCACATATGGATGATCCTATGGCTGAAGACGATCTAGTTGAGCCTACCATGGAGCAAAAACTGGACTAATCATGCTGCAATTGGAAGAAGAACGAAGGGCTAGGCAAGCATTGCAAGCGCAATTGACAAAATTACAAAGAGCGTCTACCGACAAAGAAGAACCTCAAGCTGAAAATTTGATTCGATGTACCATCGACGCTACTCTTGAAGCTCAAACCATTCGCAAGGAATCAAAGATAAGTAAACGAAGTTTCAAATTTCGCACTTTCAATGGCATACGAGAAGGAAAGACTGTTTTATCATTCATTAGCCAGTTTGATGACTATTTCCATGAGGAGACCTATCCAGAAAAAGATAAAATCAAGTGTGTTACTAATCATTTGGTAGACAAAGCATCACTTTGGTGGACTGTAGTACGCAAGAGCATAGAATGTCCTGCTATTTGGGAAGATTTCAAGAAGAAGTTCATGCAGAATTTCCTTCCACCGCAATTTCATGAGAAGGCTATCAAGCAATGGGATCTACTTCAACAACGGGATCGTGAGCCTATACCACAGTATACAGAGTGTTTTTGGAATGCACTCCTATAGCTACGCATGCTTGAAGACGTACCAGAGACGACACATAAGCGGAAGTATATGTTTGGACTTCTTGGACATTACTAAGCTGAAGTGAACATGTTCAAGCCTGCTACCCTTGAAGACGCCATCTCACTAGCTCACGACACTGAAGATAAGTTACGCGGTAGAGACAGACGACCACAGCAATTCCAAGCCAATGGTAATTATGGATCTAAACAATTCAATTCCAATTTTAGAAGGTTTAATCCAGGTCGTTTCTCTTCATCATCTTTCCGCAAGAATTGGGCTAAACCACCTGCATTACCATCTAATGTCAATCCAAATCCAAATGTACCTAGACTTCCAGCCATTGCAAATAATGTAACAAAAGCCAAGCCAATAGTATGCTATAAATGTCACCAGCCTGGACATCTCGCAGCAAATTGTCATTCAAAGAAGCCACTAGCACATATCAACTATCTTGGAGCCATGGACGAAGACGAACCTGAGGATATGCCTGATTTCACTGAAGATGAGGATGACACTACTACTACTTCTGACACTTTACCAGGTATGCCTACTCCACATTCATTATTGACTATGAAATGTTTGGTGCATGGAAAGGAAAAGACTATCTTGCATGATGACGGTAGTACTCATGACTTTATTTCAGCAAAATTGGTAAAGGAATTGAAATTACACACTGTACCTATGCATTATCACATAAAAGCTACATTTTTAGGTACTAGGTATAATGGTACACAAGAAGTTCAAGATTTAGAGATTCAAATTGGTTCATACACTGAAAGAAGAAATTTCTTAGTTGTTCCATTACAGCCGAGTGACATTATTTTAGGAATGCCTTGGAGACACCAGCATAATCCAGATATAGATTATTCCACACACACAATGAATATTAATTTTCAAGGAAAATCTATTACATTATATGGTATGCATGCATCTAATGTTTTTCCATTGCTTTCGCATACTCAAGCTAAACATGCATTACACAAGAGTAGTAAATCATATCTCATTTGGGTGAATGAATTGCACGCAAAGGAAAATCATATGCACCCTAGGCATAAGGAATTTCTTGCATATTTCAAGGACTGTTTTGCCGAAGACCTACCACCAGGTTTACCTCCTTCACGACCAGAAGACCATAAGATTGATTTAATCCCTGGCACACAACCACCTTGCAAAGCACCATATAGGCACAACCAGATAGAGCAAAAAGAAATCTAGAGTCAAGTTGAAGAATTACTAAATAGAGGTTTAATTCGACCTAGCAGTTCTCCATTTGGTGCACCTGTACTCTTAGTCAAGAAAAAGAATAATACCTATCGTATGTGTATTGACTACCGAGCTTTAAATAAGATCACTGTAAAGAATAGGTATCCTATACCTAGAATTGATGACCTTATGGACAAACTGCAAGGATCTTCTATATTTAGTAAAATTGACCTTAAGTCCGGATATCATCAGGTGAGGCTAGATAAATCTGACATATTTAAGACCGCATTTAGAACACAGTTTGGCCATTACGAATTCTTAGTCATGCCATTCGGATTGACTAATGCACCTTCCACTTTCAGCAGAATGATGAACCGTATCTTTCTAAAATATCAGTACTGTGTGATTGTTTTCTTTGATGATATTTTGGTGTTTAGTCAAAATGAGAAAGAGCATTATGAGCATTTGTCATTAGTTTTTCAATTATTGAAAGAAAATCAATTGTTTGCAAATCCTGACAAGAGTGAATTCTTTAAGACAGAAATTGAGTATTTAGGTCATATTGTATCATCTGAAGGAATTAAAGTTGATCCTAAGAAAATTGATGCAATATTGAATTGGCCTGTTCCTAAAAACGTGTATGAGTTACGCTCATTCCTTGGTCTTGCTAGTTTCTATAGGAAGTTTGTACGTAATTTTTCATTACTTGCTTTACCATTAACCAAACTTCTTAAGAAAGGAATTGTTTATCAATGGACTGAACATCAACAGAAATCCTTTGACTTACTGAAACATGCATTAACCAATGCCCCTGTTCTACAGTTGCCTGACTTTAATAGACCATTCTTTCTAGTTGTGACCGATGCTAGCGGATCAGGAATAGGAGCCGTACTAATGCAAGACAATCATCCTATAGCATATTCTAGTTCTAGGCTGAAACCCTCTGAGCTTAAATATTCCACATATGACAAAGAATTATTAGCAGTTGTACAAGCATTAAGACAGTGGAAACACTACTTAATGGGTTCAGAATTTATGATAAAGACCGATCAGCAAAGTATTAGACATTTACTTAGCCAACCCCAAATTTTTGACTGTCATATCAAATGGGCTTCCTTTATTCAAAGTTTTCATCCTATCATTCAATACCAACCTGGAAAAGAAAATGTAGTTGCTGATGCATTGAGTAGAAGACCTGCAATTCATAATATTTATGTCATATCTTTTGATTCTTTGAATGCTATGAAAGATACATATCACCAGGATATTACTTTTCATTCTGATTGGCATAAATTAGTTCAAAATAATTTCATCCCTATTGATTCATTGTCATATAATTATGGATTTATGTTTTATGAAAAGAGACTGTGTGTTACTATTCCATTCCGATCTTTTGTTTTGAATGAAATTCATTGTCCCCCATATCAAGGTCATAGAGGTATCATATCTACATTACGTATGTTAACTGAAGATTTTTATTGGCCGCATATGGATGCAGATGTATCTAATTTCGTTTCTGAATGTTTGATTTGTCAAAGAGTAAAAAGGCATCATGGTAAACAATATGGATTACTAATGCCTTTGTCTATTCCATCTAAACCTTGGGAATACATTTCTATGGATTTCATTACTGGTTTACCAAATACTAAATCGAATCATGACATGATTTGGACAGTTGTAGATAGATTTAGTAAGCAAGCATATTTCATTCCATGTAAGAAAACTTTAACAGCATCACAAGCAACACAATTATTTTTGAAAACTATTTTTACAAACCATGGATTGCCAAAAGTGATTATTTCAGATCGTGATTCTAGATTTTGTAACAATTTTTGGATTACACTGTTTGCTAATCTAGGCACAAAGATTGATTTCTCATCCGCATTTCATCCAGAAAAAAATGGACAAACAGAAGCCACAAACAGCACCATTCTAGATCTTTTACGTGCATATACTATCTCTAAACCTCAGACATGGGACACTCATTTCCATTTATTACACCATATCCCAAGGCATCTAAGTAACCCCATGCGTAAGCGATGACCCATGGTGTGCAACCCCCATAGTAAACCCTGGTAAACCATGCACCCTATACCTAGGATTCATTCCCACAACCACCTCATTGGCACACTCAGAACCTAGGGAAGCGATGCCACTAGACTATGATAAGGCTCTCACTCAACCTAAAAGAAGTGGGAGAAAATTTCTCATGAATAAATGTTTAAGAAATTGCAATGTTGCAGAGTTTAAAAAATAGTTTCCACTTAGGGACCATTAAGTCCCCTGAAAACTACAAAGCTATCTCATTTATTCGATGATGTTAAAGATCAAAAAATGTGATGTAGATCATTGACCTAATGTGCTACACTTTTGGGGGGTCCGCAAGTATATAAATCAACAATGGGAAGGTATCCTATGAAGAGGTTGATTTATGTAGGTTATGTTGCTCATCATTATGCATATACATTGTATCCTACAAAATCAATTGAGCCCTCTTTTTTTGAGGAAGATATTGGTCATGTGCCTTGGGAGAAATCCATGGATGAAGAAATGGCTACATTGGACATAAATTAAACTTGGGATTTGGTGCCATTGCCTTAGGGAAAGAAACTTATAGGCTCCAACTTTTAGAGCTTTTGTTTACAATGGCTAGACAAATGGTTGGGTATTGCATCAATACCAAGTGTGAAGGTCCAACCCTCAAAGACCCGCTCGAGACCCCCTTGGGACCCCGACTAGGCCCCGAGGCAGCGCCAAACCCTTCCCGCAAGTTTTGTATTTTGACCCCTTAAGGCGTCACGGGGCACCCCAACACGTCACAGAACGCAACACAGAAAACATTTACGTCATATTCATAGCTAGAAAGCATTTACAAGCTTGTCGGGGCTCAGTAAGGGACCATGTCACGGTGGGTGGGTGGAGCTGTCAACACGCTGTGACACGATGCCAACACCATGGGTGAGGGAGAAAATGGATGTAAATAATGCATTTTTGCATGGTGAGTTGCAAGAAGAAGTATATGTGGAGGAACCATAAGGTTATGAGAGTATGGCTTACCTAGATTATGTGTGTAGGCTATGAAAAGCCTTGTAGGGGTTGAAACAATCATCAAGAACATGGTATGACAAGATAGCACAACATATTATCTGGTTGGGTGTTGCATCGAATGGATGTAAATAATGCATTTTTTCATGGTGAGTTGCAAGAAGAAGTATATGTGGAGGAACCATAAGGTTATGATAGTATGGCTTACCTAGATTATGTGTGTAGGCTATGAAAAGCCTTGTAGGGGTTGAAACAATCAACAAGAGCATGGTATGACAAGATATCACAACATATTATCTTTATCATTTTTTATGTTGGGAATGTAGGTTGCTCACTTTATGGGTGTTAGAGTGATAGAGGCATTTTGTGATTACCTTGTATGTGGATGGATTGATTGTTGGGCGCAAGAATGTGCAAGCGATGGAGCATTTGAAGAGTCTTATCAAGCAAAAATTTGATACAAAAGATTTGGGAGAGCTAAAGTACTTGGAATTGATGTGATTAAAATATCTAAGGGGATATGTCTCTCACAAATGTAGGATATCTTGGATATATTAATGAAATATGGTATTGTTCAACTCAGTGCTATCTGATCAAAATGTGAAGCTAAGCATTGTGATATGGGTGAGATATTGGAGGATTCCATGATGTACATGAAGATGGTGGGAATGTTGATCTTGATTATTATCATTAGGCTAGATTATAACCACACATTTTGGAGTGTTAGTTCATGTAGTTTCCTCGTAAGCCTCATTTGGATAGTGTGAGATGTACCTTGTGATATCTTAAGGCCACATTGCATTATAGATTTTTCATGAGGCCAATTCAATGGTGCAATTATTTGGTTATTTTGATGTAGATTGGGCATGCAGTGTGTTTAACAGGAAGTCCACCAATGGCTATGTGTTTACCTTTGGGAGTTGGCCTATGACTTGGAGCAATAAAAGCAACAATCCACTATTGCATTATTTGAGTATAGAGGTAGAGTACATGGATCCCACTATGGTAGCATGTGAGGCAGTCTGGATGTGAAAGCTACTCAATGATTTTAATTATTTGGAGGTACAGATAGCCAAGAGAGTTGTTATTTATTATGACATCATGAGAAGCATACATTTGTCAAAGAACCTATTGTTTCATGCATGCATGGAACATGTTGTTATTCATTACCATTTTATCAAAGAGAAGATCTTGGTAGGTGATATTGATCTCACATATATGAGCATAGAAGAGTAGGTTTCAAATACTTTTACCAAGACCCTAGGAGCAGAAAACCTTTGATGATTTTGAACCTTAAAGTGTAGTTCATGATATGGATCTTGAGAGGGAGTGTTGAGATGTCAAGCTCAAAATGAGCAAAGAGTCATGTACTTGGATGATTGTTTTTGCATTCATATCACTTGTGTGGTTGATACCTACATTGGTGTTGTTCTTTTAGTGATACTTTATAGTTGGTAGTCTACCTACCTGAGCTACATCATATCTATCTAGTCATCTATCTAGTGAGTTTGTGCACACTATGGATCACTTGTATATTATGTATGTTGTAGTGTCTCTTTATTGTTGCTAGTCTGTCATAGTGGATAAGAAGAAGAAGAAGAAAGATTAGGCCTTTTAGCTTAATGTATTGTCAACATTATTTGTGCATTGTGTGTCTTGCAAGAGCTCAAGGTCCCTCTCTCTCTTCCTCTATGGTTTTGATTCTTTAATCTATCTCCATATAGCTCCATATCTTAGGTTCTATCAACCCTTTCCAACTACTAAGCTCTTATATTACAATAGGCATTTTTCTCTGACATATGAAGCCTATCATAATATATTTCTTCCTAATCTTGAGAAAAATGACACATCTATGTGTTCCAAGTGGTTTATTTCTTGTTATATATGATAAATTCCCTATTACAAGCTCCCAAGTTAGCTTAGATGATTTTGTAAGATTCCATCTTTCTAGATTCATATCCCTTGAGCCTATGTTTCCATTAAGATCCATCCATTGCTCAATTTTACAAACTCCTTTCTTTGCTAGCAAAGTTTCCCTCCTTGTCAATATTGTTAATTATATCTTGAAACTCCCACATCTAAAACTCTTTGTCCTCCTTGCACAATTCATGGTGGTTACCATCTTACTTAGCCTTTAGGAGAATTCTTCTCTAGGAAGAGGTGATGCTAATAATAATCCCTTGGTCTTTGATTTTAAAGATTGCTTGGGTGATAAATATCTCAAATTGGCTAAGGCTCAAAGCCCCAAAAGTCTCCTATTTCTAGTAAAATCTATCTGTTGGAATAAGATTTCACAAGTTCTTTGACACTAGCTCTCCTTTAACACTTTGTCTCTAGGCACATCAACTCTTACACAAACTCTCATCAATTACAATTTAGGATCTTCTAGTCTATTTCTAAGATAATCACAATGTGTTGGCACTAAGTACCTAGATCTCCCAAACCTCCCTTAGAGTTGAGTGCCAATGCAAGAGTCCTAGTTTTTCTGTATCCTCTTGTTCTCATTAATGAAAGATAAAACATCAATGCCAAACATACAAAAATTTAAATGTTTTGACTCTAATATATAGTGGTCAAATTGTAAACTTTTAAAAATCTTATTTTTGATAAATTTTTCCAAGATCCAACATGCTTTGGATAATTTAGTAACTCATATGGGAACGAGACGTACCTACTTGGAAACTGGGAAGTAACATTGGATAATCGCCTAGTCTCTTGTCGTAGATATCACCATCCGAATATCATGAAATGAATAGGCTTAGATGGTGGCTACTACCAAGTCTATCTCACAAGGGAAGTGACTTGATCCACAAGAATCGACTTGGGTTCCTATTAGCTCAACTTTAGTCTCTTAAATAACTAGTGTTCTAGCATTGAGTTAAGAAAGCTACTTATGTGAAACAATTTTAACTCAATGTAGGTTATCACCCCACTTGGCTCAATGAGAGTGAGAGATAAGGGGAAGTAGATGACACCCTCTATCGTAAATCATAACCTCACCCCAACCCCCTAAAACAATGCTAAGTCAAGTTCTATAACACATTTCCTAGGTAGGTCACACTTTAGCTCTAATATTAATCTTATCTTTTTGAAAGAACTTGACTAATCAAACCACTAACCATAGCATAACTTCTATCAAGGAAGTCATCCCCTACTTACCATGCATACACTCAAAATATCTTTAGTTTGCCAATCATGAACATATACAACTAGCTTCCTTAATTAATCCTTTAGTGCAAGTCTATTTCACGCCTTTAGATCACATACATACCAAATGAAAACATTCATTTCAAAACAATTCTTTATTTCAATAAAATAGCCATTAAGCAATCACAAATTGACTTTGGATGAAACCACCCTATACTGATCCAAAAATCAATTTGGATAGACCTCATCTGATATCAAGCATATGGCTATGGATAAGAACTATTGGTGCCAAGTGTTACCATATATAGATCATCTAATACTAGGGGCAAATTGCTTTGGGATGGAGCTACTGGTATTGGGCCTCCACCATCCATGATAATAATTAAACATATTTTAGAGAACACTTTTAGGATGATCTAAGATAATTTAGAAAATATTCTATTATGTAAGTTTGGGTACGAATATGTTATACATATTCTTATAAAAAATTCTAAATATTTTGGGATTTCCAAATAGAGTAGAATAAAACTAAGATAATGGAGTTGTATAACGAGAATAGAAGCTAAAAATACTAAACTTATCTTTACCCAAAGACTTGGTAAAGATATCTGCAACCTGTTCATCAGTCTTCACATGCATAAGATCTACTCTCCCTGCAAGAACCATCTCTCTGATAAAATGGTAGTGTACCTCTATGTGTTTTGTCCTGGCATGGTATATTGGATTCGTTGCCAAGAGTACACTACTGAGATTGTCACATAATAAGGTCACTGGAGCATCCACCTGAATATCCAAATCAGCCATAAGCTTGAGCAGCCATGAAATCTCACATGCTGCCAATGCAACACCCCTATACTCTGCCTAAGTACTAGACAATGCAATCGTTGGTTGCTTCTTGTTGCTCCAGCTGATCATGCCACTTCCAAGGCCAAAAGCATAACCACTCGTAGATCTACGATCATATGAGCATCCTGCCCAATCCGCATCTGTGTATCCAACTAGTTTCAAGGGCTTATCTCTCATATAGAACAACCCATAATCTACAGTGGACTTAACATATCTCATAATCCACCTAACAGAATCCAAATGTGGCTTCCTGGGCTTCTACATAAACTGACTTATGAGCCCAACTGCATAACTCAAATCTGGCCTAGTGATGGTCAAATAGATCAGACTTCCAACCATCTGCCTATACATAGTCACATCCTGAATTTCAGCTCCAGTGCTAATGTCCAACTTGACATTCTGATCAAGGGGTGTATCCAATGGTTTGCATTTAGCCATGCCATACTTCTTCAGCATTTCCATGGCATAATGTTTCTGCATCAGCCATAAACCATTTTCAACCTTGATTACCTCAATACCCAAAAAGTACTTCAATTCACCTAGATCTTTCATGTCAAATTCAGATTTCAGCATCTTCATTACATGTTGTATGCCCAAGTCATCATTACCAGTGATTATCAAATCATCAACATATATGACCAGCACTACCAAGCCACTGTCAGTCTTGTTTGTAAATAGGCTGTGATCAGCCCTACCAACAGTAAATCCCAACCTCTGCAAGTAGTTACTGATCCTAGCATGCCAAGCTCTCGGAGCCTGCTTTAGCCCGTACAATGCCTTTTTCAGCTTGCATACATAATGTTGAAAATCAGGGTGAACATACCCTTCTGGCTGAACCATATAGACATCCTCTGCTAAGTCACTATTAAGAAATGCATTCTTAATGTCCATTTGCTGTAATTTCCAACCTCTAGTAGCAGCCAAAGCAATCACAGTGCATATGGTTGCCATCTTGGCAACAGGGCTGAATGTTTCCTCATAATCAAGTCCATATTGTTGGACATATCCCTTAGCAACCATCCTGGCTTTGTACATTTCCACATTGCCATTCGACTTGCATTTGATTTTGTAGACCCGTTTGTAGCCAATGGTCTTTTTTCCATCAGGCAGTGGCACAAGATCCCATGTCTTATTTTCAGCCAAGGCATTCATTTCTTCATCCATGGCTGCACACCAATTCTCATTTTCCACTGCTTCAGCATATGTACCTAGTTGTTTGATCTCCATCACTTTTGTCATGTAAGCATAATGCTTTACAGTGTAGCCACTATATGTCAACCTGTCAATAGGGTATCTGACCCTCTGTGAGCGTCTAAGCTATGGTGCACTGCTCGATTCCCCTCTCTCATGAGGCGGAATGTACCTGCTCTACCTTGCGCCAGGCATATAGATAGTCGGAATACCAAGTTCACTGTCTAAAGTATTAGTAGACTCATATCTAGAAGTCATTCTACCAGGTGTCATCATCCTAGATACATCCTCAATAACTTTCTCTTTTCCTTTGTCCACGACATCATATCTCCCCCTCACTGACATACTAGTGTTAGTGGACGGTGAGTTCCTCAATCTCCCTGTCCATGGGGAGGCTATCTAATTGCTAGGTCTTGTCACAGCAGTGCTTTGCTGCATATCAACTGTGGATACATGAGTAGAAGACATATCTGATGGCACTATAGCCGGTGATACATACCAAGAACCCATCTCATAAAAAATAACATCCCTGCTCACCAAGGTTTCCATAGTAGAGGGATCATAGCATTTGTATGCCTTCTTCTCCTGCGAATATCCAATGAAAATACACTTATGCGGTTTTGGATCCAACTTCTTCCTTTTTTCATCCGGAATATGCACATAAGCAAGACAACCAAAGACTTTCTTGTGACTTACATCTGGCTTATAGCCATACAGCTTCTCAAACGGTGTCATCTCATGAATACCTGCAGTGGGAGTCTGATTCAAGATATACATGGCTGTCATAACCGCCTTAGCCCAATAATAGAGCGGCATCTTCTTCTCATTCATCATGGCACGAGGAACTTCCATCAAGACCCTGTTCTTTCTTTCAGCTACCCCATTCTGCTAAGGAGTGTAGCTATAGGTAAGCTGCCTGCGCATGCCATTTTGAGCCAAAAAATTGTACAACTCATTTGATACATACTCCCCACCACTATCTGATCTCAAGCAAGAGATATAACTGTCAAATTCCTTTTCAACCTGCTTTTTAAACCGCTGAAAAACAACAAACACCTCATCCTTTGTCTTCAGAATGTAAACCCAAGTATAGCGACTGTAATCATCAATGAATGTCACATAATACTTCGAGCCTCCCATGGATGCATTATGGGCTGACCCCCAAACATCAGAGCACTAACTGCAATGGACGTGTACTCTGCCTTACATGCCTGACAAATGGCAACCTTGACTGCTTACCAAACTAGAAAGCATCACATACATGACCAATATATGAATATTGGAACTTGGGTAAACCTGTAACAAGCTATTTTTTCTGCATAATTTGCAGCCTTTGCAAATTTACATGCCCCACTCTCTTGTGCCAAATTTCCAAGTCTCTAATAGTGCCAGAACCATGGGCAAACATAGCTCAATTCAGCTCTGGCAAGGTAGCATCAAGAGTAAACATTCTGCCATTCCTGTGACCACGAGCTATCAACTTGCATCCATTACCAAACTCTTCAATTAAGAAACTCTGCTTGTTGAATCTAACCTGCAAGTGTTGCTCCATCATCTGACCAACAAACAATAGGTCCTTCGTAATCGAAGGAACATGCAATACATCATGCAAAATTTTCTTTCTGACATCATGAACCACAAGAGGCACTTTTCCTTTATGCTCAATGCTATGCTGCGTGTCATCACTTGTACAGACATAGCCATTTTTTTCAGCCACCATATCAGTGAACCAATCACCATGAGGAGTCATATGGTTTGATGCCCCTGAATCAATGTACCAAACTGCATCATCAGTGCATTTTTTAGCAACTCTATCTTTTACATACTGCATGGCAAACAATCTATCTCCTGAAGTATCATTTGCTTGACTAGATGTAGCAAAAACCCCATGTTGTTTGCCTTTCTAATTGCCCTGCTTCTTCCAGCAGTCCTTGGCAATATGCCCATACTTCCCGCAGTAATGACAATCCTTATCCTTGTTCGAATTGTCAGATGGACGCTGCTGTTGCCAGGAGCCTCTACCTCTAGGGCTAGATCTCCCCCTGCCTCTAAAGTTTCCACCACCTCTTGCATTCAATACCTGCTGATTGTTATTGCCAAAGGATGCATTTTGCTGGCCTCCTCTACCAAATCCATGGCCTCTACCACGGTTTCCACGGCCGCGTTGATTGGAATAGAAAACTGCATCCTTATTTTTAGAACTGCTAGATCCTGCAGCCAAACCAAGCATGTAACAGTCCAAGCATAACCATACGGGCACAAAATAGTGCATAATCAGCAAGTATAGGTGTCAAACTTCCTGCTCATAGATTTCATTCAACAAATGCTCAGTGAGGTCAAGCCTTTTTAGCTCCAAACTAGCTCAAAAACATGCCAAACATCCACTTTAGAGTGTCAAGGTCAGTGCATGACCATATGGGCACCCATAAACAAGATGTCTTCAATAGCCAGTTGCATACATTGCAATTACAGTTTGTACCCAACCAAGACAATGTAAATGCATTCAATTTCAGCTTCAGATTTTAGTTTTAAAAGCCTTCAATGCTTATTTTAATCTCCAACATCCGTATCCCATACCATATATATTCTTGAAGCTAACAGAAGGCATGTATTTCTTCAAGACCAATGGGTATATATTGATGACAGTTTATGACAATTTTTAGCCTGTCATAAACTCATAGATCTCAGATAATTCCAGCTCCAATGCATGATATCAAGTCAATATGTCTTCCTGGTATATACCTGTGCTTCAATGATGCTTCTGAGCATGTTTGAATGCTTCTGTGCTTCAATGATGCTTCTGAGCATGTTTGAATGCTCATGTCTCATGTTAGAGATACATACCTGCTGTATGTTACTTGTATACAATAGTTCATCATTTATTTCAGATCTTTGAATAGTCCTTCAAGCTCATTAATGAGTCCATGATCAAGTACTGACATATCTAGAGCTTCAATGACCTTCCAAAGAGCATAGACAAGCTGTGTGTCAGCCCATGGATGATGGAGTTGATGATTTGCAGACCATGAAGGCAGCAACATAAACAGGCGCAGTCACGCTGTTTTCTGATCCTGGACCAGTAGCTACTGTTGATGATAATGATGATGATGAGCACTCAAATGTGCTCAAGGATGCTCCCAAAGACTCCCAAACAAGTCTTCACTACTGCCACGAAGCATAGAGTCTCACATGAACAAATGCATACCTTGTGTTAGAGCAATGGAGGAAAATGAAAGTAAGTCCTTTGTTCTCTTCAACCCTGACAGTTTAATCTTCACGTCTTCTTCTTCCCATATGCACTCCACAGAGCCCAGTCATGGGTGCTCTGATACCATGTTGAGATTGAGAGAGGCAGAGAGACGGAGAGAGGAGCAAGCATACTCTCCTCTTCTTCATTCATTCATTCTCAACTTAACCACACACATAGAGTAAGTGTATACAACAGTACTAAGGTCCATAGGACCATTCACACTGGGTCTAAGGCCACCAACTTATTTAATGTCCCACACTTGCTGATACAGCTAAACACGGCTAATGTCAGTCATACATACTAACAGGAGAATAGTATGAGCTTGATATGCTAACAGGTGCCAATAAAGCCTTTGTAGTCCATTGCCAAGTATGCCAAGGCCAAGATGCCAAGGTCTATGTCTTGGTCACTGCCTTAGTCATCGCCTTAGAGTGACGGCCACCTGACGATGTGCCATGCGGTACTCGCCCATATATTCGTAAATTTTTATCTTTGCACTTCAAAAATGGAGTTCCTCTATGACGTCATCAATGATATCATCAAAAATGCTAAAAGAAAGCATTTCTCTTTATTATCGATGATGCCATTGAAAAACACTAAAAAAGTAAGTGTTCTCTCTTTTACCCCCCTACAAAACTATAAATTGAGGGCTAGGGGATGACTAAGAAGAGGGACAAGAGAAATCTTGACGAGGATGAGATGCTCATCAATAAGGACAAGACTCTATTTCGTGAGACGAAGAGACATCATTCCATTCAACCCAAGGAAGGCGATATGCAAAAGGTCTCTCATCCTCTTCTACTCTAATCCAAGGAGAGTAGACACTGAAGAACTTTATCCTATTCTATAAATCTAGTTAGAAGTCATACCTTTACTCCCATCCCTATTCCGTCTACTAGAGAGAGAGAAGTATTTCTCTCCACGATGCAAGAAGAACCATGTGTGAGTACATCATTGAATCTTGCAATAACCATCATCATCATCAAGAGTCTTACACCCTTTCCAACTGGTATTTCTGCCATGTTCTTCTTCTTCTACAAATCATATTTCCGTCATGGCCCCGAAGAAAAAGAATTCAAAAGCAGAAATCACGAATGACCCTACTAATGTGGAAGCAATAATTGGAGTTGCGAGCATGGGAGTCACTAATAGAGTGACGGGTGCAGATAACAACCCTTTACCAATTTCGATACCACAAGTTTTTTTCTAAAAATTTCTATCCGAATTCAATATAAATAAGATAAGTCTCTTAAGAAATATTGCGATCCTAGAGTAATCGTGAGGAATTTTTCAAGATGGATTTATTAAGAAAGAACCCCAAAGAAATTAGTCAAGGATATAGTTTAATCTAGAAGCTTTAACAAAAGATTTTAAGATCCAAAATATCTCTAAGTTAAAAGAAACTGACTTAAGACCAAGAAATTTGGTGACAAAAATGCCATTATAAACCTTAAACTAACAGGTTAGAGACCCCAAAATCTAGATATCCTAGGGAAAGAGCTCATTGCGCGAATTTCAAAGGTTGATTACTACAAGATTAACCATCTCTTGAAAGTTGCATGAGTGTTTGAAGTCATAATTGCTTGAAGACCTCAATCTTGTTTGTGATTTTCTAGATTAGATCCTGATTGAATTAAGTACTGGAACATATATAACTTGAGGATCCCTATATATACCTTCCCTAAGGATAGGTGTTGAATCCCCATACCAAAAGGGGATGTTTGTATCGCCGTGGACACACGGACCGACTCCAATGGCGAAAGGTCTCTTAGCAGGGATCGTATTAAGTAGGAGGTGGTTAAGGTGTGAGGGGGGCTCTGGCTAGTAAATCCTTTACGCACCTAGGAACTACTTGATCCCTTGTATAGCCCAAGTTCTACTTGGGACACCTAAAAACACTAGCTATAGGTGGATTTGATCTTGGTGACATGCAGATGTGTCGGATGAGGCAGTACGTAAAATTGTAAATTTTCTCCAATATGGACGGGAGAACACACATTATGGAGCACAATCAATGAATTTTTTTTAACTCTGTTTTTATGTCCATGAGTAAATTATGCAAACAAACAATTGTGCATAAGAGGATTCTTTTTAATTAATGAAGCTATTTTTATATGTTTCACATAATGTGGTAGGTAATTAGATAACTAAGAACTTCCATAGAGGGAAGTGAGTGGATGGATTCCAGACGAATCCAATCCTATGGCAGGGTGGTCTTGGTTAACCGAGAGGTTTCCCTAAAAACAAACGCTAGGAAGAAACTCTAGGAAGGGCCGATTTGTTGACTTACCTAGGGTTTGGTCTCAAAACCCAAACTATAAATTATCTTAGGGAAAAGGTATGGTGGTTGTGCCAGAGCAGTGTGAGGGATTTCATAAATCCTTAGTCTGCTAACTAGAAAAAAGCGTTGTACTCCATGAACCAAGGGTAATGGTAGTTGCTCCTTCTGAACAAGAAGCCTCTTGAAGGACACCTCTGGAAGTGAGCTAGTTGTTGATAGGTGAGTGTTAGGTGAATTAGAAACCTTCAAGTCGGTCCTCTGTGGGTAACGACAGGACGCTTCCCCTTCGGGGTAGACCTAGGATTATAGAGCTGACAAAATCTGATCATTTTGGTTAGAATACGGATGGCAACGACTGCAAGGTAAACTCTGGGTGACTACTAAAATGTTGCTCATCACGTAATCAAGGACGGTACATTACAACTAGTATCACAACCAAAAGAAATAAAAAACTTGGTAATTGTAGCTTGAGATATGAGTTGTTTTTCCCTTTCATTTCTGATATGTGTTTTTATCCTTCCCAAAGAGATGCAAATTGGGAGGAGTTTCTAGTCTTCTAAGCAATGTTTACATCGGCAATGCATTCGGCGGATTATGGATGGAGAATACAAGTAATGCGGATTCTGGATCGCATCTATGATCCTTCTCCACTATACCAAGAAAGACACTGGATGATAAGCAGTGGATATTGTTATATCAACGCAAACCGTCTTGCCTTCCTTTAGACCAATTTGAAGAGGACAAGATGGATGAAAAACCTTAAAGTTGTGAAAGTTTATTTATTCCATGAAGCCAGAGTGAATTCAACTTTATTCACTAGAGGTTGGCAGGTTAAACTAAATTGATATATTTATGAGGAAGCGACAAAGGTCATCCTAGTAGACCATAGTTGTTAGTCACTCTAAACGCCGCAACTGCGTCAAAGATGGACTTCCTGATCTTCCTTTAATGTACTGGTTTTTAGATATCCATTATTCAAATCTTGATATTTACCCAATGGACGTATCCAAATGTGATTCTTAGATTGTATTAAGGAAAATTTCTCTCCCAAATAACCAACCATCCCAAAATAAACCATGTATTTTTCTCTTTTAGTAAAATAAATTATTTTGTCTATCCATTGAATATGAAATTGGTTACCATTCTAGCAATTAAGAATTATGAGTCAATAGATATATCTGAAATCCATAGTTAGATTCCTTAAGTTAATTTTAAAAACTATATCATGATGTAACCTTCTTTGAAAATTTAATATAAAGTATTTCTATCCTTCTGAAATGATTTCTCTTTTTGAAAAGATACGAGTGAATTGTATGATAACATTCATAGAGCTGACTAGAGAAAATCTTATGATACCATAGGAAGTTGTTTTTACCCTTAATGCTGCTGACATCCAAGAAAAGAAGTTCATGCTTAAGCAAATCAAACCACTTGAGTTTGATGGCCAAGGCAATTGTCGAGGTTAAAGCAAAAATATGGGTCGAGTCCATGGAACATTATTTCATTGCTATTGGAATTACCCTAACTAATCAAGCAATGATCGGAAAGTTAAAGCAATTTGGTGCAAACAATGGTATAAAGACCAAGGAATCTCTAAAGCGTCTGCTAGCTGGGATGTATTAAATAATGCATCTCAAGGCTGGTATCTCCTGCCAGCATACCGCATGCAAAAGATGAATGAATTCTTTGGTCTAAAGCAACTTGGAATGACACTAGAAGACTATTACTCAAAGTTTGTAACACTTCTCAAGTATGTACCATCTATGGATATTACACAGTAAGTATCCAAGTTTTGCCACGTGTTGGATGATCCCCTGAACACATGGCTTAAAGCAATGCGTCCATCTGACCTCCAAGATGCATTGATATAGCAAGACTGATTGTATAGGAACTCCATTCCAAACCAAGAAACAATAAGCCTTGGAATAATAAGTTCCAAAATAGAAATATAACTTATAGGGACTATGCAAAAAGAGCCTAAGGTCAATTCCAATTTGCTAATAATAAGAAGGCTAAGACGTCGATGGTGGAGAACTTTACTGGTGGAAATAAGGATACTTTCAGGTGCTATTATTGTAATAAACCTAGCCACATCCAAGGGCAATGCCCAAAACTAAGACAAAACGAATGCCAAAGCAAGTTCAGTAATGACTAACCACAGGTAGAGGAAGAATTGTCGGCATAACCCTCAAGGAAGTAGAAGATGATGAAGGCCCCACTTTGGAAATCGACATGGAGAGAGCAAGAATTCATGCCTCTCTCAACAAGAAGGGACCAAATCAATAGTTCTCGATGATTCAAACACCATCAAACTATAACAGTAAACCCTTTTGATTGATTGTGGAAGCACACAGTCATTTATATCACCAAGGTGTGCTAGAAAACCAGGCATAGACACAATGCATGCACCTGAGCTAATAGTTGAGTTAGCTGATGGAAAAGAAGTTTCCTCAACACAATAGACAAGTAAGGAATCTAGGTGGCAATCAGATCAACATGCAATTCAGAGTGATGAACCTCGGAACCTATGACTTCTTGTTAGGAATGGACTCGTTAATTTCCAATGAAGCTCATATTCATTGTGAAAAGGGCCAAGTCACATTCTTGAATCTTGTAGGACAACAAGTGACTACATAAGGAGAAGTAGAAAAACCAAATATTCAATTAGCGAAAGCTTCTCGAATCACTACATGTTTAAGAAAAGGCTCACTTGTATACCTAATCAAATTAAATAAAACTGAACAAGATAAAGAAGCCGAAGATGAATTGTCATGGATTAAGGACTATGCTGACGTATTTCCTAAAGAATTAACTAAACCACCCTAGAGAGAAATCGACCACAAAATCAAGCTAGTACCAGAAGTTGCACCAGTTGTTGCAAAGTGACCATATCGAATGTCCATTCCGGAAGCCATAGAACTAAAGGAACAACTCAAACAGCTCTTAGATCAGGGATACATTAGACCCAATAAGTCACCCTGGGGAGCTTTGGTATTATTTCAGAAAAAGAAGGATGGGACTCTCTGTCTCTGCATTGATTATCGAGGGCTAAATCAGGTAACGATCAAGAATGAGTATCCGATTCCAAGGATCAATGAGCTACTTGATCGACTATAAGGAGCAAAGATTTTCTCCAAGATTGATCTCAGATCAGGGTATTACCAGATCATAATCAAGCTAGAAGATATCCCAAAAACCGCTTTTAGCACAAGGTACGGTCATTACGAGTTTATCATAATGTCATTTGGATTAACAAATGATCATGCTACCTTCAATAGATTAATGCAAGATATATTTACACCTTATCTTGATGATTTCATCCTTGTATTCTTTGATGACATCTTAACATATTCCAGGGATGAAGGAAGTCATGAGTCACAACAGCGGACAATTCTTGAGACAATGCGGACTCATAAGCTATATGTTAAGAAGAAGAAGTGTGCATTCTTCAAGAAGCAAATCGTGTATTTAGGGCTTATAGTTTCAGTAGAGGGAATTTTAGTAGATCTGAAGGATGTACAAGACTGGCTGCCTCCAACCACTGTAAGTGAAGTTCATAGCTTTTTGGGTTTAATAGGATGGTATCAAATCTTTATGAAGAAACATGCTTTGATTGTTGCACCCCTCACTGACCTACTCAAGAAGAAAGTTGCCATAAAATGGACCCAAGTTGAATATTCTAGCTTTGACAGGCTCAACCTAAGCTCACAGCCCTGCCGTCCTCGAACTACTCGATCTTGGCAAAGATTTCGAAGTGGTGAGTGACTGATGCGAGTTCTCTTGCCTTGGGATGCATACTCATGCATGAATGACATCCAATAGCATATTCCTCCAGAAAATTGAAGGAATCATGAATTTATGGAGACATTATCTACTTGGGAAGAAATTCTCAATAATTGACCATAAAAGTCTTAAATGAATCTTCACTCAACCAGATCTAAATATGAGGCAACATGAATGGATCAAAAGTCTTGGAAGATTATGATTTTGAGATCAAATATAGACTACTCAAAGAGAATGTAGTTGCATATGCTTTAAGCCGCAAATCATTTCTCAATACACTTATCTTAGAAGAACCTCCTAGAGCTCAAACACTAGCTACAATGATATCAATGCTTAGCAATCCCATCATCGAGCTAGACAAGGAGAAGGCAAATAATGATCCCAAATATCAAAAAATGATGAAGGAAATTCAAAATAAAGAACAAAATTCTAAGCTTAAGACAAAGTATCTTAACTTCTCTATTGACGAAGGACTTGTCTACTTCAGACAATATTATGTATTCCTTCAAGTCAAGAACTTAAGAAGACGATACTATGGGAAGCTAATGATTCCCCATTTTCAGGACATCCTGGCTATGCCAAAACTCTCAATGCAGTTAGGAAAAGCTATCATTGGGAGAAGTTCAAAAGTGGCGTACTTAAATACGTAACCGAATGCTTTAGTTGCCAACGAATAAAGCCAAACAAGTTAAGCTACCAAGAAAGCTACAACCACTTGATATTCCTTAGATAAAATGGGAATTCATTAGTATGGATTTTGTAGTTGGATTACCCTTAGTTCAAGGAGAATACAACTTGATCATGGTAATTGTGGACATGTTGACTAAGGTTACCCACCTTATTCTGGTCAAAACCAGCTACAAAGCCTCATATATTGCCATGTTATTTTTCAAAGAAATCTTTAGACTTCATGGACTTCCAAAGAGAATTATTAGTGATTGTGATTCTCTATTCACTTCACATTTTTGGAATGGATTATTTGAAGCTCTCGGTACACAACTTTGTTTTAGTACATCTTATCACCCTTAAATTGATGGGCAGACAGAGCGTGTAAATCAGGTCATTGAAGATATACTTAGGGCATATTGTTGCAAAGAACCTAAATGATGGATACGATATCTACCTTTTGTGGAATTTTCTTACGATGCGTCCTATTGTCAGAGCATTCAGATGAGCCCATTTCAAGCTCTAAGTAGGCAAGAATGCCTGACTTCGCTAAACTTCTCCGGCCCTACCTTGAAGGTTTAAGCTTCTAAGAAGATGCTTGAAGAGATGGACTAACAAGTCAAAACCATCAAGTAAGATATACAAGTTGCCAAGGATCGGTAGAAAGCCTATGTTGACCTAGGGAGAAAAGAGTGAATCTTCCAAGAAGGGGACAAGGTTTTTATCCATGTATGCCCAAAGAGGAGTTCTTTATCCTTGGGAAAATTCAAGAAGCTAAGCCCAAGATACTGTGGACCTTACAAAGTCATAAAGGCTCTTGGACCTAATGCTTATAAGATACAACTTCTTGAAACCCTAAAAGTTCATGATGTATTCAAGCCCTGTGTACCTAATCCTGATCATTTTCTTGATGATCAACAAGTTGTAATGCTGAGCCAAGGTTTACTTGAACTTCAACCTATCTTGGATGTAAAAGAACGAATCCTCAAGAATAGGACCGTTAGAGAATATCTCATCCAGTGGAAGGATTATCCTGAAGAGGATGGCACTTGGGTCGATGAGATAACCCTTATGAAAGAATATCCCTAGTTTCTCTTGAGATGAGGGCATCTCAATTTCTCTAAGGAGGGAAGAATATAATGCCCCCATTACTTAGTTTATTTTAATGTGCATATACATTCTAAAGAAAATTGAATGCTAGCTCTAATTATGAAATTGACTCTCATTAGGAAGATAATAATAATTATTAATGAGGTATTATATGCCAATTCATGGAAGAAAGACTTGCGAGACCCTTCCAAGACTAGATTATTAAAACTATGTTTGTAGTATAGAACATCAAAAAAGAACTAGCCTTGTGGATAGTCACTTGGCTATTAAGCCCACTTGGGTGAAGACACTGCCGAGATGGATGACCTCCCAGTAAGGTTTTCTTACAAGATAGTGGGAGCTTCTCACGCGCAGCCAACGGTGCCAACAAAGCCTTTGTAGCCCATTGCCAAGTATACCAAGGCCAAGATGCCAAGGTCTATGCCTTGGTCCATTGCCTTAGAGTCACAATGGCCTGACGACGCGCCACACAGTGCTCACCCATATATTCGTAAATTTTTATCTTTGCACTACAAAAATGGAGCTTCCTCTCTAATGTCATAAAAAATAATAAAAGAAAGTGTTCTTTCTTTGTCATCGATGACGTCATTAAAAAACACTAAAAAAGCAAGTGTTCTCTCTTTTACCCCCTGCAAAACTATAAATTGAGGGCTTGGGGATGACTAGGAAGAGGGACAAGAGCAATATTGACGAGAACGAGACATTGATCGAGAAGGAGAAGACTCTATTCTGCGAGACGAAGAGACATCATTCCATTCAACCCCCAAGGAAGGGGATACATAGAAGGTCTCTCATCCTCTTCTACTCTAATTGGAGAAGAGAAGACATTGAAGAACTTTATCCTATTCTATCAATCTGATTAGAAGTCATACCTCTACTCTCATCCCTATTCTATCTACTAGAGAGAGAGAAGTATTACTCTCCACAAGGCAAGAAGAACCATCTACGAGGCCTACATCATTGGATCTCGCAATAACCATCATCATCATCGAGAGTCTTTCAGCCTTGCCAACCGGTATTACTGTCGTGTTCTTCTTCTTCTATGAATCATATTTTCGTCATGGCCCCGAAGAAAAAGAATTCAAAAGCAAAAATCATGAATGACCCTACTAATGTGGAAGCAACAATTGGAGTTGCGAGCACAAGAGTCACTAACAGAATTACGAGCATGGATAACAACCCTTTATCAATTTTGATACCATAGTTCTTTTTCTAAAAATTTATATCTGAATTCAATAGAAATAAGATTAGTTTCTTCAGAAATATTGAGATCTTAGAGTATTCACTTGGTAAACTATTAGTAGAACATCTTATAGACTAGAAACTGTTAGGGAAACTATGAAATTCTAGAACTCGAGAAATCATGAGGGATTTTTCAAGTTGGATTTATTAAGAATGAAACCCAAAGAAATTAGTCAAGGATATAGTTTAATCTAGAAGCTTAAATAGAAGATTTTAAGATCGAAAATATCTCTAAGAAAGAAATTGACTTAAGGCTAAGAAAATTGGTTACAAGAATGTCATTATAAACCTTAAACTGAGAGGTTAGAGACCCCAAAATCTAGATACCCTAGGGGAAGAGCTCACTGTGTGAATTTCAAAGGTCGATTGCCATGTGATTAATCATCACTTGAAAGTTGCATGAGTGTTTGAAGTCATAATTTCTTGAAGAAATCAATCTTGTTTGTGATTTTCTAGATTAGATCTTGATTGAATTAAGTTTTGGAATAGATATAAATTGAGGAGCCCTATACCTTTCCAAGGATAGGTGTTGAATCCCCATACCAAGAGGGGATGTTTTTACCGCTGTGGAACCATGGAACGATTCCGATGGTGAGAGGTCTCCCAATAGGGATTGTATTAAGTAGGAGGTGGTTAAGGTGCTAGGGGGGCTCTGGCTAGTAAAGAACACTACCTATAGGTGGATTTGATCTTGGTGATGTGCAGATGCATCAAATGAGGCAGCACATGAAATTGTAATTTTTCTCTAGTATGGGCAAGAGAACACACATTATGGAACATAATCAATTAATTTTTTTAACTTTGATTGTATGTCCGTGAGTAAATTATGCAAACAAATAATTGTGCATAAAAGGATTCCTTTTAATTAATGAAGTATTTTTTATATATTTCACGTAATGTGGTAGGTAATTAGATAACTAAGAACTTCCATGGAGGAAAGTGGGTGGATGGATTCCTGAAAAATCCAATCTTATGGCAGGGTGGTCTCAGTTAGCCGAGAGGTACAGTGGATATGCCAGAGCACTGCGAGGGATTTCATAAATCCTTAATGTGCTATTGGAAAAAAGCATTGTACTCCATGAACCAAGGGTAATGGCAGTTGCTCCTTCTGGACTATAAGCCTCTCGAAGGACACCTTTTCGGATGTGAGCTAGTTGTTGTTAGGTGACTGTTAGGCCCTTTGTGGGTAATGACAGTATGCTTCCTCTGAGAGGTAGACCTAGGGTTATAGAACTGGACAAAATCCGATCATTTTGGTTAGAGTACAGATGGCAACAATTGGAAAAGGTAAACTCTTTGGACAACTACCGTCAGGTAATAAAGGTGGGTACGTTACAGTATGTGATAAAGTGGAAATTTCATTATGAATACCAAGAATCTTGTATTGAAAGATATATTTTCAAAAAGTTTCTTTCTCCATTACTTTTGCAATGAATGGATCCTCCTCCTCTTCTTCTTGTTTCTCCATGTAAACTTAGATTGCAATAGCATGACATATATGTTGACTAGTTGCAGCTCTATTTTTGGCAGTATTTTTATGGTCAAACTACCTTTTCTGTGCCATTATTCAATTTTGAGCATTGGGCCTTGAAATGGCATATCTCATCAAACTTGTAGCATATCCACCATCATTATTTTTGTTAAATTGTGTCAAAGTGTTTACAAGATTTTCTTATCCTTTCTTCCTTTTGTCAATTTGTAGATTTGATTCCCCCCTCTTGAAGAATAGTTTCTATCCAATGCATTGATTTTATGTCCCCCCAATAGCACTCATTATTATTCTTCTTCTTGGATTTTTCTACTAAGTGATTTTCTTGGATAAGTGCATCATGTAGGTGTCTTGGATGAATAGACAGAAATTGTGATTGAGATATTGGTAGAATCTTACTACTTGGTTAGTGGTTTCCATGACAAGCATTTGCTTATTCAAAGTGACAAAGCATGAATAGCATGCTTACATGGATAAATTTAAAATATAGGTAGCAAGCAAGTAGCATCCTCTTATAGCTCTTTTGATCTATTTCCAAGTAACAATGGCCCTTGAAATGACATTAGCCCTACATGTTTCTTCCACCAAAATTGTACCTCTCCTAATACCTTAAGCTTGTCTAAAATTTCTTGATTAGTCATGCTAGTCTTGAGAACTATTACAAAGTAGTACTCCATAGATTCTATCCATACTCCTACATCTGCCTCTATGTCTTTACCTTTCCCATCAAATATGGGGGCTTGACCTACTTTATAAGGAAATTCATTTCTTGAAATTTCAAATTTGGGGGCTTGACCTACATACCTGGGTAAAGCTTTAATTACTAATTTATATTACAAAGGAGAATCAGTAGGAGATCACTTGCAAAGCTTTACCTAGCTAAGTGTCACCCTTTGCAACACATACCCACCAGACATCCTTCTTGGTATATACATAGCCTCAAAAGGGGGAACTCCTATTCTTTCATGAGTGCTATTATTGTAAGCAAACTCAGCTAGATGTATCTAGGCATCTCATGCTTGTTGCACATCATGGCAATAGAGGCAAAGCAAAGTCTCAATTCGTTTGTTGATCTGCTTTGTCTGGCTATTAGTTTGGGGATGATAATTGGTGGATGGAGCTAATTTACTCCACATAGAACTAAAAATACCCTCCCAAAAGTTACTATGGATTTAGAGTCACCATCATGCACAATGACTTGGGGAAGGCCATCTAATCTAAACACCTATTCCATACATTGACCTACCACTTGAGATGCTAAAAATTGTGTCTTTGTAGGGATAAAATGAGCTACTTTTGCCAACATATCCACCACCACATAAATATTATTCCAGCCCTTTTTGGTTGTAGGAAAATTGGTGATGAAGTCCATAGTGATGTGCATCCATTCCCCCTCTAAAATAGGCTAGGGCTACAATAGATCTTCAAGTTTGTGTGTGTTGTCCTCGTTTTGTTGACATGGAATGCATCATGACACAAAATCCTTTTATCCTTCCATAAGAATTTCCAATGAAAATTTTTGAAATCCTGCTATAGGTTTTAAAGACCTCTAAATGACCAGTTGTTGGTGAAGAATGCATTTTCTCCATAATCCTTTCCTTCAATGGGGAAGTGTAGGAAATACCATTCTTGCCATGATACCATATATGTAACATTCCCCTCCTACGAGGAATAGGAACCCCCCCTAAATTTTATAAGAAAATAATTGATATTTTTTTATTGCCACCCCCCTATCATCGCTGATAGGAAGAGAGAGTGGTGTCAATGGGGAGATAGTGTGATGATATGGAAGGGGAAGAGGAGGTGAGGACGTCGAGGAAGAAGAAGAAGAAGATGATGACAATCCTAAGGGGGAGGCCATAGGCATATCACCCCTCCAGCCTTCTTGACTAGACCTTGTGCCCCAAATGGGCCCCTGCCACCATGCAGAATAGGTGGTGGAGACCCCACCACCACTCCACCTCCTCTACGTCTCTCCACGTTCTCCCCCCGGCCCCCCAATGATACTCCTCTTTCCCTTATAAAACCCCCCCATGGCAAAGAGAGGAAGAGAGAGGGAGGAGGCCAGGATGTTGCACGAGAGAGAGAGAGAGAGAGAGAGAGAGAGAGAGAGAGAGAGAGAGAGAGAGAGAGAGGGAGGGAGAGAGAGAGAGGGAGAGGGAGATAACCTTCTTCTCATTCTCTTCCCCTCCTTAGAGGGTGACCACACGCGATTACCCTTACCCGCATCCTCGCAAGGTTATTTCCCCTCCTTGTCGTAAGGAGAAAGAAAAAGGCCTAAACAACTTGGACACATAGAGAGAGAGAGAGAGAGAGAGAGAGAGAGAGAGAGAGGAAAAGGCCTAAACAGCTTGGAGAGAGAGAGAGAGAGAGAGAAAGAGAGAGAGAGAACCTTCTTCTCCTTCTCTTTCCCTCCTTAGAGGGTGACCACACACGATTACCCTTACCCCCGTCCCCGCGAGCTTATTTCCCCCCCTTGTCATAAGGATAAAGGAAAATGTCTAAATGGCTTGGACACACAAAGAGAGAGAGAGAGAGAGAGAGAGAGAGAGAGAGAGAGAGAGAGAGAGAGAGAGAGAGAGAGAGAGAGAGAGAGAGAGAGAGAGAGAGAGAGAGAGAGAGAGAGAGAGAGAAAGAGAGAGAGAGAGGTCTCTAGAGCTATTAAAGCCCGTAGCTTGAGGAGTTGTAAGATCAAAGCACTCAAAGTTAAAGCACGGGAAGAAGGACAAGCATGGAACCCAAGAGAAGCACTTTGGACCCAAAGCATCCAATTGCAAGTGCAACGTCTGTTCCACCCACACTTCAAACTTTCCAAGTACTATCTAAATCATTAAGTAGGTTATCACATTAATAAGCTGGTTGAGACTAGGCTCTAAAGTTGGGAATATTGCAATGACTTCTTGGAATCGATTGATAAACCTATACTATAGTTATTATATGGTGACCCTATGCCCTTGTCATAGAAACCCATTTGCATTGGGATCAAGAGACCCAAGAAGAGTAAACCTCAACATAAGTCTTTAAAGTACTTTACTATGCAATCTTAGTCAGTCAGCAGGAGCCTTAGAAGTCAAACCTAATCTTGGGAGGTAAACTTACTCTAGCATCAACACTGAGGAGAAAAATTAGAACCAAACCCCCCAGAAAACATCTACAATTTGTGAGAATCCTTAAGCTAATCAAATTCAGGGTATTACTCTAACTTATAATAACTGAGTATGAGTCCCTTGTTGATGGCCAAATATAATGTTTTTTTAAAATTACTATTGAGTGCTTATAAATATGTGCTATTATGCAAAGACTATCACTACGAGATTGTGAGAAACCCAAAAAAAACGGTTCCTACATACGTGCTTATTCATTCAATATTCTTAAGATGTTGTTTCTAATAAATTCCCTTTCAATGTATGGCACCATAATTTCCATCCATTATCTAGAATAGGATCTTCCAACGCCACAGACGTTGGGCTCACGACAGTCTCAACTTCATTCCGGACTAGGCAAGGGGTGTCTAGAGCTCCACTTGACCCCAAGCAACATGGGAGTGAGACACAACTTCCGTGATTGGCCTTTTCACCACTCAACCTTTGGCCCATGAATTGAGCAGTGCCCTTCTCAGGTATCTCCCAAGGAGTGTAATTACCTTAGGGATTATTACATAGGTTATTGGTACATATGTGTTAGTCAACCACAAATTCTACTTGTGAACCTACTTAGGTTAATTTGTACACTCCCCTTTATATACTAGCTAGGGAAAGGGAGAGGGAAAATTTTTCCTTTTAACATTTTTAACTTACATCATTGATGATGATCAACATTAAAACTACCTATTTTTTTGAGAGATTTTATGTAATGTGCCCACCCCTCAAATTGCGGGACACGTCTTAGCAGCCCATCGAGAGATCAATCTAGAGGACGCCGCCCGGCACTCCCAAGGAGCTACACGGGGTTTGTCAACTAGGGTCTCTCGAGTCTGCCCCGCAACGGAACTTATCCGGCTACTCCCACTAGGATCGACCTGAAGTCCGAGTTCCTAGTCAACATTGTCTAAGGTCATAGGCAGACTTTTTTCTAACATTTCCTGTTAACATCTCCTTTGAGGAAAGCTCTCGGCTAACCGAGACCACCCTTCCATAAGGATAGACCCATTGGTCGCATCCACCTTGCTTCCCTCGAGGGTTGTTTTAGTTATCTAATTACCTACCACGTTATGCTTGACACATAAAAGCAGCTTCCTTAATTAAACAGTTAGTCATAGGTTCGTTTACGTAATTTAGGCCACAGACACAAAGACAGGTTAAAACAAGATCAAACACTTTCTTAACTTATCTTCGGATTAATGTGTGTCTCCTGCCCATACAGGAGAATTAATTGCTCCTTTTTGCCTCCGCAGAAAAATCCTTCTGTCTTTCGGCAATAAAACTTCAAGGTTTATCCTTCCAAGATTCCACCTTGTAACTAGTATCAAGGCCTCGAGATCCCATCCCGAGTCACGTAGAACACTTGTGCAGGGCTCGGATGCATTGGGATTTACAGCCAGAGCCCCCACTGGCACCCAAGTGTCCTCCTACACCAAGTGATTTCCACAAAGAGACCTCTCACGACGGGTTCGGTCCACATTCCCGACATGGATTCACAACCCCCTTGGTTAGGGTTTGGCGGTTCGCGGGGGGTAGCTAGTGCCATCCTTCCTTAATTATTCCTTCAGGAAATCCACCACAGCTGAAGCAACCAGCATAGTAACAACTTCTAGGGAAAACATCCCTTTCATTTCCAATCAAGAAAATATCATTTTCTACATCAAGAAATCACTTTGCTTATAAACCACTTGTCCTTAGTAGGATCTCCTCTTACCAAGGCAACCAGTCAATTCACTTAGAAATATCCTTTTCAAAACAACCAAGCATAAGCCTTGATCAACATTCCATTTAGAGTCAACTTACTAGCCTAGCTTAAACCTGGAGGATATCCACTTCCAATAATCTAAGACAAGATCCTTAAAAACAACTCACAAGCACATGTGTTTAATCACTCAACTTCTTTCGAACCTCTCTTCCCCTTGGGTTTTATCCTAGGGTTCCAAGTTGTGAATTCTCGATTTCTTACACGTCTTTTAACATACTTGGTAATCTTTAAAACACATTAAATATATTGCAAGACTTGTTATACATTCTTTCCATCCTCTCTTAGTGCGATGCTATGCAGAATTTTTCCATCAACTCATCTTCCGTGCACAAGGGTCGTTTAATAAACTGACACAATCTACGATCCTTAACTCCCTTCACATTTATTCGATGACTTTTCAATCATAATATGCATGTATTTGTGTGGCTTAAGTACATGAAAGCCTAAATTTCCATGCATTTGTGCATTTGCATGCTAAAAATGGGAGCTATCATTTCATGTGTTTATTGTAATCACGGCATGAATCCATGAATCCTAGATAACCGTTCATGTACTAGATTGGGTGGAAGCCTATTATTTTATGTGAAATATTGTAGAAACCTTATCATTTCATGTGTGTAAACCTAGGCTTGATTCGTGTGTGCTACGTTGCTCGTTTCGCTCATCCCTTCAGCATTACCGGTGGCTTGGACGCCTACGTTTCCCGTGACTTTCTTCTTGGGAGCCATTCGCCTCGCGGGGATTGGGCAGTCCAAACTTTATCGGGTTTTGGGTTGATAGGTTCGGAAGAAGAACCGCTGGATGGGGTCCTTTTTTGAGCGAGGGGTTTGGGCATGGCTCCTTGCAGTTACCGACGCTCACTTCTTGCTTTCTCCCTCCCTCTCTTCTTCTTCTTTTCACTTAATCTCCTACTCTCTCATTCTGTCTCCTTCTCTTCTTTCTCCACTTATTCTCCTACTTTCTCTCTCTCTCTCTCCCTCCTTTCATCTCCTCTTACTAACTCTTCTCCTTCTTCTTCTTCTTCTTGTGCTCCTCTTCTCTCCCTCTTCTCTCTCTTCCCTTTTATTCCCCTTCCTCTTCTTCTCCTTCCCTCTTATGTCTCTTCTCCCCCTCTTCTCTCTTTCCTCCCTCTTCTCTTCCCCTTCTTTTCTTTTCCTTCCCTTATTTTCTCCCTCTTCTCCCTCTTCTCTCTCTTCTCTCTCCCCCTTCTTCTCCCCCTTCTCTCCTTCTCCTTCTCTCCCTCTTCTTCCCTTCTCTTCCTTCTCTTCTCCTCCTCTTCTCTCTCTTCTCTCTCTCCCTTTTCTCTCCCTCTTCCTTCTTCTCCTTCTCCTCTCCTTCCCTTCTTTTCTCCCTCTTCTTCCCTTCTCTTCCTTCTCTTCTCCTCCTCTTCTCTCTCTTCTCTCTCTCCCTTCTCTTCCTTCTCTTCTCCTCCTCTTCTCTCTCACCCTTCTTCTTCCCCTTCTCTCCTTCTCCTTCTCTCCCTCTTCTTCCCTTCTCTTCCTTCTCTTCTCCTCCTCTTCTCTCTCTTCTCTCTCACCCTCTCCTCTCCCTCTTCCCACTAATCACAGGTGCAGCTTGTTGGCGAGAAAAATGGGGGTAGGTTTCATTCCAGGAGGAGGAAGGCTATTGTCCGGGTAGGCCTATCATGTATGTCTGGGAGCTAGGGGGAGGGGACTTTGGCAACAATAGGGGGGGGGGAGAAATGGGGAGGAGGGTGCAGCCTTTGTGGGGGGGGGGGGGGGGGGGGGGTAATGTTACATCCTCTCCTCCTTAGAGGAATCAAGATGTCCTCATCTCGAGAGAAATCAGGGAAGATAAACGCAATTGGGGCTTATAGCCTGTGGGTTAGGGCCCATCATGCTTTCACTGTGCAACCTCGATTACTTAAATTCTCATCTTAAAATAACAACTTGCCATAACTCATAGGCTTCAATAGGATTCATTCCAAGTACAGGACTTATTATTTGGAGAGGATCTTCCTAGGTCATCTAGTCATCCTCAAATGTTACAACAGGATCCAAGCCTTCATCATCATGTGGTTCATAATATGAGCCAAATGTATAGTTTAGACGGCTTCGTTTGACCGCATGTTCTTGATTCTCAGGGTCCAACTCAGGAAAATCTGTTTGGATGTGTCCTAGTTCATTGCAATGGAAACATTGGCGATTGGCACATCTCTTACGGATATGTCCTATCTCACCACACTTGTGGCACCTCTTATCTTGATCCCCTGAGTTATCTTCATCATAGTTGCCTGATTTAAGTTCTTGGACAATTGGATTCACTTGGAGTAATGTGTCTTGCAAGTCAGTTGGGTGCATTGATTCCAATCGAGTGTTTATGGATGGATTCAACCCAACACAGAACTTTGACACCTGTTGTGTCATATCCATTGGGGGGGCATACTTTACGAGTGAAATGAACTATGAACAATATGCTTCAAGGGATAGGCCTAGCTGCTTCAAATCATATAATTCATTTATCTTTTGTGTGCAGTAGGCTGGTGGCATATACCTTCCTCGCACAGCTTCCTTAAGCTTATTCCAGGTGACGGTCCCTTCCGAGATCGTTTGGTCTCTGCACCACTGTTTCCACCAAAGTCTCGTTTCGCTTGTAATCTTAAGTTTGGCAAGTATGTCTTGGTTAGCAAGGGCAGTTCCTGCTGCCTCAAAATAGTCCTCCATGGACTCAATCTAGATCTCGACGTTAGCTTGAGCAGTCCTTCCCTTGCCATCAAACTTACTAGGGTGAATTTGCTTGAGAAGGAACTTCTTCTCTAGCATGTCAGCATTCATGGGTGTAGAGGGTGCTTGACAATCAAGCCATACCACTTAGGTTATTTAGGATATGTCTACGATCCGAACATTAATCAATCATGCATTATTAAGAAGTTTTGCTCTGATACCAACTATAACGTGCCTGCCCCTCAAATTGCGGGACACGTCTTAGCAGCCCATCGAGAGATCAATCTAGAGAACGCCACCCGGCACTCCCAAGGAATTACACGGGGTTTGTCAACTAGAGTCTCTCGAGTATGCCCCGCAATGGAACTTATCCAGCCATTCCCACTAGGATCGACCTGAAGTCTGGGTTCCTACTCAACATTGTCTAAGGTCATAGGCAGACTTTTTCCTAGCATTTCCTGTTAACATCTCCTTTGAGGAAAGCTCTCGGCTAATCGAGACCACCCTTCCGTAGGATAGACCCATTGGTCGCATCCACCTCGCTTCCCTCGAGGGTTGTTTTAGTTATCTAATTACCTACCATGTTATGCTTGTCACATAAAAGCAGCTTCCTTAATTAACCCATTAGTCACAGGTTCCTTTACGTAATTTAGGCCACAGACACGAAGATAGGTTAAAACAAGATCAAACACTTCCTTAAGTTATCTTCGGATTAATGTGTGTCTCCTACCCATACAGGAGAATTAAGTGCTCATTTCTGCCTCCCCAGAAAAATCCTTCCGTCCTCCGGCAATAAAACTCGAAGGTTTATCCTTCCAAGATTCCATCTTGTAACTAGTATCAAGGCCTCGAGATCCCATCCTGGTTCACGTAGAACACTTGTGCAGGGCCCGGAGGCATTGGGATTTACGGCCAGAGCCCCCACTGGCACCCAAGCGTCCTCCTACGCCAAGTGATTTCCACGGAGAGACCTCTCGCGGCGTGTTTGGTCCACATTCCAGGCTCGGATTCACAACCCCCTTGGTTAAGGTTTGGCAGTTCGCGGGGGGTAGCTAGCGCCATCCTTCCTTAATAATTCCTTCAGGAAATGAACCACAGTTGAAGCAACCAGCATAGTAATAACTTCTAGGGAAAACATTCCTTTCATTTCCAATCAAGAAAATATCATTTTCTACATGAAGCAATCACTTTGCTTATAAACCACTTGTCCTTAGTAGGATCTCCTCTTACTAAGGCAACCAGTCAATTCACTTAGAAATATCCTTTTCAAAACAACCAAGCATAAGCCTTGATCAACATTCCATTTAGAAACAGCTTACTAGCGTAGCTTAAACCTGGAGGATATCCACTTCCAATAATCTAAGACAAGATCCTTAAAAACAACTCACAAGCACGTGTGTTTAATCACTCAACTTCTTTCGAATCTCTCTTTCCCTTGGGTTTTATCCTAGGGTTCCAAGTTGTGAATCCTCGATTTCTTACACGTCTTTTAACATACTTGGTAATCTTTAAAACACATTAAATATATTGCAAGACTTGTCATACATTCTTTCCATCCTCTCTTAGTGCGATGCTATGCAGAATTTTTCCATCAACTTATCTTTCGTGCACAAGGGCCGTTTAATAAACTGAAACAATCTACGATCCTTAACTCTCTTCACATTTAGTCGATGACTTTTTAATCCTAATATGCATGTATTTGTGTGGCTTAAGTACATGAAAGCCTGAATTTCCATGCATTTGTAGAAGCCTAGATAACCGTTCGTGTACTAGATTGAGTGGAAGCCTATTATTTTATGTGAAATATTGTAGAAACCCTATCATTTCATGTGTGTAAACCTGGGCTTGTGTAACATGTCCACTTGTATCTTTAGGATACGTCTTAGCAGTCCATCGGAAAGGATGTCTAGAAAGCTCCGCTCTGCACTCCCATGGAATGTTACGGGGTTTGCGATCTAGGACTTTTCGCGTCTGCCATGTAGCGGAAGTATTCCGGCCATTCCCACTTAGGACCAACCTAAATTAGGGTTTTTCCTATTGGTGATTTCCTAATGGCAACTAGCGTCGAACCCGAGCGAACTACTTTATGCAGAAATGCCAGGTCCGAAGTGGATTCACACTACACTTGGTTCAAAGAGAATGGGAAACGAGAGGGATGCGAAGCTCAACCTCTCTGCCATAAGGCATAGTCCCATTCTGTTCCCCTAAAACAGCGTAAATCGGGATCAGTTATAACTCTAGGTCAACGCTCTTGTTGTTCGTGTTCCTTGAACGATCTTTCTGCTGTCCATCTTGATTGACAAAAGTTCCCAGTCAATTGGGACCACCCATCTGTAGGACGGACCTATAGCCACATCCACCGCACTTTTCTCACGTTGTTTTAGTTATTTAATTACCTACACATTTAATTGGAATCAGCTTCTTTAATTAGCCCGTTAGGCACTAGTTCCTTCATGTAATCATAGCACTTGACATAGAAAAGCAATGTTAAACAAGTTCCTTTTTAACAGGTTATCATATTTATCTTTGAAATACATAAAGTCCAGCCCGTAGGCTTATCCACAATCTGCCCGAAGGCTATCCAGCAATCCACAGGGATCACTAATCCAAGATTCTGCCCATAGACTAGTATGCGGGCCTCGAGATCCAATCCCGAGTCACGTTAGCCTCTTGTGTAGGGCCGGGAAGGAGAGGGATTTACGGCCAGAGCCCAACTGGCACCCAAGGGTCCTCTTGCTCCAAGTAGCACTTAACAGAGAGACCTCTCCTGGTGGGTTCGGTCCACCTTCCCGGTGCGGTTAACAACCCCGCAAAGTAGGCAGTCGGGGGTAACTGAAGCTGCCTCTCCCTTCAGGCCTTCAATCTGAAGCATTAGATATCCATTTATCCTTTAATTCATTGATCAAACAAAGCAAAACAGTTCTCTTAAATCTATAACGAGCACAATCATTTCCATTGGTCGTTATTGTTGGTCAACTGCTAAGGAGTGAATCCTTCTTTCCGAATGCATCCAGCACTTGATTTGGGATAACTTGTGACTTGGCAAGATCCCCTATATCCTGGGTTAGGGCCGTACCCTATTAACCCAACTTGGCCAATACCTTAGGTTCATATGTTATTCCAATTTATTGGTTGGTTTCTTGCTTTCAAGCAATTATCTTTACCCCAGAAAGATACTATATTAGGATGATTATTCATCCTCTTGCAAGATAACTTGCGTAAGAATCTGCCAATCTAACTCTGCGGAATTTGGCCATTTCCTTGCAATCAATTCACAAGATCGTGCGACTCTACCACTTGTTGCACAAGTGTTGCATCAAGCTATGGGACTATTTACCCTTCGAATGGAGTCACGAAACAATTTGTTCCTGATTACTTTAGGTTGACATTGTTAGTCCTAGGGCTCCAAGTTCCATCTTTTTAGCGAAAGATTCTTAGGGACAAACCCTAGATCACTTCTCAAGTAGGTTCCATGTCCCTACATTCCGTGAATGTGGGCAACTCTTTAGGGTATAGGAGTTCTAGCCTTGGCAATGCTAGCGACTAGGTCACGTATTAAATCCTAGTTGGTTCTTTGGAATTGAATTAACTCTTTCTAAAACGAGTACTCTGCGGGTTTAGGTTTTTAGGTTTATGCCAATTTAACCTATCTACTTTTGAATATAATTACGCTATCATTTCCATAACCACATGACTTATTATCTATGCGTAAGTTGATTTTTGAATCCTAACTTTCCGGTTTAAGATCAAGCATAGGTTAGGTTATAGCCTAATTATAACTTACGACAAGATTCATGCTCAAACATGCAGCCTTTTCTAATAATTATGCAGTTGAAAAACGATATTTATACCAATTGACTAGAGTTATTCAACTTAAGAATCATTTCATGCCTTGCACTTTCCTATGGATTCTTAGCACTTTCCATAATGAATTATTCCGAAGAAGATATGTCCTAATAATGAGACATGCAATTTATACTTCCATGCCTAAACGAAGTGCACTATCTTAATTATGTCTTGTAAATGTGGACATTAATCTAAGTTCACTTCATTGCAATGCATAAAACTACTTGCTAGAAATGCATATCAATTTTTTGCTCACTTTCTTTTGTTCGTTTGATTGAAAATACTAATGATCGAACTTTTCTGTCTCATGAGCTAATTCTTTCAGAGTTAGCCTAAGTATTTGAGACAAAAAATGCATCCTATCTCCAACAATTATCCTCGCATGATTGAATTATAACAATACCAAATAAAAATTAGGAAGGAAAACCTGGACTTGTGGTGAGATGTCCACGTGGATGCTAGGAGACGATCCTCCTGCGGTTGCGCCTTGGGCTTTCTCAGGAGCCATTTCGAATTCAACCTTTTTGTCTTGGGCACAAAGCTATGATCTTGTCCGTCTCCTTCTTAGCGAACACCCGTAGTGAATTGGGGGAAGGGATTTAGGTGGAATTCACGCGAAATTGGGTGAAAGAATCCCGGAGGGCAGGGGATATAAGAACGGTGATAGGGCTTTGGAAAAAGGCCACAAGTAAGGATTTTAAGGGTTTTGGATTGCGGGGGTGGGGAAAACCCACAAGAAGGATTTTAAAACCCGGGGCGGAGGGAATTTATCAAACCTCTTTGGAAGGCCTTTTGAAGGCCCGCAGGAGAAAAGGGGAAAAGGGTATAGAAGACCCTTTAGGATATAGGGAATCCTTTTGTGGGAAAAAGGGCCTAAAGAGCCCTTAGGAGGATTTATGGTATGGGGAAAAAAAGGGGGCTTATAGAGCCCTTAGGAGGATTTAAGGTATGGGGAGAAAAAGGGGCTATAAGCCCTTGGGAGGATTTAAGGTATGGGGGAAAAAAAGGGGCTTATAGAGCCCTTAGGAGGACTTTGGTGTTTGGAGGGGGGGGGGGGGGAAGCTTTAATAGTCCATATGAGGGCCCCTTAAAGGCAAATGTTGGGGGAAAAGAGGGGCTTAAAGGGAGTCTATTATTTTTGTGTGGAGGGGGGGGGGGGGGGAACAAAGGTATGAAAGGGCCTAAGTAAGGGATTTTTGCATGGGGGAAAAAGGGCTTTAATAGTCCATGTGAGGGGGGGCTTCTTAGAAGCTTCGTAAGAAGCTTATGAGCTTCTGAAGGAGGACATAAAAGCTCCACGTGGCGACTGCGAAAGTGTGTCGATGGACAGGTAGATTGACGGTGGCTGCTGCTGACGTGTCGTGTTCCTTGCGACAGCAATGCCTTGGCTCTCCCTCTTCACGACCACCCTCTCTCTCTATGGTATCAGAGTGGCGGCACCCCTCTCCTCTTGCTCGGCGACACCTCAGCCTGCACACCCCCTAGCTTTGGTTCACACAATGACAATGTCAGACTGAAGATTTGAAGGTGAGCGTGGATTGACAGCAATGTTGGCCTCTTCCTCCCCCTCTTCAGGGTCGTGTTCCTCTCATGGATTTATAGCTTGGGGGAAGGGGATTCTTCCTACCCCTACACGGCCATAGTGCATGGCCTCCTTCCCTCTGCAAGCTCCAACAAGGAGCTTGCACATACATGCTATTCCCCTCCCCTCCAGCACAACTGTCGGCTGGGGGGTAAGGGGAATAATAAAAAAATTTGCCATTATCCAATTCAATTATCCTTTATAGAGGCGGTTCACGCGTGCTTGTGGAAGTTTGGAATGTTACATTCTCTCCCCCTTAGAGGAATCGAGATGTCCTCATCTAGAGATAAACTGGGGATATTGGTGGTTGAGAGTGCTTTCATCTATCCAAGTGGCATCCTCTTCGAGATAATCTTTCCACTGGACGAGGCATTCTCTCAAGGTTCCGGATCTCAGTTTTCTCTCGCTAACATCTAAGATCCTGTCAGGCCTTAGTTCAAGGACTCCTTAACTAGGCATTACAACTTGTTGGTCATCAAGTACATGGTTAGGATTAGGTATATACTTTTTCAATAGGTTGATATGGAATACATTATGAACCTTTAGGTTCTGAGGGAGTTTCAATTTATAAGCATTAGGTCCTAGGCACTTGAGGATTTTGTAAGGCCCACAATACCTTGGACTTAGCTTCTTGCAATCTCCTAAGGATAGGGAACTCTTCTTTGGGCGTACACGAATGAAGACCATGTCTCCTTCCTCGAAGATTCTATCTTGATGCTTCAAATCCGCGTATGCCTTCTGTCTATACTTGGCGGCTTGGATGTCCTGTCTTATTGACTTTATTTGATCATCCATCTCTTGGCTAGTTTGTTCGGGAGTTGACCATGCAATGGATGTTTGCTTCTTTAGTAAGTCCGTCAAAGATGCTGCAATCAAAGCATAGTTTTTGATGAAGACCCTATACCATCCTGTCAATCCAAGAAAGCTATGTATTTCTTTGACAGATGTGGGTATTGGCCATTCTAGCACATCTTTGACCTTAGCTAGGTCCACTGAGATTCCTTCCGCTGATACTATGAATCCCAAATATTCAATCTGACGTTTGAAGAATGCACATTTCTTCATCTTAGCATATAGCTTATGTGACCTCATCGTCTCAAGGACAATCCAAAGTTGGAGCTCATGATCTTCTACCTGTTTAGAATAGACTAGAGTGTCATCGAACAAGATGAGCACGAAGTCATCAAGATATGGCCTAAAGATATCCTACGTTAACCTGTTGAAGGTGGCAGGTGCATTCGTAAGCCCAAATGACATAACTAGGAACTCAAAGTGTCTATACCTTGTATTGAAGGCCGTCTTTGGGATATCTTCTTCCTTGATCCTTATTTGATAGTAACTAGACCTGAGATAAATCTTGGAGAAGATCTTTGCACCCTGAAGATGATCAAGAAGCTCATCTATTCTAGGAATAGGATACTTGTTTTTGACAGTTGATTGATTCAATCCTTTGTAATCAATACATAGTCGAAGTGTTCCATCTTTCTTTTTCTGGAACAATACTGGAGCTCCCCATGGTGAGCTGCTAGGATGGATGTAGCCCTGATCTAGCAGTTGCTTGAGTTGTTCCTTCAGCTCAATTGCTTTTGGTATGGACATTCTATAAGGTCTCTTTGTAATTGGCGCAGCTCCTGGTACTAGCTTGATCTCATGATCCACTTCTCTTTGAGACGGGAGTTCTGTCAACTCTTGAAGAAATACATCCGCGTATTCCTTTAGCCATGAAGGTTCTTCACTAGACTCCTGCTTCTGATCTAACTTGTTGAGCTTAATCAAGTAAACAAGTAATCCTTTTCTGACTCCTTTTATGATCCGAGATGCTTTGGCCAATTCAATTTTTGGATTTCGAGCCTCACCTTGAGTTGTGACTAATTCCCTTTCAGAGTTTCGAAAGGAAACTTGGCCCTTTCCACAATGAATGTGGGCGTCATTAGGCTTAAGCCAATCCATTCCGAGTAGACACTCATGGATACCTAAGTTCATGACTTTGAATTTGACCGAAGTCTTCTTTCCTCCCAAAAAGAATTCCACCTTAGCAGTTTGCTTGGTACAAGTAACCTCACGACCATTTGCCAATTCCACAAGCAAGATAGGTGCATCTACTGTGGCTATTCCTAATCTTTTTGCATAAGCTGGTGAGATAAAGGAATGTGTACTACCACAATAAATCAAGGTCTTGAAACTTTTACCTTGATAGTCTGACGGTGTTTGAATCACCAAGAACTAGCGATTCGGCCCTTTCTTGTGAAGAGCGGCATGGACTGTTGCCCTTTCAAACTCTGCTTCCATGGTCAGATCTTCTTCTTCTTCGCACATTTTCCTATTGGCAATGCAAGTGGTTCTTCCTCTGCCTTGGGTAGCGGCTCCCTGACCACAGCCCATTCCTTGGAAAGGTGCTTGGCGATGTCCTCCTCCAAGCTTGGGACATTGCCTCTTGAAATGACCGGGCTCATTGCAGTGGAAATAACGGAGGTTTCGGCCATTGCTTTGTGTAGGAATAAAGTTGTTGATGTTATTAGTCCTTGCTTTCTTTCTTTGTCCCTGATTCTAACCTTGAACTCTCTTCATTTGAGGCCTATATGCTCCTCTGTTTGGGTCATTATAAGACCAAGTTTTGTTACCCCTTGCTCTAGCTTGCACCTCCTGAATTATAGGGGCAGCTCAAATGAGTGCATCATGAAGATCTGATGGGCGCATCGATTCGAGACGGGTATTTAGTGGTGGGTTTAAACTAGCACAAAATTTGGACACCTGTTGTGTCATGTCCATCTGTGGCACATACTTAAGAAGTGAGACAAATTTAGAATAGTATACATCAAGAGTGAGTCCCAGATGTTTTAGCTCGTAGAAGTCATTCATTTTCTGCATGTGATATACAGGTGGTAAGTATCTTCCCTGCACGGCTTTCTTCAGCTTCCCCCAGGTAACAGATCCTTCCGCGATCCCTTGATCCCTGCACTATTGCTTCCACCAAAGCCTGGCTTCTCCGGTGAGCTTTAGCTTAGCGAGCATAGCCTGATTGGCGGGTGCAGTACCGGCTGCTTCAAAGTAATCCTCCATGGATTCAATCCAAATTGCAGCATCTGCTTGGACGGACCTGCCTCTCCTGTCAAATTCAAGCAGCTTAATCTGCTTGAGAAGAAACTTCTTCTCTTGGATTACAACAGTACTTGATGTAGGAGGTGAACTGGGATTCTGTACTTGGGGTTGTGCCTGGATAAAGATTTCTTAACGTTATTACTCGTTAAACATTGTGATTTATATTTCATTTCCATTTCAGCTATCAAAACTGAGTAATCTAACCACTTAACTTCATGCACAAACATACCTTTGATAAAAGGAAGTCTTATTGTATTTATATGGGCATAGCCCTTTCGGAATACTACATGTCTTGGGATGATAAGCCAACTGTTTACATTTAGTTTGGGGAGAATAATATTGTATTACATTTATCTACAAGAACTGGATAATAGTATGGTTTCCGGTCATGGATCTTCAAGAATCGGTAAGTCATTGGAAGTTCAGGGTATCCTTTCCTTTGGAACCCATTCTTCTCATGGTGCTCCAACACTTTAATCCTGTCGGCAGGGATTACACGAGTCACTTCCTCATATACATATGAGTTCAATTCAACCCTCCGACCTCAAATATGTAAAGTTGAATTTACGTGAGCTTCCACAAAAATGAACTGCTTCATGACTTTTAGGTCTTCCAACCACTTAATCCTCTTTAGGTTGGTCTCTAGGTATGCAAACCAGTGGGCAGCTATATAGTAGATTCCTGAGGTACCCATCCATCTTTGTTCCATGTACAAAGGCGATGGATTATAGATACGTTCTAGGATGTTCATCATCTCAACCCTTTATCGATAATCTGGGGAATTCATCCCAGTCATAAACATGATGTGGAACACTAAGAACCTGTTCCATGCTTCGTAGTTCTACAAGATAGCATTGAAAGTAAGGAAATGTTTGGAAGAGTAACATTTTCTTTACTTCATCTTATTAAGATTTCATAAAAACAATTCCGTTGGCTCTGATACCAACTGTAACGTGTCCACTTGTATCTTCAGGATATGTCTTAGCAGTCCATCGGAAAGGATGTCTAGAAAGCTCTGCCCTGCACTCCCATGGAATGTTACGGGGTTTGCGATCTAGGACTTTTCGCATCTGCCACGTCGCGGAAGTATTCCGGCCATTCCCACTTAGGATCGACCTGAATTAGGGTTTTCCCTATTGGTCATTTCCTAACGGCAACTAGCTTCGAACCCGAGCGAACTACTTTACACAGAAACGCCAGGTCTGAAGTGGACTCACACTGCACTTGGTTCAAGGAGAATGGGAAATGAGAGGGATGTGAAGCTCAACCTCTCTGCCATAAGGCATAGTCCCATTCCGTTCCCCTAAAATAGCGTAAATCAGGATCAGCTATAACTCTAGGTCAACGCTCTTATTGTTTGTGTTCCTTGAACAATCTTTCTGATGTCCATCTTGATTGAGAAAAGTTCCCAGCTAACCAGGACCACCCATCCATAGGATGGACCTATGGCCACATCCACCACACTTTCCTCAGGTTGTTTTAGTTATTTAATTATCTAACACATTTAGTTAGACATGTATCAATCAGCTTCTTTAATTAGCCCGTTAGGCACTCGTTCCTTCACGTAATCATAGCACTTGACATAGAAAAGCAATGTCAAACAAGTTTCTTTTTAACAAGTTATCATATTTATATTTGAAATACATAAAGTCTAGCCCGTAGGCTTATCCACAATCCGCCCGAAGGTTATCCAGCAATCCATAGGGATCACTAATCCAAGATTCCACCCATAGACTAGTATGCGGGCCTCGAGATCCAATCCCGAGTCACGTTAGCCTCTTGTGCAGGGCCCGGAAGGCGAGGGATTTACGGCCAGAGCCCCCTGGCACCCAAGCATCCTCTTGCTCCAAGTAGCACTTAATGGAGAGACCTCTCGCGGTGGGTTCGGTCCACCTTCCCGACGTGGTTAACAACCCCCTTGGTTAGGGTCAGGCAGGCAGTCAGGGGTAACTGAAGCTGTCTCTCCCTTCAGACCTTCAACCTGAAACATTAGATATCCATTTATCCTTTAATTCATTGATCAAACAAAGCGAAACAGTGCTCTTAAATCTGTAACAAGCACAATCATTTCCATTGGTCGTTATTGTTGGTCAACTGCTAAGGAGTGAATCCTTCTTTCCAAATGCATCCAGTACTCGCTCTAGGATTACTTGCGACTTAGCAAGATCTCCTATATACTAGGTTAGGGCCGTACCCTATTAACCCAACTTGGTCAATACCTTAGGTTCATATGTTATTCCAATTTATTGGTTGGTCTCTTGCTTTCAAGCAATTATCTTTACCCTAGAAAGATACTATATTAGGACGATTATTCATCCTCTAGCAAGATAAATTGTGTAAGAATCTGCGAATCTAACTCCGAGAAATTTGGCCATTTCCTTGCAATCAATTCACAAGATCGTGCGACTCTACCACTTGTTGCACAAGTGTTGCATCAAGCTATGGGACTATTTACCCTTCGAATGGAGTCACGAAACAATTTATTCTTGATTACTTTAGGTTGACATTGTCAGTCCTAGGGCTCCAAGTTCCATCTTTTTAGCTAAAGATTCTTAGGGACAAACCCTAGATCACTTCTCAAGTAGGTTCCATGTCCCTACATTCCGTGAATGTGGGCAAGTCTTTAGGGTATAGGAGTTCCAGCCTTGGCAATGTGAGCGACTAGGTCACGTGTTAAATCCTAGTTGGTTCTTTGGAATTGAATTAACTCTTTTTAAAACGAGTACTCCGCGGGTTTAGGTTTTTAGGTTTATGCCAATTTAACCTATCTACTTTTGAATATAATTACGCTATTATTTCCATAACCACATTACTTATTATCTATGTGTAAGTTGATTTTCCAATCCTAACTTTCCGGCTTAAGATCAAGCATAGGTTAGGTTATAGCCTAATTATAACTTACGAACAAGATTCATGCTCAAACATGCAGCCTTTTCTAATAATTGTGCAGTTGAAAAATGATATTTATACCAATTGACTAGGGTTATTCAACTTAAGAATCATTTCATACCTTGCACTTTCCTATGGATTCTTAGCACTTTCCATAATGACTTATTCCGAATAAGATATGTCCTAATAATGAGACATGCAATTTATACTTCCATGCCTAAACGGAGTGCACTATCTTAATTTTGTTTTGTAAATGTGGACATTAATCTAAGTTTAGTTCATTGGAATGCATAAAACTACTTGCTAGAAATGCATATCAATTTTTTGCTCACTTTATTTTGTTCGTTTTATTGAAAATACTAATGACTGAACTTTTCTGTCTTGTGAGCTAATTCTTTCAGAGTTAGCCTAAGTATTTAAGACGAAAAATGCATCCTATCTCCAACAATTATCCTCGCACGATTCAATTATAACAATACCAAATAAAAATTAGGAAGGAAAACTTGGACTTGTGGTGAGATGTCCACGTGGATGCTAGGAGACGATCCTCCTGTGGTTGCGCCTTAGGCTTTCTTAGGAGCCATTTCGAATTCAGCCTTTTCGCCTTGGGCGCAAAGTTATGATCTTGTCTGTCTCCTTCTGACGTGAACACCCTTAGTGAATTGGGGGAAGGGATTTAGGTGGAATTCACGCGAAATTGGGTGGAAGAATCCCGAAGGGCAGGGGATATACGAATGGTGATAGGGCTTTGGAAAAAGGCCACAATAAAGGATTTTAATGGTTTTGGATTGTGGGGGTGGGGAAAACCCACGAGAAGGGTTTTAAAACCCGGGGAGAAGGGTATTTATCAAACCTCTTTGGAAGGCCTTTTGACGGCCGGCAGGAAAAGAGGGGAAAAGGGTATAGAAGACCCTTTAGGATATAGGGAATCCTTTTGTGGGAAAAAGGGCCTAAAGAGCTCTTAGGAGGATTTATGGTATGGGGAGAAAAAAGGGGCTTATAGAGCCCTTAGGAGGATTTAAGGTATGGGGAGAAAAAGGGGCTATAAGCCCTTGGGAGGATTTAAGGTATGGGAAACAAAAAGGGGCTTATAGAGCCCTTAGGGGGACTTTGGTGTGGGGGGGGGGGGGGGGAAGCTTTAATAGTCCATATGAGGGCTCCTTCAAGGCAAATGTTGGGGGAAAAGAGGGGCTTAAAGGGAGTCTATTCTATTTGTGTGTGGGGGGGGGGGGGGGGGACAAAGGTATGAAAGGGCCTAAGTAAGGGATTTTTGCATGGGGGAAAAAGGGCTTTAATAGTCCATGTGGGGGGGGAAGCTTCTAAGCTTCTGAAGGAGGACGTAGAATCTCCACGTGGCGACTGCGGCAGCGTGTTGATGGACAGGTGGATTGACGGCGGCTGCTGGCGTGTCGTGTTCCTTGCGATAGTAGAGCCTTATCTCTCCCTCTTCATGACCACCCTCTCCCTCTATGGTATCAGAGCGATGGTAGAGTGGTGGCACCCCTCTCCTCTTGCTCAACGGCGATGCCTCAGCCTGCACACCCCCTGGCTTTCCTTCACACAACGGCAACGTCAGACTGAAGATCTGAAGGTGAGCGTGGATCGACATCAGTGTCAGCCTCTCCCTCCCCCTCTTCAAGGTCGTGTTCCTCTCATGCCTTTATAGGTAGGGGAAGGGGATTCTTCCCGCCCTGACGTAGCCATAGTGCATGGCCTCCTTCCCTCTCTAGCAAGGAGCTTGCACATACATGCTATTCCTCTCCCCTCCAGCACGACTATCGGCTGCGGGGTAAAGGGAATAATAAAATAATTTGCCATTATCCAATTTAATTATCCTTTATAAAGGTGGTTCATGCGGGCCTGTGGAAGTTCCGAATGTTACAGCTTGATTCATGTGTGGTCGTTTCGCTCATCCCTCCAGCATTACCGGTGGCTTGGACACCTACATTTCCTGCAACTTTCTTCTTGGGAGCCATTCGCCTCACGGGGATTGGGGAGTCCGGACCTTGTCAAGTTTCGGGTTGACAGGTTCAGAAGAAGGACCACTGGATGGGGTCCTTTTCCAAGAGAGGGGTTTGGGCGTGGCTCCTTGCAGTTATACCGACTCTCACTTCTTTCTTTCTCCCTCCCTCTCTTCTTCTTCTTTTCACTTAATCTCCTACTCTCTCATTCTCTGTCCTTCTCTTCTTTCTCCACTTATTCTCCTACCTTCTCTCTCTCTCTCTCCCTCATCTCCTACTTTCTTTCTCTCTCCCTCCCTTCATCTCCTCTTACTAACTCTTCTCCTTCTTCTTCTTCTTCTTGTGCTCCTCTTCTCTCTCTTCCCTTTTCTTCCCCTTCCTCTTCTTCTCCTTCCCTCTTCTCTCTCTTCTCCCCCTCTTCTCTCTTTCCTCCCTCTTCTCTTGCCCTTATTTTCTTCTGCTTCCCTTCTTTTCTCCCTCTTCTCTCTCTCCCTTCTTCTTCCCCTTCTCTCCTTCTCCTTCTCTCCCTCTTCTTCCCTTCTCTTTCTTCTCCTCCTCCTCTTCTCTCTCTTCTCTCTCTTCTCTTTCTCCCTTTTCTCTCCCTCTTCCTTCTTCTCCTTCTCCTCTCCTTCCCTTGTTTTCTCCCTCTTCTCTCTCTTCTCTCTCTCCCTTCTTCTTCTCCTTCTCTCCTTCTCCTTCTCTCCCTCTTCTTCCCTTCTCTTCCCTTCTCTTCCTTCTCTTCTCTCTCTTCTCTCTCTCCCTTCCTCTTCCCTTCTCTTCCTTCTCTTCTCCTCCTCTTCTCTCTCTTCTCTCTCACCCTTCTTCTTCCCCTTCTCTCCTTCTCCTTCTCTCCCTCTTCTTCCCTTGTCTTCCTTCTCTTCTTCTCCTCTTCTCTCTCTTCTCTCTCACCCTCTCCTCTCCCTCTTCCCATTGATCACAGGCGCAACTTGCTGACGGGAAAAAAGGGGGTAGGTTTTGTTCCAGGAGGAGGAAAGCTATCGTTCAGCCAGGGCTAGCGCGTAGGTCTGGGAGCTGGGGGCACTTCGGCAGCAACGGGGAGGAGGATGTAGCCTTTATAGAGGGGGGGTAATGTTACATTTTACTTAAAGTTGAAAGTATCCACATTTTAACAAGTTTATGAGCCTAATAAAAATAAAAATACTACCCTTTCATGTTTGTGTGCACCTCTCTTGTATGGGCAGGAGACAAATATTAACTTGAAGATAAGTTAAGAAAGTTGTTTGTCAAAAGGAATGCTTGCTCTATTTTTTTGTCGGTATTGTAAATTACGTGAATGAACCCCATTGCTTTAAAGGCTTAATTAAGGAAGTTGATTTTAAATGTCATACATAAATGTGATAGGACCTAATTAGATAACTAAAGAATGCTTATTGAGGAAAAGGGGTGGGCGACAGAACCCTCGACGGGTCTGTCCTACAGTAAGGTGGTCCCAGAGAACTGGGAGGCTTCTCACAAGGTTTTACCGTTGTTCAACCTTTAGGTATTGTTAGGTTAGAACCCCGATTCATGCCATTTTAGGGGACCGGCTAGAATGGGACTATGCCTTACTAGTAGAGAGGTTGAACGGTGCATCCCTCTCGTTTTCCATTCTATTTGAACCAAGTGTAGCATGGATCTGATTTGGCTTAGGTATCTCTGCATAAAGTAGGATGTCCAAAACCCGATGCTAGAATACTATCAAGAGACCTTGGCCACTAGGAACCCAGATTTCAGGTCGATCCTAGTGGGTTCCACCACGAACGTTTCATTGCGAGGCGGACTCAAGAAACCTTAGGTGACAAACCCCGTAACATTCCATGGGAATGCCGGGCAGCATTGCATAAATTCTTGGATCACTTAAAGGTGCTTGGATAGCTGATAGGAAGGCATGTTACAATATAAGATCATTCTTGAGCAAAAAATGGAAAATTTCCTCCATTAAGCCTTGCTATAATTTTGAAGAGATGGCTGAATTCTTCATCCAAAAGATATGCCTCTTGTAATTCTTCAATCCAATCATGATGAAGTTCAGTCATAGAAGATACACTGCAAGCACACATCCTTGACAATGATTCTACCAAAATATTATCCTTGTCCCTAGTGTGAATAATAATAAAGTCATGATTTTGAAGAAATTGTGTGAGAAAATACTTGAGTATCCTACAGTCACATTTCACATGGAACTGCTACCATAAAGATAGAGGTGCCATTTCTTGATATCATGACAAATATCCAACATCTTCTGGTAATATACATTCATTTTCATTTCCTTGTCACTCAACTTGCGACTTTTAAAAGTAATGATTCCATGCTCTTGAAGTAAGGTAGCACCAATACCCCATCCATTAGCATCACGTTGAATAATAAATTCCTTGGAAAAATCAAGGCAAACTGGGACAAGGGCTGAAGTAAATAACTCCAACTGATTAAAGGTATGATCAGAAATGGTGTTCCAAAAGAACGCTTCTTTTTTTAACCTATTTGTCAATGGTGTTGTGATAGTCACATGATGCCTGATAAACCTACAATAGAAAGAAGATAAACCTAGGAATCCATGGAGAGAAGTGGTATAAGTGGATGCTCGCCATGCACAAATACATTGTACTTTCTTTGGGTCAATCTAAATCCCCTTTTCACTCACAATGTGTTCCAAGTACTCTACTTTAGGCTAAATAAAGGCACAGTTTTCCTCCTTGCCACACGACAAAGAGTCTATGCTGCCTCAGGACATCAAACACCTTTCTCATGTGGACTAAATGGTTCTCCAATGATTTACTATAAATGAGAATATATCAAAGAAAACTAATACAAATTTGAAGAGAAAGGGCTAAACTATCCTGTTCATGAAACTTTGAAAGGTGGTTGGGGCATTCTTTAATCCAAATGGCATCAGTAGGGAATGATAAAGCCCTCTATCTATTCTAAAAGTAGTATTTAGTTCATCACCCTCTCTCATCTTGATTATAATGATAACCTAACCTCAAATCTATCTTTGTGAAGAAATTTTGCCCCCTAAGCTCATCCAAGAGATCATCAACCCATGGGATATGATACATGTTCCTAATGGTAACCTTATTCAAATCCCTGTAGTCAATGCACATATAGAAAGTACCATCTTTCTTTTTAACCGTGTCAGTGGAGAAGCATATGGGGAAGAACTAGGCTCTATGAATCCCATCTCTCCAATAAGTCCTTGATTTGCTTGGCCACTTCTTCTCTTTTTCACTTTGAAAGCCTATAAGGGGGTTTATAGAGAACCTTTGAGTTGGTCTCTAGATCTATATGATGATGAGCTACTCTTTTTCATGGGAGAGTAGTGGACACCTTAAAAAAATCATTATACTCCTCTAATAGAGCCTTTAGGGATGCATCTCTTGCTAAATTCTTAGGCTGGTATGTATTTTCCTTATTGAGAAGCAATATAAAAATTTGAGTTTGTTTCTTGAAAACTTTCTTGAGTTTCGTAGTAGCGATAAGATAAATATTTGATGTATACTAAACCCCCTCTAAATGTACTAGTTGTCCATCACTCATAAACTCCATGTACAGCTAAGAGAAGTCTAGTGTGGATTTACCCACTTTTTTAAGCCAATCACATCCTAGAACAATCCCAATAGAGAAAGACTAGAGAAATATAGAAAGAAGAGAGAGAAAAGAGAGGAAGCCATAGAAGTTGAAGGAGAAGAGGATCTTGTATTATTGACTGAATGAATGAAAAATTAATCCTCTAGTCAGAATCCATCCATCTTGGGAGGTAAACTTTCATCAAGTGTGCTTACATGCTTTTACTTATATAGCACACCCACAATCTCCCCCTTTAACTCCTCCCATAAAGCACATGTAATAAATCATCATTTCCATTTGTATCTCCGTACAATATATGTGATTAGTTGCCCCATCACTTTTAAGTATCATGTTAAACCATGTTATGGCTTCCATAAACTTAGGTGGCTTCCTTGTGTGAGAAAAACAAGTATTGCTTTGAATCTCAAATGAAGTATAATTGTACATATCTTGATTGCATTTTATGTGACTTTCTTTTATACTTATTTTAAATTTTCTTCAATATTCTTATTTTTTAAAAGACTCAGATCTAGAGCATGGCTATGGCGGATGGAAGATGAAGATTAAGTTCATGATGACATAGACCAACTATTACTCAAGTGAATTAGGTTCCAAGATGAAAGCTTGGACTCATAAACACAATCTTGAGTTGAGATTAACAATGACCAAGACACTAACTGAAATAGAAAATCATCATGATATTGTATTCATCATGTATGAAAAAGTGGTAGTCAAGTAAAATGCTTTATAGTTGCTGGATGGGTAGCAGTTTTCCTTCTTCGTGCATATGGAATACCTGCAGCCTGCATGTCTTCAACCCAAACTGCCTCATATAAAGAGGCTATACTAGGTGTGATTGCAAATATCTCAACACCCCTCCTCAATCACAACCAGAAAGTACAAAGTGTGTAGAGGCTTTAGTGATAGCAACACATGCAAAGTGTGGGCACACCATAAACATGGCAAAACACTAGAGGCTATCACAGGCTAAGTGTGGGTACCACAAACATGATGGTCATCCAGAGGGTGTAACAGGGGCCTCACAAAGTGTACAAAGGTTGTAGTACAAGGATACATGAGGAGTTTACAAGCTTATGATAGGAGCATTAGGGCTAGGCAATACAAGGCTAAAAAAGTATAGTAAAAATTTGGGTAAAGGACCGTGAAGTCCTTGTGGTTTTCAACATTTCTTTTTACATAGATCTTCAATTCATTGTATGTCTTCTTGTCGGTGTAGTAGAGCTTTCTCTTTTTGATCTTTTACTTGGTCTTCACTTTGCTTGCAGCTTTAGTGTCCACCACTTTGATCTTTTGGTCCTCTTCTTCTAGGTTCTCTCGATCTTCTTCTTTATTGACTTTTCTTGCATTAGTTGCATTAGTCTTTATGTCCATGTCACCCTCAAGAAAAGACATCTCATTCTTTGGCATGTTGAGTAGAGTGTCTGGAGCATCTTCAAGGTCTTTAGATAAGATCATTTATTTCTCTTTGGTATAGGCAGCTCCAGCATTACCTACAAGTGATGCAAAAAAGACTTCTATGTACTACAAGTGAGCAACAAGAGTAATGTTGCTTTGCATCCGCATTAAGATCTTCTTGTTTGTCATTGTCATGACCAAGGATCAGCTGCAAATCAATGCCAAAATTCTTAGATTTTATCAGTGGAAGAGCATATTACAATGTGTCAGAAGACATAAGAAATGATAGTGTGAAAACACACTATGTAAAGACTATGTCTAAGTTGATGTCGAGAACTTGAATCTTAGTTCGGGGTCATTGATCCTTCTTCAATCTTTCCAGGTCTTTCCCTTCCATGATTTGATGTTGGGACAGTAGATTAGAGTGGAAATGGTTTGTTCGAGGTGGTAGGAGAGAGAAAATGGTGAGATTTTTTAGCTTAGGTGAAAATGGCTATGGAGTCACAATTAGGGTTTCTGACAGTGGCCTAGTCTTTTGACATTGTAGGAGCTATACTTGATCATTTTTGAAACTTTTTTAATGAAAATTAAGCTTACTTCATGGACTATCAATGTTGTATGATGGCAATTGAAATCGCGCTACGCAAAGATAGATCAGAGCGTCCGATCAACACAAGTGCAGTTTTGGACATCGTGATGAAATTTCAGCAATGCTGAAGCATATGACGGCCAATGTTTCACTCTCAGGTGCTAAGAACTAGCACCTTGAGCAGAGAAACAAGTCCCTAGAAGGAATTGTGAGCTGATATGATTTGTATTGAGAGATCCAAGGACTCCAAGCAAGGTATATCCTGCAGGTCATAGTTGACCAATGTCAGTGATTGAGGTGACAAGAAGAAGCTCTGGAAGCAAGGGAACACTTTTCTAGAAGGAAGCTCTAGGAGATTTTACCTGTGGAGTGAGATATAAGAGCTTCAAGTTGACAGGGTGCAACTGGTTATGGTTGCCATGGAAGCTCAAGTGAAGGTAGAGTTGAGAGATGAAGTCATGGGTTGGGAGCTCACCAGAGTTGAAAAGCAGAGAAGAGCTAAGCCAAGCTGTTGACTGGGCTTTGATACCATGTTAAAATATGCGGATCTAAAGCATGGCTATGGCACATGAAAGATGAAAATTAAGTTCATGATGACATAGACTGAAGACTTGACCAACTGTTACTCAAGTGAATTAGGTTCCAAGATGAAAGCTTGGACTCATAAACACAATCTTGAGGAGACTGACAATGACCAAGACACTAACTAAAATAGGAAAGCATCATGATATTGTGTTCATGGTATATGAAAAAGTGGTAGTCAATCATAATGCTTTATAGTTGTTGGATGGGTATCAGTTTTCCTTCTCTGTGCATATGGGATTCGTGCAGGCTGCATGTCTTCAACCCAAACTGCCTCATACAAAGAGGCTATATTAGAAGTGATTGCAAATATCTCAACATTATTGATAAAGAATGCCAATAGGTTTGAAACTAGTTCTAGGTTAGCCTCAAGCCTCTAAGCCTAACATCCTCTTCAATGCTAATTGAAACCTTTTTTGGTGCTTGCTTTGGAGGTTGTAGCTTTGTTGATTAGTTGTTGCATTCATTTGGCTTTTCCCCTCCTCTTTCTTCCTTTTGTGTAGGCTCTTGGCTTCTTCTCCTACATTAAGGGAATCTACATCTTGATTGACACTTTCTCATACATTTCCTCATTGCCTTCTTGCTTCTCATTCACCCTTCATAAGATGTTGTTTGCCAAGTTGCATGCTATGTATTACATGGGCTAGTGGGCCAGCTACACCACATGTTGTAGTGTCACTTAAATGTAACATGTGTGAGCCATTACCCCTCCATGGCTCTCCCTCTCCTCTTTAGATGTTTTGAGTTTCTACCACCTAAACAAGATAGCCTAATGCATGCATGTTTGATGTGCATATGAGCTCATATGTATTGTGCAATTGTGTGCATATGGTGCATTTGCACATGCTTGTGTGTGCAATTGTGTTTGTGGTCATGCACACACATTGACCACTACACACAAAGTATTACATTCAAATGTCAAAAGTCTAGTCACATGTTGGGATCCCTACCTCCTTGATTCATAACAACTCATCTTTAGATATAATAAGTTCTAACCCTAACAACATATTATTCTCACTCAAACAAGGAATGTGCTAAAGTCTAGAAAAGCATCTTGAGTAACTATTTGAATATAATAACTTAATTTAATGTAAGAAGTTCTCATAAATTTTAAAAAATGAGAAAAAAATTCACTATCACACTCAAAAAAAGAGTAACCTAGAGCTTTTTGAAGAGCTCAATTAAGTGAAAATTTTATAGGCCTCTATATAAGCACTTTGAATTGATTTTATTAGTCCAAACTTTCAATATTTGATGTTCAAATCATGAATAAATATTAGCTTTCTTATGTTTGAAATCTTTGATGCAAAAGAGACATTTATTTTATTCCTTTTTTTTTTTTTGCTATGTTTATACATGATACATCATGAAATGCCCACTTGTGAGTATTGAAAACATGTCGAGTTTAGCATGATAATCCTAACTCATTAAGACCTACTAGCTTGCCCAAGATGCCCAAAAGTTTACACATTATATCAATTAGTTTCAATCAACTATTGGGATGAATCGGCTAGCTTTCCTTTCCAATTACAGGTACTTTGTCGCATGGGAGACTTTATGTCTAATGTTCAAGTATTGTAGATGGAGCATGGTCAAGGCTAAATGATTGTGCCTTGATCAAGACATGCATGAAAGTGCAGCTGTGGATGTTACTATTATTTGTGAGGGCCGCGAGCCCCAAGTGTTGCAAATGGAGGATGATTGGCCCTTAAGTATAATGTGCCAGGAAATTACAATGTTAATGCAGAATCCACCTGTTAGCTTCTATTTTAAACTAGATAGTAGGAAAATTCGAAGCCGAGGTGAGGATACTATTACCAATGGAAAGTGTATGGCTCCACATATTTTAGAAATTGTAGAGTCTCCCTAAAAATCCCAACACCACAAGTTGTAATATCCAACACCTATAAATTTTTAGATTTTTTTGGCCAATAGAATATTGTCGCTTACAAACTTGCAATATCTAAAAATTATGATATTTATGCAAAATCATACACTTGTTATACACTTTCCACATCAACACATTTACATATATATATAAACTTTACAAAGATGTAAGTAAAGTCATAACTAAATATCGTATCCGAACAACCCTTAAGGTAGAACTAATTTAGTTCTTATTTCATTGTTTCATTTCATACTTTCTCTCCTCATCTCTTTATATCCACCACATCCCTCCTATACCTACTACGATGGATGCTTGCGTACACTTTGATGAGTGGATCCACGAGACTATCTTTCCCAACTAGGGTGACAAGATATTCCAAGTTTTCTCTAAGAACTTTAACCTTGAAAGTGTGCTCCCATCGTTGGATCCCCCCCCTTCAGGTTTTGGAAGAATTTGTGAGCATCATTGCTACATGCACATACTCCATCGAGGGATCCGATATGACTTGGGTGCCTCTGGAAAAGCTCATGCTATTTCAGGCAAGGAAGAATCACCAAAAAGTAGTGAATAGGTGTCTGGCCCATGTGGATCCTTCACACAGAGTATGCACTATTCCCATGGGAAGTGCACCAGGTACATCACCTTTGGATCTCATAGAGTGTGATTGTGCATTTGCAATTTACCTCCTTGCATTGGATACACCTCTAGAGGAGGAGAGCGATGAAGATACAACTCCATAGGTTGTTTCTACCACATATACGGGAGAAGAACTTATTGAAGAGCTCATAAATGTTGAAGAGGAACATCAGGTGGTGGCAGAGCAAGGGTTGGCTCTCATGGTGCCATCTTCTTTAGAACAACCACAAGTCGATAAACCTAGCCTTGCCTCCTTGACGCCCATTGAAGTAGATGGTGTACAATACTTGCTTCTATCAAATGTACTGCAATACTTGGAAATGAAGGAAGAAGAGTTGTTTTCCATCCTAATCAGGGATTCGATGGAAGACCTGATTGATTATGATTACATGGATGTGCATTCGACGATGGCAGAGATTGGAAGATATGATGGCACAAGCTTAGATATTGTGAGTGCCATCATAGCAGCACAGGAGTATATTACATCAGTGGAAGAAAATTACCCTATGTCGGATGCTGAATTTGAAGCACTATAGCATGGTTTGTTCAGACCAAGGCCCCAGCTTCCTACCAAGGAGTTTGTAGACCCCTCTGCTCAAAGAGGTGCCTCCCTGATACACAAGAAAATGAAGACACAAGATGATCTGGAGAAGATGAGATTTCTAACTACTATAAATTTTTATGCAATAAAACTTGACGGTAGAGTGCTCGGGTCCCCCGGATTCCACTGGTGAAATCTTGGCCAAAAATTATGCGTGCAGCTACCGGCATTTGGGGTCACTTTCTGGGGAAATCTTGGCAAAAAATGATGCATGCAGCTGCCCTGTTGGAAGTTTGGCATCTAAGGCCACTTTCTGGGTGGCCAAAAATAATGCATGCAGCTGCCATGTCTAAAGTTTGGCATTTGGGGCAACTTTCTGGTTCACCGGTGGACTCCGAGAGACCCAACACACCTTACCATCAAGTTTCATTGCTTTCTGATAACTCTAGGTTAGTCGCTAAATATATTATTTGATTGGACTTTGTCATTCATGACATATTGTATATAGATGAGTTTGTATCAAGGCAAGGAGGAGCTTGACATGCGGATTCACGGAAGGATTTAGCTCTAAAGGAGTATATTGGTAACCTTGTTGTAGATTTGGTAGTCTTCCATAAGAAGTGCTCACCAGGAGGGCAAGAAATAATCATGAAAATTTAAGCTTTGACCAAGTTTGGACCTTTTCGAGCAATATATGTGACATCTAGCTTGGAGAAGGTGGTGCTAACACTACAAGGATTTGGACCATTAGCAACGCCGATTAGCGACGGCGGATAGCGGCGTCGCTATTAGCGTCTCTATTGGCGTCGCTAATAGCGTCACTATATGCGTCGCTATTTGCGTCGCATAATAGCGACGCCGCAGGGAAAAAACGCGGCCGAAACCCGAGCGCGGTTTTCATTTCTTTTGCTTCGAGTTTTGAGAGCGAGAGCGAGGGAGAGAGCGAAGGCTTTGTGAGAGAAGAAGAGGAAGAAGACTTGCTGCCGCCGCCGCCACCGCCGTTGTTCGCGAAGGAGAGGAGGAGCCTTCATCGCAAAGAGAAGCCGCCCCACGCTCGCCATGTCTCATTGGTGAGTCTCCCTCTCTCTTTCTTTTGCTTGTTCAAGGTTTAAAACACTCTCTTTTGCTTGTTTAGGAGAGAAAATGAAAGAGAAGGAGAGGGAGAGGGAGAGAGAGGGAGAGGGAGAGGGAGAGGGAGAGGGAGAGAAAGAGAAAGAGAGGGAGAGTGCATTCTCTCTCACCCTCTCGTTTTTGCTTGTTTAATGTTTAAATCACTTTCTTTTTTCCTTGTTTAGGAGAGGAAATGAGAGAGTAAGAGAGAAAGAGAGGGAGAGGGAGAGGGAGAGGGAGAGGGAGAGGGAGGGGGAGGGGGAGGAAATGAGAGAGGGAGAGAAAGAGAAAGAGAGGGAGAGGGAGGGAGAGTGCATTCTCTCTCTCCCTCTCCCTTTTGCTTGTTTAATGTTTAAATCACTTTCTTTTTTGCTTGTTTAGGAGAGGAAATGAGAGAGAAAGAGAGGGAGAGAGAGAGGGAGGGGAAGGAAATGAGAGAGGGAGAGAAAGAAAAAGAGAGGGAGAGTGCATTGTCTCTCTCCCTCTCCCTTTTGTTTGTTTAGTGTTTAAATCACTTTATTTTTTGCTTGTTTAGGAAACGAGAGAGAAAGAGAGATAGAGAGGGAGAGAAAGAGAAAGAGAGGGAGAGGGAGGGGAAGGAAATGAGAGAGGGAGAGAAAGAGAAAGAGAGGGAGAGGGAGAGAAAGAGAAAGAGAGGGAGAGTGCATTCTCTCTCTCCCTCTCCCTTTTGCTTGTTTAATGTTTAAATCACTTTCTTTTTTGCTTGTTTAGGAGAGGAAACGAGAGAATAAGAGAGAAAGAGAGGGAGAGGGAGAGGGAGAGGGAGAGGGAGGGGAAGGAAATTTAAGATAATAGACTTATCGATAATGGTATGCAATGTGCTTTGCCATGGGCCACGTACATTGGTGACTCTTTAAGATGGCTTAAAAACGGTCAATTCCTTCATAATGTCCAAGTAGGGGATCTAATTGTGATATGCATAATTCATTGTTTTTGTATTAACTTTATAGGCATACCAAATTAGAAATCATGCCAACTAGTCAACGGAAGGACTAAAAGAAAATGATACCCTAGCTAATGGTCATTACATTACTTCATCAAAATGAACCCAAAAGTATTGTTATAGAAGAAGAAACCCTTAAATTGAGTATAGGATATTTTCTCTTAGGTTTTATGACTATGAGTAGAATTGATTGAAATAAATTTTATTACTAGAGTTATTAAATTTCATAGATGGCACGCATTAATTTTAAAATGGATTACTTATACTCAAAGCCGAGATATAACAAATAATTATCTACCGAGACAAACAAATCCTTGAGCATAATACAAGGCCGAGATATAACATCGGAAAATCTCTCAACTACTATATACAATGCAAGATTTATGGTCAACTTGCAACTTGACGTACATCTCCATAAAGCTATCCATTTAAGCCTTGTTTGCTATAATGTAGATAAGATGGAAAATGAAGAAGGTCTTATTGTTCAAGACCGCGAGACGTATCTTAATCAGCGTGTCCCATGTCCTTGCTCTCAATGCAAGTTGGCAATTAGACGAAAATGCCGATTGTCTATAGAACACGTACGACGATTTGGCGAGTTTCAATATGAGATCATTGATCAAGCGATTGCGGATTTTCAGTAAACGGTAATTTGAAGTTAATATTAATCATGCATTGTACTCTCAAGCTAATTGAAAACCATACACAATAAGATTGGGTCTTGTTGGCAAATTTTCTATCTAGGGGGGTGATGTCTCGACCCAAGGGGGAGTGCACCCTTTGCGGCCAATTAGAAGAGTTCGTGGACATGCGATGGATGGATTGCAGGAGCCAATCGACCACTCGAAAGGCCCATCTATACCGTCAATGCCAGAGGAGACAGACAACCTTCCCGACCTACCTACAATCTCGGAGCTTGAGATGGAGGCAATGATCGATGCATTGATTCCCATGGATGTTGAGACATCTGACCCGCTTAGAGAGGAAGCATCCATACCATTATATGATGGCTGCTGAGTATCTCGGTTGAAGACATTGCTTGCACTCTTAAGTGTGCAAGAAAAATACGGTTGGAGCGATACGAGTGTGACTGAGTTATTCAGGTACCTTACACACAGGCTTCATTGATTTTTTTTTAAAACAGTATTATTCCAAACATTTGTGTTTTTTCAAGGCGTTTTATGATTTTTTTCAAGTTATTGAAATATCATATATTACCACATGCAAATACCATGCCTGAGTCTCGTGATGATGCATGACATGTTTTACAGAAGCTTGGCATGGACTACAATAACATCCATGCATGTATCAACGACTGCATATTGTTTCGAGATTAATACGACACTATGGAGACGTGTCCAAAGTGTGATGCTCACAGGTATCGACAGGACTTGCAAGGGCAAACCATCCCTCAAAAAGTTCTCAGACACTTTCCGCTCATCCCCCGCATAAACCACATGTTTCGCACGTCTGCCATGGCAAGCTTGACAACGTGGCATGTGCAGAATAGGTCCACGGATGGAGTTCAACGAATATCAGCGGATTCGCGCGCATGGAGCCACATTGACTCTACCTTCCCAGGCATTGCGCGAGAGCCAAGGAATCTTCGGCTCGGTCTCGCCATGGATGGTGTGAACCCATTCGGTCTGCGCTCGACTTCTTACAGTGTGTGGCCTATAGTGCTTGTCAACTACAACATCCCTCCATGGCTTTCTACGAAGAAAGGACATCTCATCCTTAGCTTGCTCGCCCTGGGCCGCTACAAAGTAAAAAATATGGACGTGTATCTTCGTCCATTAGTCAATGAGCTTAAGATTTTGTGGGAGGAGGGGGTCACGGTGCAAGATATGAGCAGGCGCGATGGTCGGCGGTCAGCCAACATTCGATCCATTCTCATGTGGACGATGCATGACTTTCCGGGATTGGGAGAGTGCTCAGGTGAGCAGACCTTTGTTCTCGCTCATAATATCTATATTTTATTTCATTCAATCAAGTATTCACTAGGTCGTGGCTTGCCTTACAGGTCTGGTTACCTCAGGTTATCATGCATGTCCATTGTGTGGGCCACAGTTAGACTCCCGAAGGTCACGAACCATGAATAAGATAGTATATCAAGGACATGCCGCTTTCTTGCCGGAGGATCATGAACTCAGGGAAGGTTTTTTTGGACGACCTCCAGCACATATGAATGCTGCAAGCTGGTATGAGCTGAAAATGGTAAACCCGGAATCACATCCAAATGGAATGCGACGGTTCTCAGTTTTCTACGAGTTGCTATATTGGACCCACTTACAGGTCAACCACTTGTTGGATCCCATGCATATTTTCAAGAATGTGGGCAGCTTGCTATGGGACCACATCATAGGAAAGAGAGACACTATAGGGTCACGAATGGATTTAAAGGAGGTAGGTAAGATGGAGGCGCTTTGGCCGCTTTCGAGTGCTGAAGGGGGAGTGCAGCTTCCTTGCGCTCCCTGGGTTTTGTCTACCAAAGAAGAGCGCATTGTGAAGCAAGTAATCAAGTCTATCTGCACTCCGACGGGTATGATGCGTTCTCTCAGGTCCGCATTTTCTAAAGATGACCAAATGTCTGGGCTAAAATCCCATGATTGGCATAAGATATGTCAGGTTTGTGAACAGAATAGATTTTAATTAGCGTGGACATTTTGCAATTTGAAAAGTGGCCATTATTCATAATGCTTTCTCATTTGTGGCAGTTTGTCCTACCGATCACGATCGCGGGATGCCTTACTCTAGAAATTCGCGGGGCCATTTACAAGTTGTCGACTTTGGTGCAATGGATCTCACAGAAAGAGATTAAGACGTCCTCTATTGATTCCGCAAGGCGGGGAGCAGTTGAGACGGTCAGTCTCTTTGAGAAATACCTGCCCACTAGCATGCTCACTATACAAGTTCACCTTCTTGTGCATCTTGTGGACGAAGTGGAGATTGCTGGACCTGTCCATATGCGATGGATGTTCTTCCTGGAGTGCTTCATGAAAACCCTGAAAGGCTTTGTGCGACAACGAGCTCGTCCAGAAGGTAGCATGGCGGAAGGTTGATTGGTGTCAAAGGCGTTAGTGCATATCTCACAATGGCTACCAACGGTGGAACCAGACAATGAAATGCTATGGACGCTGAAGGACGATGATAGGCTGACTGGAGATGTGGTGGTTGGAAATGGGGTAGAAAAAAGAATGGATGCCTCAATGGAAGAGAAGGTGAATCACTTTTGTATGTTGCACCATGCCTCCATGGAGACGTGGCTCGCCAAGTACCATATTGCAAGGCAAGATCGTGAGGAAGCGCGAGCTGAATTCCGACGCAGTACGCATCACCGACCGATTCGATATTCCGAAGGCATGGAGGAGATGCCGCGGTTTATGTCAACACGATGGTTGCATGGAGCCTTGACCGCAGCATCCAGCGAAGGGACAGAGGTCTCAATGGAGGAGTGGGAGTTCTCGAGGGGATGTAGTCCAAAGGTAATGAGAGATTTAGAATGTGTCGTATCTAAATTTGCTTGATACATCTAATTTGAGTGTTTCAATGTACAGTACAAAATATATAGTGCAGCGTGGTCGCGCGGACGGCATTTTCGGGTGGAGCGTATTGACAAAATGCGCTCCACAATAGACTGTGGTGTCATGGCAAGGTTTGAGCAAGAGAGCCGGCGATGAGCAGCAGATCCGAACACGGTTGTGGATGAGATGGAGTATTTTGGGAACTTGCAAAGTATTATTACGATGGATTACCGTAGCTTCTCCATGATACTATTCAATGTGCAATGGTTCAAAGTGGTACTTGTAGGAGCTGGAGCAACAGTTCGACGAGGTCCATCTGGATTTCTCGAAATAGATTCCGAAAAAAAATGGACGGATTTGTGCGATACCTTTGTGTTGCCGGCCCATTGTGAACAGGTGCAAATAGTCATTTGCTTGCTAATTGTAATACGACATGGTTTATGTCACAATGGTTTGAACTCGCTTTGTAAGTGTTTGTGAACAGGTAATCTTCTATCCAAACCCCCGACAACCTCGATGGTGGTATGTTATACATTCAACTCCTCGAGGTGCGAGAGTATATGATCAAAGCGATGTTCCAGGCATAGATAAAGAAAATATGCAAATAGAGGGGTCGATATTACAAGGGGTGAAGGCCACTGCAAGCTTGGAGCCCGCATCGGCTAACAATGATGGAAATACAGAAGTCGTAGAATTTTTTGAGATTAACATGGGACCATAGAATACTTCATTCTTCCAGTGTATGCAGAGTTGTGTCAGGAGATTAACATGGGACCATAGAATACTTCATTCTTGGAGAATTGTATTACTCAATTCGTTGTTTAGATTAACATAGTGTCTCTGTCTCGTCGTTCAGCTAGAGCTACATCACCTCCAAGATTTGTCACACCTGTGGGGACGTCTACTCCAGTTACTCTGGCTTTTGCGCAGCCGTCGGCAGATCGCACGCCTTTTGGTGGCACTCCTTTTGGTGGCACCCCTTTGAGTGGCACTCCGGGAGAGGGTACCCTCGTCGGTACACCGGATGTCCAGGGGTCTCTTGGATATGCCCAGGAGCATGGACGGAGATGGGAGAGGGCCCATCTTAGGCAGACTCCTAAGGGTTATGGATACCTAGTGGATAGTAGGTCAGGAGCCATTATCATGAATGATGAGGGGAGAAGGGTGATGGCTCGCATGAGGGAGTTGTGCCAATAAGTTTTTCGGCACAACGTCCTGGATCATTGGAGGAACATACCGGAGGGGAGCAAGGACTACATAGTAGCATCTTTGCACGAGGAGTTCCCGGTGCCAGCCACAGTAGATAGAATCTCTACGGGCTGGATGATGGATTGCATGCGTGCATACATGTCACATATACGATCCGACGCATGCAAGGCAATCAAGAGTGGGGCTCCAAAGCCCGAGTGGTTAGATGCAGACGACTGGCGCCGACTGAGCGAGGAGGCTATAGATTCGCCAAGGCATTGGAGTCAGCAGCGGGAGGTGGTGAGGGCACGAATCGAGGCCGAATCGGTGCATCATCTTGGGAGTGGCGGCCACAGGACATATTTGGAGGACTTTGTAAGTTTCTCTTTTGTTTTGCTTATTTGTTTTTTTGAGATATTCTTTGTACCGACAATCATGTTTCTAACAGTTACCATTTTGTTTTCTATGCAGCACTTCATTACAAATCGCGATCCACAAGGCCTTGAGACTTGATATGCAGAGAGGCACAGTCTCAGGGCATTGATCGACCGATTGTATAGATGCGGCGGCCCTGTAAGTCACTCATCTTTCTTGTCCGTAGTTACCATGAGATATTTGAATGCATTATTGTATGGTGGATTGATATGTTGTTTCTTTTTCTGCAGAATCCATTTGATGCTCCTTTGCGGCGGGACGAGCTTTCGGGGGACGAGGATTTGTAGCTCACCCTTGGATCCTTAGAGCTCACACACCTTTAGTTTTTAGTCACCTGATCTATGTAGACATTTTCTATGTATTAGTGATATCGTTTCATGATTGTACCAATTGCATTTTATGCGATCATGTATTTATTTCATGTATCAGTTTTATGATTTCAGTATACATTCTTTTTGTTTGCAAGCGCTTTGTATGCAGAAGTGCAGAAACTATTTTGTATGGCTCTCATACAGCACACAGTGCTACACAATTTTTTTTCTCTATTACCGTTGCTATTTGCATCGCAAATTTACTGCTCACGTCGCTATTGGCGTCGCTATGAGCGTCGCAAATTCTCTGTAACCGTCGCTATATGCGTCACTATCTGCGTCACATTTATATGCATCTCTATCTGCGTCGCAAATAGACGCAAATAACGACGCATATAGCGACGCATATAGTGACGATTCTATGGCGTTGTCAATAACGATGCTTTTTGCGATGACAGGGGAAATTTTTGTTGTTTGTATTTTTGTCGCTTTAAACGTCGGTATAAGGTCTATATCTTATAGTGTAATCAAGTGGTCAAAGCTTCTTTACTTGTTTGACCAAACGCGTAGTGAAGCAATGTGTGTGCTTGCTATATTAGGTGACCTCACTAAATGTCCAATCCACTTCTCTTGGAGAAAGAGTTGAAGGGGAAGCGCATCATTTTTGAAGCAAAGAATGAACTTATATTTTCATCGGAAGTTGGCCCCTCCACCGATGAAAAAGCCAAGGAACAATTGAGAGTTCTTGTTGGCTATCGACTTTTTGTATCTACCACCACTAGCAACCATCACATGTATTTTTCTTGATGAATATAAGATACTTTACTTTGTCCCTACAAATAAATATTTATTAAATAAATGTGTGGTTTATATAAATGTGATGATAATGTGTGGTATGTGAATGACACATTCGCATAAATTAACATAATTCCATGCCTAGTACTGCACTTGCGATTGTGTAAGTGTGATGATAATATGTGGTACCTGAATGATACATTTGCACACATTAACATAATTCAACGTATAGTACTGGACTTACGATTGTGCATAAGCAATAATGTAACTTGTATCCGTATGTATTACTACTTTCGATGTGTTCATACATTAAACCTAAATTAAGAGTTATGCATTTCAAGAAACAAAACGAAACAACTTTACTCAATTATTTGAATTTAGTACACATCATATGAGATATTATGTATATATAAATAAATATTCCAATGTGGCAGAGTATATAATTTTTTTTGGCCTTCCAAGATGTTATGGCTCTATAACACTTATTATAAACCTTGCATCATTAATCTAGTAAACTATGGCAGAGTCCCCTTGCCCTGTCGAAGCCAAATAATAAAGTTCATGTCTTTATCTATGATTGTGACACGCTTTGCATGGATGGCCGCAAGCTGTGTACCATCGAACAAGTCGATGAGAAACCCCTCTGCAACTGTTTGTAGAGCCTCCATAGCTGCAACAGTCCACCTTCTTGCTGGTGGGCCATCCTACACTCGTGCCCAAAATCTTCCCATCCCTTTCAGCTGCAAGTCTTGCATGACTTCTCGAACAATCTTATGAAAAGAACTTTTTGGGATGAGAAGCTCGCATCAGTGTTGGATTCTCCTTATCTCTCGAAGGGTGACAATTCTCGGTTTCTTCTATGGTGGTCCTTATGCTCTATGGGAAGCACCTGTCTGCATTAGAGGAGGCTTCACCTTGTGCTCCAGGTGGTGGGTCTTGGCGTGATGTCTTCCCGGGGCCAAAACAATGACATGCTTACTTGGTGCGTGCCATGCAAGCTCAAGGAGGGCAAGACGAAGAAGAGACAAAGGTTGGGGATGTGAAAATGGAGGAAGCAAAGAAAGCAAGATGTGAAAATGAGAAGAAGAATGAACTTTTAACGCATTTAAACCCTAAAACCAGGTTAATGTAGCTTCATACGCACTGTCCATCGTGTGATCATAAATCCATAACCTTTTATTGGAATGCATGCAGACCCCTAGTCCAAAGTATGGTGTTTGGAGCCACTTTCCTGGCATTGATAATTGAGAAATCAACATCGCGAATACTGGCCCTTAGAAGCTTTGCACCACATAGATTATACAGAGGCATTAGGAGTAAAGGCTACAATAAGAAATGGTAAATTTTTGCATGTTACTCCTATTGAAATTGACAGTGCTAACAAAAACTATAAGTAAGAATTGAAAATACAATGAAGATGCACAGTCAAAGTTGAAAGCGAAGGACAAGTGTAAAATTTTAATTAATATTTTAAGGGCACATACAATAGTTTTGCACTGGGACATAGTCATATGTCCAATGCACGAGGATAACACTATGCCAAAAAAGATAACATTACAAACTCTGTTCATTCCATTGGAACGAATGCATCCTTCACTGCTTGAAGATTTCTTACAAGTTGGAAGTCCTTGGGAGTTATAGTGATGTGCTTTGCATGTATTGCACAACATTGAGCATGAGTCATCAAGTCAACTAAAAAGGCCTCTGTAGCACACTATAGAGCATGAAGACATTCTATCAGATCTATCATGACCTTGTGCCAAAAACCACCTCTTGCTTTCTATGCGGTAGAGGTCTTACACAATCTCACAAACAAGTCTCGAGAAGCTCGCCTTCAGAATGATGAGATCAAAAGAGCATTGATACCTCCTAATTTCTCTCAAGGTCACTATACCTGGCTTCCACTTGCATTTCTTGGGGGATGATGAGTGTCAAGATTGTGGGAGACAAGGAAGAAGTCTCACTTGTAGCTTTCTTACTTGCACAATGGGGAAATACACACAAAGATGGAGGCTGAAAACAGTTTTCCTCTTTTTAGTTGTGTAAGCCAAAAAGAACTCAAGTACATAGAAATAGAAGAATCCTATATATCGGTCTCAAACCAAACTCAATTAACTAAGGTGGCATACTAACTGAGCCACGAACTAGAGTAGATAAGGATAGCTGTCATCTAGCTATTATTCATGGGAGGTGTACCAACCGCATCTGCAACTGACAAGTCGGTGACATAAATGCACAACAGTCACTCTGGCATATCACGAGTGGAGCTCGATATCTCAACACTCCCCCTCAAGCTCAATCCCAATTCCTACACACCAAGCAGGTCTCTGAACTTGCGCAGCTTCTCTGCGCCCAATGCCTTCGTGAATATGTCAGCTACCTGATCCTCTGTGTTGACATAAACTAGATCAATAAGACCTAGTAAAACCCTCTCCCGCACATAGTGATAACGCACCTCAATGTGCTTTGTTCTAGCATGATAGACTGGGTTATTTGCTAAGTGTATACTACTCATGTTGTCACAATAAATGACAACTGGCCCATCTGTAGACTGATGCATATCATAAAGTAGCTTATGCAACCAAGCTACCTCACATGCAACCATTGCTACACCCCTGTACTCAGCCTCTATGCTTGACAAGGCAACTGTAGGCTGTTTCTTGCTACTCCAAGTGACTGCAGCACTCCCAAAAGAGAACACATATCCATTGGTAGATCTTCTATCAAAAATACTACCAGCCCAATCAGCATCAGTATATCCATACAACTGTATCTGAACCCCAGTCTCATAAAGTAGTCCATACTGCAATGTGGACTTCACATACCTGAGTATGCGTCTAGCCGCATCCAAATGCGGTTTCCTTGGAGCTTGCATAAACTGACTTACCAATCCAACAGCATAGCTCAAATCTGGCTTGGTAATAGTCATATAAATCAAACTTCCTACTGTGCGTCTGTACATAGTAGGGTCTTCCAGAAGCTCACCTGCATCTGCGCTCAGCTTCACATTCTGCTCCAAAGAAACTGAAATAGGTTTACAGCCTGTCATCCCATATTTGGACAGCATGTCCAATCCATACTGCCTCTGCAAGAGTCGTATCCCACTTGGTGATCTAATCACCTCAATGCCCAAGAAATAACGCAGCTCTCCCAAATCCTTCATCTCAAACTTCTGCTTCAATAGCATTTTCACATGAAGGATATCTTCATCACTGTCACCCGTTATAATCATATCATCAACATAAATGACAAGTAGCATAATACCTTTCTCTGTTTTCCTCACATAAAGTGAGAAATCTGCCTTGGAATCTGAAAGCCAATAGTGACAAGATACTGTCCTATCTTGTCAAACCATGCTCTAGGTGCTTGCTTCAAGCCATACAAGGCTTTTTTCAACCTGCAAACAAACTCAGGATGAACATCATGCACATAACCTGGTGGCTGCTCCATATAGACCTCTTCTTGCAAATCACCATGCAAGAAGGCATTCTTTACATCCATCTAATGTAAAGACCATCCCTTTGATGCAGCCATAGCAATGACTGCTCTTACGGTTGCCATCCTTGCAACCGGACTGAATGTTTCTTCATAATCAATGCCATATGTTTGTGCATAACCCTTGACTACTAATCTTGCCTTGTATCTATTCATAGAGCCATCTGCATTGTATTTCACCTTATAAACCCACTTACAACCAATTGCATGCTTATCTTTAGGCAAAGGTACCAATTCCCATGTAGCATTTGCTTCCAAGGCATCCATTTCTTCATCCATGGCTTTCTCCCATTTTTCTTTTCCCATGGCTTGCTCAAAAGAAGTGGGTTCTGGTTCCTGTATCACTTTGACCGTATATGCATAGTGAATGGCTATAAATCCATCATATTTCAGCCTATCAACAGGATACCTAGCTTTGGTAGACCTGTGCAAAGTAGGTTCACTCCCAGGTGCTCTCAAAACATCCCTGGTCTTCCTTACTCCAAGTGTAACAATAAAAGGAATACCAACTCATCATCAATGCTCTGTTCTGAGCCACTGGATTCACCATCCACATAAGAGTGACATGCATTCACATCAAACATGGGCTGATCTACCTTCTCTTTTCCTTTTCGTGATACCTGCATACCACTATCTGCATTGCTTTGAGAAGATTCTCCTGATCTCAATCTGCCTGTCCATGGCGAAGAATGTGAACCACTGCTAGAGGACACTCCAGGTCCACTAATATCTTGTGATTGCTACTGTGAATTCTGTGCAGCATTACCATTTTGTGCATCTACATTATCAATCACATTTACTGGTTTATACCAGCTACTCATCTCATCAAAAACATCTCTGCTCACTGTAAACTTACAAGTAGAAGGGTTATAGCATCTATACCCTTTCTGCTGCAAAGAGTAACCAATAAAGATGCACTTCTCAGCTTTTGGATCCAACTTGGATCTCAAATCATCTGGCACATGAACATAGGCAATGCAACCAAAAATTTTCAAATGAGAAATATCTGGTTTCCTACCAGTATACCTCTCCTCTGGAGTCATCCCATGTATTGCTGCAGTGGGAGTCCTGTTCATTATGTAGACTGCTATAGCAACTGCCTCAACCCAATAAAAATCTGGCAGGTCTTTTTCATTGAGCATGGCAGGAGATACCTCTCCAATATGCTTGTTTTTCCTTTCTGCAATTCCATTTTGTTGTGGGGTATGACTGCATGAATATTGCTGCTTTATGCCATGCTCCTGCAGGAACCTTGCAAACTCATTTGAGAGGTACTCTCCCCCTCCATCTGACCTTAGGCATTTTATTTGCAGGCCTGTTTCTTTTTCAACCATAGCTTTAAGAGTTTTGAAATGCCCAAAAACTTTACTTTACTTTTTCATAAAATACACCCAAACTTTTCTGCTATAGTCATCAATAAAAGTGACAAAATAATGACAACCTCCAAGAGATGTAGCTTTAGTAGTCCACACATCAGAGTGGATTAATTCCAATGGCTTCTTACTCTCTTGAACATGTCTAGGAAATGGTTTCCTTGCATGTTTTCCAAACTGACAAGCTTCACATACCTTATGCATTTCTGCAACCTTGAATTTAGGCAATCCTACAACAATATTTTGGGCTTGCATTGATTTAAGTCGTTGTACATTAACATGACCAATGCGTTTATGACAGATATCAATATCTGCAACTACACCACTCCCATGTGCAAACATTGCTGCACTCAATTCAGGCATGTCTGCATTCAACGTAAACATTATGCCCTTCTTCTTTCCTTTTGCTATCAAGCGACCTTTATTTTTCATATCCTCAACAAAGCATCCATGAGAATTAAATCTGACCTGCAAGCCCTGCTCAACCATTTGACCAACAAAAACTAGGTTCTTGGTGATATTCGGGACATGAAATACATCCGACAAGTATTTCTTTTTCCCATCTTGCATAGACAAAGGAATTTTTCCAATCTGCACAATAGGATGTGTAGTATCATCACCAGTCTCCACAAATCCTGGGTTTTCAATTTTCCTTGCATCCTGCATCCATTCTGCATGACCTATCATGTGGTTTGATGCACTTGAGTCAACATACCATACATCGTTGCTTTCTTCTGCACTTGTCATACAATTGGTCATGTGCTGCACCATAAACAAATGCTCATTTCTTTCATCACCCTGTCTACTAGAAAATGCATAATTTTCTTGTTGCAATTTTCCATTCATGATGTCATTCTGCTTTTTATAGCAGTCTTTAGACATATGACCCATTTTACCACAGTAGTAGCATTCAACATTGCTGTTTGCATTTTGGCCTCTTTGCCATCCACCACGACCTCTTTGGCTCCCCCTGCCTCTAGAGTTACCACGTCCTCCTCCATAGGACTGGTTTTCTTGAGTTTGCTGCATATTCTGATTTCTACCACGGCCTCCAGATCGGCCTCCTCTACCTATGCCTCTACCTCTTCCAACATTTGAGTTTGAAGTTCCTCTTGAAGAAGACGTACCACTATTTCTCTGCTCCTCAGAAATTAGAAGAGCAATCAACTCCTCAAAATCAGGAAATCTTTCATAGACGGAAATTGATGTTCGAAACTGTGCATAATCCTTTCCTAGACCATTCAAGGTCACAAAAACTAAATCATCATCTTCCACTGGCGACCCAATGGAAGCAAGTGCATCTGCAATATTCTTTACCTTCATGTGGTAGTCATTGATGCTCATACTTTCTCTTTGCACATTGTGCAACTCTTGCTTGAGCTGCATTTTCCTAGCTTGAGTATTTGTGCTATACATTTTTGACAAAGTATCCCATGCCTCCTTTGGCATACTTGCATCTTGAATATGCACAATCATAGAGTCTGAAATGTTGATAGACAGCCAGTACATAACTTTCCTGGCTCTCTCATGCCATGCTTTAAATGCCTGCATTTGCTGTTGATTGGGAACATCAAGAAGAACTGATTCTTCTTCATTTCCTGCAACGAATTCCCAATATCCTTTTTCCATAAGGAAATTTGTCATTCTGAACTTCCATGCTTGGAAGTTGTTCTTGTCAAGCTTTTCAGTGACAATCTATGAAAGAGAATCAGACGCCATTACAGAACACTGCAAAAAATTCTGTCACTGCAAAGAACATAGCTTCAGCCTCACAAGGACAACTCTACAAAACTGACGAAAGTGGTATTTGACCACACAGTCTCTTCCTAGTGACGATTTCGCATCAACAGGCAACAAGGATGATTCTGTAACTTCCAATGTCTCTGCGCACAAGCATACGATGCAATTTCTACAGTAACTTTTCACCGACCTGTAGAACAGTGATCGCACAGTATAAAATAGGGCCTTTTCCTGAGTGCGTGTAGAAAACTTCCGCCTCCAAAACAGGCCCCGAAATGGCCTCAAATAAAAAAAATAGAGCAACTAAGGGCTAAAGTCCCTTTCCTGCCTCCCAAAACAGAAAAATGAAAGCAACACTGGTCCTCTTACCAGAACACCGTGAACTTGTTTTGCTTTCTTGAGCTCCTTACCACGAACAAGGCTCTGATACCATGTCAAGATTGTGGGAGAGAAGGAAGGAGTCTCACTTGTAGCTTTCTTGCTTGCATAATGGGGAAATACACACAAAGGTGGAGGCTAAAAACAGTTTTTCTCTTCTTAGTTGTGTAAGTCAAAAAGAACTCAAGTACATAGAAATAGAAGAACCCTATATATGGGTGTCAAACCAAACTCAACTAACTAAGGTGGTATACTAACTGAGCCATGAACTAGAGTAGATAAGGATAGCTGTCATCTAGCTATTATTCATGGGCGGTGTACCAACCACATCTGCAACAACTGACAAGTCAGTGACATAAATGCACAATGGTCACCCTGGCATATCACGAGTGGAGCTCGATATCTCAACAATGAGGAGGACCCTTGTAAGGGCGGCTTGAGGAAGGTGGGTTAGGTTGAGAAGGGGTGCATCTAAGCTAGTAGATGCTCCAAGGGGTTGAACACGATATGGGGCTCTAAGCGAAAGCTTATTTGCAACTACCTTATACCTAGCCATCTTTCCTGCATAAGAGATGTGAAAACTCAATGAATAAGATAGAAAGTGAAACCCTCTTTTATGTACCCTAAACTGTAAGACTCATTCACAAAGATGCACACTCTCTCTTTCTCTCTTAAACTATGAATTGCATTCACACTGAACACATTGTTCATCTTACTATCTTAGCTCTCTTCAAACACGTTTTTGGCCTTGTCGAGCCTTGTTTTTAGCCACTTGGTATGGTTTTCTTTGTCAATTAAGGCTTCATAACACACTCTTTTAGTGACACGACATGATTCCATCATGTCTACAGCCAATTCATCAGCATTTTCATTTTCTCTCTTTTGCGAGAGTTTAGCTTCATCCACCACTATAATCCTATACCACCAAGATAGCAATTGGATCATTGGATTGCTACCATTCACCCCTCCACCATCATCAGTTTTTCATTGGTATGCACCATGTGCTATCTAATGTGAATTTTTCATCCTTGTGTGGGCCAAATTTCGATGCTTCCCTTTTCTGCAAAGTATGGCCCATGTGCCTCAAGGATATGCTACAAAGACACATATCACACATGAGTAAAACTATGCTCAATAGTTTATACAATTCATACAATTTTAAAATATTAACTTAGTACGCACCATGTAATGTGTGATAGAGCTTTTGCCCCATGTTTTCATAGAAGCTATGCACAGCATTGATAAATTATTTCTTATCTTCATTGTTAAATACCATCTTGTGAAGTAAGGGAGTCAATTTGTTAAGAGTTATCCAAACCTTAGCTTTAGCCAATCTTGTTTTTCCTCCATTACTTCAATCAAGAACTGCAAAATGTAACTTTTTCCACCCATCGTAGTCCTGCAGCTTACAAACCATGGCATTCCCTTCCTCATTGATGGGTGCTGCGAGAAACTTCCTAGCCTTTGCTCCTCCAAAGAAAGGATTTTTTGGCAAGTTACCAAATTTTCATGATCTCTTCTCATCTTTTTCAATCGTCACTTGATGCTTGTGTAGCCCAATTTCTGATAGCACTCACTCCACATTCCTACACGTTGCAATGGCTTCTTTTTCTAGCTATATCTTATAAGCATAGCAAATGTATTCATATACAAGTTTCTCCATAATTCTAACAAAAGCATGCAATGAACAAATGTGAATACGATCCAATGGAATGTTGAAGATGGGCTTCCAAGTGGGATCTTCTCTATTGCCATCGGTGCAACACTTGTCACCCTTTGCCACTTCTTCTTTCTGTCCTTTCCTTCCACCCTCTCTATCAAGCAATATAGGCATGGATTCTTTGTATTTGCACCATGGGAGATTCCACACATGCATTTTAAAGTTTTCAAGTCTCCTGTAAAATGCCATTCAACCAAGTATTGACCATACCCTTCAACCGAGAGCATCTCACCATGTTCCTAACAATCAATGATGCTTGGAATGCTTGTGTGCATAAAGAACAGCTGCAACACCTCAAATTTTTCCTTAGGAACTTCAAATGCAGCGAGCCACCACACATGGTGCTCAGATTGAACACTAAATTTCCCTGGGTTGTTCTTATTGAATTGTAAATCTCTATTAATCAGAGTTACACTAACTCTTTCAAGCTTTACTCCTTGACGACCTCATTTTCATCTAATTTTATAACAAACTACAATTTACCATTACATTCCTCAATAGATATATTGTAGTACATTACCATTTCCAACTACACCTTGTACAAATCTAAATAGTAATTTTTGAGTTTGGTGAACTTCACCTCATATGAATTTTTAGTCCCAACCTTTGTATTAAGTTGTCGTCGGGCCTCTATTAACTTTGAACGTTGAGGAAGAGGCATGATTCTATTTCTCTTCAACACATGACCAAACCCGACCTTTACACCTTTGAATATCTTTGAGTAAGTCGTTGTGCTAATACCGGCCTTGTCACAAATAGATTGTGCATCCACAACTGAGAACTCATTTGATACATCTTTTAATGTGCACTCAATCACCTTTTCCTTCATAGCCTTAAACTTAGGATTTCTCAAAGCGTTTTCCAATATACTTACCTTCAGCAATCTACTAATGCACGATCCAACCTCACCCTCACGTAGGTTCTCTTTTTGAGCTACCTTACATGCTTTGATATGTCACTTCCACTGGCCGCTATTCACAATTAACTCATTGATTGGCTTCTTCTTTCGTTTGCACTCGTGTTAGCTTACTGTTGATCTTTCTCAAGTCATCCAATTGTGCCTTTGCCTCCTAATATGAGATGCCATTGTCATGGATAGTGTCATGCATTGAAATAATTTGATTTTTGCGTTGAATTATAGTGTCATTCAACTGTACCACTTGTCCTACGAGCTGTTGTATATGAAGTTGATGTGCAACAATCATATCATGGCAAATTTTTATGGTTGCTTGGCAAGTTGTAAATACTTTGAACGCTTGATCATTGAGCCGCCTAGTATAACCGAGTAACCCATTTTCAACCTCACACACATACATCAAAAAATTTGTGATTCCTCAGAAAGTTGGAGGTCTATTATTTAAGGGGTCAATTGGGTAGATTCCCCCATCAACCCACAAATCCACATATTTTAATCCCATTTTCATGTAACTCTGCAAAACATGAGGGTTGACATTGATACGCTAGGTTCTTTTGAATAATGGGGCATATTCAATCTCTTCCTCAATATGCAGCTCCTTCTTTCCTGTATTCATTTTACTATTAATAGAAATGGGGAGCCTACTTAGTTGTCACAGGAGGTAGAGTGGAGATGCATAGAGAGGCACACAAAGGCGCCAAGGGAAAGGAGGGTGTAAGTAATTCACTCTGTTAATGAAGGTTGCATAAACATAGAGAAGAGGTCACAATAGAGCTATGAGAGAGTATAGATATGGGGGGAAATAGCCTAGAGGGTAGGGATGTCAAAGACTTTTCGTATTTTAGATATTTCTATTTTACCTCCAAAAAACACGAAATTTGATTCATTGGTTTGTTTTTTGACCAAAAGCTAGAATATAAAAAATCCCCAAAATATCTTAAAAGAAACTTCTGAAATTTCATTTTCCTTGATTTGGATTAAAAAATCAATTATCTCGTATTTACTAATCATTTTGCATTGAAAACGAAGCGCCACACTCCCATAACTAACTCATTTTTTAAAAGAAAAATTGGACGTTGAAAAAGACTTCTTGAATGAGGAGAGAGAAGGAATCTGACTATATCTTTGTAGATAATATAAAAAAGACAAAATGAGATTGCAAAAGTGGAGAGAGAAGAGGATTATTTTACTATTCTTCTCTCCTCTTTTCCTTATTTTAAGGAGGAGAGAGGGCGGGGGCTAAAAGGCCCATTTTTGAGTTCATTTTTTTTCCAATTGAGACCTTAAGATAGAAAAGGTAAATTGGAAAATATTTATATAGATTTATGTAATCCAGTACCTTATATACATATATATATCAATAAGATAGGGTAATTTCTAATGATGGCACTTATGTGCAAGCCATATTGAGATGTGCAACAATTTCCAAAGCTTAACATGTTCCTAATAGTTATAGTATGCTTATGAATCAAATTGAATCGAGCCATCCCAAAAATAATGCCTAAACCTTAACCATAAAAGCTCTTTTGGTGCTACCATCTAGATGGAACATGCCCAAATGGTAATTGTTGCTACTTCTTTGCCATGACTTTTTGTACTTTTTTGGTTATCCGGCCTTATGTAAGTTTATACATGATGGCCTAGGGCCATCCCGCATCTTGTAATTTTGCAAGCTTGTATTCTTTTCATAATTAATACAATTACCTATCACGAGAGAGAGAGAGAGAGAGAGAGAGAGAGAGAGAGAGAGAGTTGGGTTTTTAGGTTTTACACAAAGTGAATATTCCAAATATATGCATTTGATAGAATACAAAAGTGATTGTACATTTAAGTGAGGCATTTCATGTAAGTTGTGCTAAAATATGAGTATCCATAAACCCTTTATGGGACTTTTAATTTGTCATTGATAGCAGTGAAAAAAGTGTTAAGGGCCCCTAATGTTCAAGTGATGAATATGTATATTGTGTATTGTAATAACAATCATGCTTTTGATAGTTATGGAAGTTCCAAACATGCTCAGGTACGTGCACACATGCATGCATGTGTATGTGTGCATACACTCTTATATGAAGCATGAAATACAATGGAGAAGCATAGTACATGAAATGTCCCATAAGACATGTTTGCTAACCTTCAAAAGCTCATAATGTAGGTTAGTTCCCTCTCATAAAGCAAGCCTTTTCTTTCAAATTTGAGATCTTAACCATGTAGATCATAGCTATTATATGATATTATATAGCTTACTTCAGCCACCTTGTTGGGTCTAAAAGACTAATCACCTTGACTTTGTAAGTGAATGCCTTGATCTCTTCTAAATGTTCAAACACCCCTCTTTAGATATGTATGATCTAATAGAAAGTGGCATTTGAGCTTGACGATGCTTTGAACATTATGCAATTGTGCACCACCCCATTCTCCATTTTTATTGGATATTATAACCCAGGATTAAATTGAAAACGTGTGGCATTGTCTCAATCACTTAATATGAATATTATATTAGGGAAATTGGAAATTTCCATGCACTTTGGGAACCCACAATACCTTTATTATTAGACCACATGGTCAAATCTTATTGTCTTAAAGGTAGAGTCTACCCTAAATACTTTATAAGCTGACTTCCCAAATCTCACTTTCAAATATAAATCACCACGTGGTCAAATATTTATCATTTATTTGAAATTGAAACTTGAGAAATTTCCAAAATCTCTAATATGGTGTTTATAATGGATCTCATTGCAAACCCCACTTAATGGGCCGTTGTCGAAAGGTTTTCGAAAGCAAAGTCGCAACCACAGAGGACCTTGACTAATTTCAGGATAGAAGATCAATCAAGCGAGATCACGATTCAATTTGAAAGAAAGTTTATTACATCTGGATTTGAAGCTTCTGGTACATCCTGCAAAGTATCATTGATGAAGAGTAGAATGGTCTTTTTCAGCACGTTCATGAAAGCTTCAGGTATCCACGTTTCCTCTTATTGAATAATGGCTTTTCTGGTTGCAGAAGTGAACAGCTGTAGGGTAGAATTCTCCGGCAGTAGGGATGCGAATACATATAAAAGCTGTGAGGAGCGCTTGTCTGATTGCAGCAATGATCAGTTGTACATTTAATTGCTGAATCTGCGCCTTTTCTGAATTTGGAATAGCAAAATTTAGTGCATTAATCGTTTGAGCCTGTGTGAGAGCAGTGGACACATTCCTCAACTGGATAACTACAATATCAGATTCTTCAACCACATAGCTTAGGATATCTGAAAGCTCATCATGAGAACCTCCTTGTCCAATGTACACCAGAATACACCCAACCACTGCAGCACCCGTGACGATTAATAGGAGGATCAAAGGCACTAGATTACCCGCCTCGGTGGGACTCTTTCAAGTTTTCACTACAACAGCAGCAGCAATAACAGAGGATTAGCAAGTAGCCTAATCCAAGTATCAGCCATACAGCTGCTAGAACAAAACCAGGGCCACCATAAATCCAGCTGAAGCCCAATAATGTTCGTTCTTAATGTCCCAGCCTTTACGATAAGTCTCAAAGTTCTTCAGTGGGTCTGGTCTTTCAGTTCTGTCTTGCGCCAGGATAAGCAAAGGTTTTGTACTGTTGTTTTGGCCTTCTTTTGGCAGCGATAGCTGCTACAAACTGCGGCCATGGTGTGAAGACCATGTAGAGTATACTTGAGCATCGAACTCAGATTTTGTAGAGCAGGATCCCTCTACAATTCGCGTGCTTAACCTCGTCTTCTCTGTTTGGCTTCGTCGCAGCCTCTCTTCTTCTTACCCACGACTACTTAACAATGAAATCAGACGACGGGGAAGGTGTAGAGAATCTTAGCTTGGGCTAGATGAAGCTTAACAGTAGTGCCTTCAACGGCGAGTGCTGACGATTCATTCACCTGAGGAGCTTCAATTCTAGTCTATAAGATGCCTTGTAGAGGTGGTGAAGAGACTCCAAAGCACCAGTAAAGATCAACAGCTCGCACGATGGCTTTTATGGGCCAAAATTACAATGAGAAGCAAGGGCTAAAGAAGATGGCACGATGACCTCCTCGCTGCTGATTTTAAGATCACGCCACAGGGAAACGGATGCCTTGAAAAAATTTGACGGTTTGCAATCCACCACGAAGCTTGATGAAGAAGGTAACTGCATTTTTTAGAGGAGCACCCATCAGAGTAGCTTTCGCGTTCTTCGTCCACGATTGATTGTCCGCCATCTTGGTCGATGAGTCTTCAGCTTCTTGTCCTCACGTTCCCATACACGTCTGATGTGGTCATTTCTCCTCCCCTATTCTCCTCTCTGATTTCCTTCTCTCTAACTTCTTTCATTCCTTTTTCCCTTCGATGTCTTGCTCCTCCACTCTGGTTTTTCTTATGTCGTCCCATTAAACATTGCCTCCCTTAGATGGAACAAACACAAGCTTCAATTTCTCTGGTCCCTTGATCACAGTATCAGTAGCTCTCAGAGGCGATTTCTTCCCTAATGCTATGGCCATGGAAGCTTCTCTCCACGCCACTCTCCGCTTTTTCCCTTGACAACACGATCTGTCCCCCCCAGGCATTCCCCTGATTCCCCGAAAAAAAAACCATCTTCCCCCCTTTTTTGCCATACAATACGCAGTATTTTTTTTTTAAATACAGAAAAGCGGCAGTAACTTTTCTCACAAGTTCCTTAAATTGACGGACACTTTAAAAAATCTTCCTGACTGTCATGCTGTAAATCTTCCAGAAAAAAAAACACCATCCTTGGGTTGCAAGTGATCATGCTCAGACTGCTCCATATCCAATGATGCAGTTACAGCTCCATTGTAATGCTCCACATCCAGCACTTGATCCTCGGCTGGCTCGTCTTCAGTAGACTGAATATTTAGATTAAGCACAGTGTCATTTGTGAAACTTGAACTCTGAAATGAAAACTGTTACCGTTGTTGCATATACATAACTCCAACTTAAGACAATTGTCCAGATTCATCCATTCCGCTTTTAAGTGCTGCTCCTTCTTTGTAATTCCTCTCTGAGAGTTCCTTACAATGCCTCTCCAACTCATCAAGACTATTAAAGTTCGCATAAAATCCATTCTTCCGTAGCTTTCTAATCAACCCAACATGTGAAAGTGATTTCAAGACAATATTCCAGCCCTTCTACATACATGCCACACTTGCCATACATGTCTATCAGCATGTTTCCTCTTAAAAAATATATTTCTAATCCTGATTTCCTGATCTCAGCATGGATCTCTCGACCTGCTTTTATGGCTCCTCTACTGCCACATGCTTTCAAGCAGATAATAAATGTGACAACATCTGCAGAAATACCATCCAGCTATAGACATTGGAAACATTTCAGTATTTCCTCATTGAGACCATGTTCAGCGTTGTCGAAGGGTTATTACAAATGCCTCCCTATCTGGATCAACACCCTCTTCTAGCATCTACCAGTATAAATTCAATACCTTCTCTCCTTGACCTCGTTCAACAAACAATGATAGCATTGCACTCCATGATATGACATTTCGAAACGGTCAGCCAATAAACATACTCTCTGCTTCTTGTATGGTCCCATGTGCTCCATACATACTCACAAAGCCACTGCCAACAAAGACATCTGAAGTATAACCCCTCATACAAGCATCATGATGCAATATCTGGCCAATTTCCAGAAATCCAAGTAGAGACAATTGTTCCTCCCAAACAATAGCTTCTGCATCTGTAAGTGCACCACAGGCTTGAAGGGCAATCATGTATGGCTGCTCATCACGACTTATTTCTTCCTCTTGCTTCAAACCCCTCTTCACTATATTACCCACATAAAATAAAAGAGCAAACATAACGACTAAGTATGTACAAAGTATCAAATCACACACACAACTTTCGAGTGGTTTTCACACCTCGAATGCGCAACAATATGACATCCACCCCCTCTAATCCTGTGCATCCTCCGGATGGGCCAACTACCCATGATCATTATCATCAAGATCCACAAACAGATCAATCTCTTCATTATGCATTTCCGGTATATCAACAAGATTATCTGTCATATCATTTGTCTCTTCCATTGGAGTTTCTTCTTGTTGCTCTTTTGCAAATTCTTCCAATGCATAATCTTCATCATCTCTTTTCTTGAAAATCTTGATTCTTTTTCCAGCAATAGGCACTCTAAGCACTGTCCCATCCAATTCTGTCCATTCATATGTTGCATTATCAAAAACATGTCTGACTATGTACGGCCCAAACCATCTTTTCACCATCTTCCGAAGTGCAGTATGCTGATTTTCAAGGCTGCTATCAAAGACCAATACCCAATCTCCTTCTTCTATTGCTCTAGGCTGCAAGTGATGCCTGCTGTCAAACCTATCCTTACTTCTTAGTCTAGCAACCTTCAACCTGTCAATAGCTAGCTGAATATCCTCTGGTCTTCTCTCCAACTGTCGAATTCGAAGAGCTAAGAGCTCCTCTCTCGTCAAATCCTCCTGCCAAGGTAAAACTGACCAAGTCAAAGCACAAGTCTCAGTCGGCATAACAGGTTTCTGACCATACATCAACTCTGCAGGCATATATCCTGTGGTAACACTATGAGTCGTACGATCAGCCCACAAAGCAAATGGTAAAAGTCTCGGCCATTCTCCAATCCGTCCTCTGCATGCTTTGGCTAATGCTTTCACTATCGGTGGATGCCCTCTTTCACTCTTCCCATTTCCCTCTGGATTATATGCTGTAATTAGAGCCAACTTGATTCCTAGCTGAGTGAAAAACTCCCTAGCTTCATCTGCATCCAATTCACCACGATCCGCAGTGATCTTACCCACACAACCATACCTGCAAGAAAATTTCCTCCAATAAGAACTTACACACTGCACTAGTGGTCTTCGTTCTCAAAGATCTGCCCTCAACATGATTGGTAAGATCCTCTCTAGCCAAAACAATATACCTCATCTGCCATAGACCCATAGGCATAGTAACCAAATCAACTACCCACTTATAGTGAATGCATAGCGGATAGGTCGGATGAAGCTCATCTCGATGACGCACTACTGAATACATCTGGCAGTCTCTGCAAGTCTCAACAAAGTGAGAAACATCTCTATACATGCCTTTCCACCAATATTTCTCCTTGATTTTCTCATAAGTAGCCCACACTCCTCTATGACCAGCCCAAGGACTCTCATGAAACTCCCTCATCACCTGTAACTGTGTTTCTCTATCGCAGACAACCCGCAAAGGTAATCCACCTCTTTTCTTCGGATGCTTCCAAAGAAATCCGTCCTTGAGAAAATAAGCATAGGCTTTCCTTCTGATCTTCTTGAACTCTTCATCTGTCCATTCATCTCTTTTGCTTAGTGTACTAAGGTACCTGCCAATCTGCAACCAATCTCCAACATAGAGTTCTTCTATGAAAGCCACAATATCATAGACATGACAAACATGATCAACCATAGTGGCTGAAATTTCTGCATCATCTTCTTCTGCAAGTAGAGTCTCCTCATCGTCATATCTGGCTCTAGACAACATATCTGCCACTGGATTATCCTTCCCTGCTATGTGTTTAAATTCCGGATTTAATGACTTGATGTATGCAATCCATCTCAGCATAGCTATATCCGGAGTAGAGCAACTCGTGATCATACCAATCAATGGCAAGAAATCTGTCTCTACCACAACTGAAGCTCCAATAAAGTACTCCTTTTTCACATTTGAGAGCCGTAACAATCCCCGATAACTCCCTCTTGATTTGTGGATGTCTCCTCTTTCTCTCGTTTAGGACTTTCGCCCCAAACCGAATAGCATACCTATTTCCATCTGCATCATCTTGACCCACAACCCAACCTATGCCAGTTGGACTAGTGTCAACTGTCAATACAATAGGCTTTCCACAATTATAATCCGCTTTCCTGAGAGTAGGAGCATTCTGCAATAACTTCTTCAATTTTCGCATGGCTCTAGTGTGGCTCTCATCCCAATAGAATTTCTGCCCCTTTCGAAGCAGCTGATATAAACAATCTGCTATGTGTGTAAAATGAGGTATCCAAATCATATAAAACACACAAACTCCAATGAATCTCCGTACCTCTGAAGTGGTAGAACAATACTCCGCAATCTTGCCTATAGCATTCACCTTATCAAGTGAGGGTTTCCTGCCATAATATCCACACATATGTCCAACAATGACAACCTCATTCACTTCAAAAACAGATTTTTGCCCTGAAAGTGTCAAGTTCACTTCTTCTAACCTGGCCAAAATATTCTCACATGCTGAAATATGATCAGCCACAAAGGATCTGCATCCCTGCTCATTTAGACTCTCATTTTTCTTTTCTTCTACACACCCCTTAATGGGCACATCATCCAAGAAAGGCATGGTAAGCTGAGGTATATAATCACGAAGGACCTTATGCATGGCATTCATCATATGCGCAATAGAATTAGTGGCTCCTTGAGGCAAGGTACACATCCTAACAAGCCCAATAGGAGTTCTTATGGTGGTTATGTCCCTGCTTTCCAAAGCCAGTTGAAACTGATCATATCCTGAATACAAATCACCTAAAGAATAGATGGCACGTCTAGCAAATGCTTCTGCAAACTCATCCACAACTGGACCTATACCAACATTCCTGATAGTAACTCTGTTCACTGGCTGCATGTTCTGAATAAATCGGAGAGTACCATTCTTCTTTGGAACTGTAAACCACCTGTTTGAGTATGGTGCAGATGAAGGCTCAAGAATTCCCATCCTGATTTTCTCATTCAATAAATCAATCACCTTTGTCAAGTGTGCCTTAGGCACTGGAATAGGTCGGAGATTCCATGGAATATGAGGAATAGTAAAAATGACCATAGGAGCAACAATATCTGGATTCACACATTCAATCTCATGTGGAAAAAAAGCAAATCCCCTTCCATGTCACTCAAGCATCTCTTGAAAGCATTGCTTCTCTATGGGTAGCAAGAAATCACCATTTCCAATTAAGCAAGAGTCTTTGCTGAAAATTTATGACCAATATGCTCCGGATTCCTCAAAATTGGCTGTTTAGCAGCCCTCTCTATTTGCTGATCACTGTCAGGTGGAAGCGGTACAGCTACCGGCTTCACCTTCTTATCCACAGTTTTGTATTTCGTGTCAACCCTGGCTTCATTATGCTCTTCTGCATTACACAAATCTTGCTGTAAATCAGCAATTATGTACTCCAATGGCTGAATGTCCTCAGCCCTCTGCTCTATGGACTGCATAGGAACAGCCCTAAATTCTGAATGCTGAAATATTCAGTAGTAAACTCTATTGGCTGAAAGTTTTCAGCCCTCTGTGTCTCTGAAAGCTGATTATAACCAGCTGGAAACTCTGTTTGCTGAATTTCTTCAGCACTCAACACTCTTTGCTGAGTTACCTCAGCCTCTGACTCAATCTGTGACACAAAATCTGCAATTTCATGAAACATGTCCAGGGATTGCACTAATACATTATTGTGACAACTCTGCATATTAGTTTTCAGCATATCTTTCATATCTTCCATTGTATCTGCACAAACCATACTGTCATACATCCCATCTATGTGTTCATCATCCTCCAAAATTCCTGCATTTTTCAAAAATTTCTCCTTCCTGCATATATACTGCATGGCAGCTCTAGGCAACCTAGAAGTCTTCTGATAGCTCATTGAACTGTTTGCTGAAATCCCAACAAAACCGGAGGAGAAAACACTACTGCCAGGAGGCGAGAACTCCAATCTCCTCTGCTCTGTACCACCGTCATCTCGCGAAACGGCGGTACCTAATGAAAACCCGAATCCCTCACAGTGGGCAAAGGTGCATCTCTGAGAGTATCCATGTTTCTAACATGGTTCACACATACAGTCATAAACTGAACTGCTCTCATGCCATCTTTACTGCGAATCCGTGCATAAGCAGATCCATCATCCATTACCTTTGTTTCCATATGCATCTCTGTGATGAATGGCTGTCCAAGAATTATAGGATAAGAGCATGAATCCTGCACAAAGAAATGAAAATCCTCCTCTACATCACCAATTGAAACCCTGACACTAGGACAGGCAGCATACAAATCACCTGCAGTGTTATTGGCGGCTCTCATACGCCACCCATACTCTACATCCATAGGCCATCTGTTACTCTCATAAACTCCACGAACTATGAGATTAATCTCTGAACCATGATCCACCAATGCAACATAAGGCACCTGTTTCTCTCCAATCTTTACCATCGTCTCTGTAGTTGCCCTAGCCCAATGGCTCCGCGAAAAGTGACTATGCGGTATCAAGACAGGCTCATCAATTTCAGCATAATGCATAGGCTGAACCCTCTTCTCTACCTGCAGAAAAACAGAAGCATTTTCAACCATAACCTCATCCTCATCCTCATCCAGCTCCCCAATCAAAACTCCCTGTGTATCAGTGGTAGACAATGCATGTCTTTTCCTCTTCAAAACCTCCTGAAACTCTCTTTTCGAGATGCCCAAAATCTCAGAGATAGTGAAAGTCATCTCACTGCCAAGTATCTTGCCATTAAAGATTTTCTTCATGTCTGTAGATGTCTCAATATCAGACATCAATCTAAACCCTGGCTGCTTTCTCTCTCTAGGCTCTTGCCTCTTTTCTCTCTTTTGAGTATCTTCCATCTGTCGATCTGGCCCTGGTCTTGAAGACGGTCCTGCAGTAGGTGGAGTAACAAACTCACCCCCTCTAGTCTTCTTAGCTGCACTTGGATTTTCTTCATCCCTCTTATGCTTCTCCTCAACAAGTACATCTGCTCCCTAAGACCTAGCCAAATAAGCATAAATAGAGTACCTGTCAACAGGCGAATCCCAACCTGTCTCTGATCTGATGCTAGAGCCTGCACTAGTCAAAACAGTTTGCTGAATTTTTCCCTTGTTTGCAGTCTCCATAGCATAAGTCCATAGTGCTGACTGAGTCTCTGATCCCTTCTCAATCTGGACTCCATATGCAGAAGCATCACCTCTAGTTGCTACATAAGAAGTACGCGCAGCCACATCATCCACTAACTTCTTCATTCCACCTTTACCAAAGTTGGTAGCAAGTGGAGCTCCTGTCTCAGTCAACCAAATCTTACCATCTTGCCCCCAATATACCAAATTCTTCCTCCTTGTATCCTGAAAAGACTCACAATCCCTGCAATGCTGATGGTCCGTACTATCACACCAAATACATCTCCGGTCTCTCCTAGGTGCACTAGGAGCACTCCTAGGTGCAGTAGGAGCACTAGAAGAAGTAGTAGGCGCAGTCGAAGCAAACTGCTCTTTCAACTTTCCCACCAACTCGGCTTTGATTGACTCCAGTGTCAAATCTGTTATGCCTTTGATTATGTCATCAAGAGAGGAAGGCACCGATGGAGCGGATGGTTTTGGAGCAGAAGGTGTAGGCATTGGTCGTGGAATAGAAGGAATAGGTGGAGTGGAAACAGTAGGCACTGGCATAGGCCAAGAAACTGGCTGAGGAAGAGAAGAAATAACAAGGATAGAAGCAGGCATAGGAACTGATGATGGTGTAGGTGTCATGGAACCATTCTGTAGGCGAGTCTTCCATATCCTCCTCTTGGTCAAAGTCGAGACTGCATCCTGAGGATCTTGCCAATCCGTTTTAAGACCCATAGGCTTCGTGTGATCCTCAAGAAGCTCACCCAATTCTTCTTGAAGAGCAGGATCTGCAGCTTGCAAGAAAAGCTCAACTTTTTCAATATCCAATGCTCTTTGTTTAATGGCATCAAGCTGACTATACCTCTCCTCAAATTCTCGAATCAACTCTGAAGCAGCTAGATCTTTGTTTGGCATGTAGACCCACTCTCAGAATGACTGCCGAGTAGCCATAGCAAAGTCCTCAAGGAAATATTCTTCTTTCAAGGCCTTCTTAAAATCTTGCCAATGTGTATTTTCAATAAAAAGATCAGTCACTTTTGCCCTCAAAGCGGGTGTGACAAGACGAAGGAAGTACTTACTCATAAGTCCAGCTGGGACTTTAAAAAACCCTATCTTGATCTCATATGTCTTCAAATATGCTGAAACATTACGGCCATCAAATAGCTTCTTCTCATTCTCAACTGCTTCAATAGCCTTACTCGCGCTGTTTGCATTCTCCTGCTCCGAATAGAGTTGCCTTTGCTGAGACAACTGCTGTTGATGCAATTGTTGCTGCTGCTGCATATACAATTGTGTCTGCTGATTTTGGAGCTGCATATACATAGACATATTCTACAAAATCTGCTTTAGATCCTCTGTTGAAGTACTTGACGCAGCAGTCATTGATGGAGCTGAAGTAGACACAGCTGGAATAGAGGCTGAAGTATCTCCCATCCTGAAATTTCGGCGACGCTTTCACGTCGGGTTCACTAAAGATGTCTGATCTGGGTTTTTTACAACCCGGATTATTACCACAAAATTTTGGCCAAAGCCCCTATCAAGAGCTTACCATATCACTTTGGGTTTACTCTTCAAGCACTAGGTATGCTACATTGCTTCTCGATTATGATAACTCTAGCAAATGGGGGGAACAAGTTCTTAGAAGGCATGTCATGGCAGTGAGTTATGGTGGATGAAAGGAGAAGTGTGGACTCATGATGGAGAAGACAAAGACACTGTTTGTTACACAAGTGAATTAGGTTCCAAGATTGAGACTTGGACTCATAAACACAATCTTGTGTATGTGGACAATGACATTGACACTTCACTGAAGAGAAAAGAGTACTATCATTGCATTAAGAAAAGGAAGCAAGTACAATGCTTTATAGGAAAGTAGGAAACTGCAGTAGGCACCATTGTGCATATGGGATAAGTTAGCCTGCATATCCTTGACCTTGAAGCTCCATACAAAGAGGCTGTTTGAGTGGGTGTGATTGCTGATTCTCAACAGCTATGATGGATAGAATCTGAGATAAACTAGACCTATTAGGTAAACTACCAAGAACTTTACTTATCCTCACAACTATCGATTGAGATGCTCATGCCTTGAGATGAATATGGAGCATCCCAATCATGATAAACTTGCATCCTCCTCCATACTAGTAGCCTTACTTCTTCCAGATCAACTCAGACTGCTTCAAAAAAGTAGCATGTCATCTTAGTCAATTTAAACAGAGTATGAAGGAGCAGGGCATCATAACTAGTAGCAACTTAAGCATACAGTCTGAGCTATCCATTCCACTGGGAAAAAAGTGTGACTTGAAAATGCCCTATACCCTAGATAAAGTCAAAGATCCAACTCTTCTGTAAAGGTTCCACAAAAATCTGGTGCGAGGATCATAATAGGGAACAATCTGCCCCTAGAAGTACTTTGAATGCTCTCAAAAGGTAGCTAAGTTTAGCCTTGTTGATGAAAGATTTGGGAGAAGCTAAAAAAATTTTGGGCATGCACATCAAAAGAGATAGAGGGAAACTCTTGTTGTTTCTCTCATAGGACAAGTACATCAGCAAAGTACTTGACAAATTTAATATGTTTGATGCTAAGTCTCTTGGTGTGCCTTTACCACCACATACAAAGCTTAGCAAACCTAATTGCCCAAAGGATAATGCCTAGGTTTTGTAAAGGTCTAACGTAAGTATGATCATCAAATCCTAGGTCCTTGTGACTCATCTAACATAACTATGATCATCAAATCTAGGAAGGCTCTATCACCACAACCACTAGTGCACCAGAGTTGTAGCCTTAGTTATAGCTTGAAAGATCCTTAATCAATTAAGAATGCACCACCCTTAATCAATGCCCTAATGCCCAACTGATTTTAGCTACAGTCCTCATAAAGACTGATGCCTCCTTCTATGATACACAATTGAAAGAACTAAATCTGAAAAAACAAAGGAATTCACTTAGAACCACAATAAAAAGGCACACTTTGAGAGAGAACAAGAAGGGAAAAAAAGGAGAAAAAGACGGAGAGAGCGGGAGAGGAAAGAGAATAGTCCTTTTTTTATTAAACCTTTTTGGATATAGTTTTTTTTTTACTTAGAGTGAGAGACAAAGAGAAAATATATAATTTGAAAGAGAAAGAAAATAGGGAGAGAGAAAGGGAAAGAGAGGAAATAGAAAAATAGAGAGAATAAAAAATTTATAGAGAAGAGAACGAGAAAAAAAACCTTGAAAGATAAAGAGAAAGGAAAAGAAAAATAAGGGGGGAGAGAGAGAGAGAGAGAAAGAGAGAGGGAGAGAGAGATACAAAGAGAGAAAAAAAGAAAGAAAGAAGAGGAGAGAGAGAGAGGGGGAATAGAGAGAAAGAGAATTATAGAGAGAGAGAGAGAGAGGAAAAGAAAAAAGGAAAAGAGAGGGGGGAGAAGAAAAAGGGGGAAGAGATAGAGAGAAAAAAATGAGAGAAGAAAATGAGAGAGAGAAAAGAAGAAGAGAGAAATTGAACACATACAGATAATTATAGAGAGAGAAAAGATAACATTTTAAAAAAAGAAAAAATAAAGAGAGAGTGAAGAGAGAGAGAGAGAGAGAAGAAGAAAACAATGGAAAAAAGAGGAGATAGAGAGAAAAGAAAAAGAGAGGAGAGGGGGGGAGAGAGAGAGAGAAGAAAAGCGGAGAGATATAGAGAGAGAAGAAGAAGAAAGAGGAAAAGAGAAAGAGAGATGGAAGAAAAGAGGAAATATAAAAAAATTTAAATTTAAATTATTTTGAGAGAGGGAAAAAGGGAGAGACAGATAGACAAACAGACAGACACAATGAGAGAAAATTTAAAATTTAAAAGAGAGAGAGGGAAAGAAGAAAAAAAAGAAATTTAGGAGAAAGGGGATCAGGAGAAGAAAAGGGGCTAGAGAGAGAGAGAGAGAGAGAGAGAGAGAGAGAATAAAAAGAAAGAGAGAAAGAGAGGACAAAAAAGAGAGAATATGAATATAAAGAGAGATAATTATATATAGGGAAAATATAAAATGTACATACTTTAAGAGAGACGGAGGGGGAGGGGAATAAAGTGAAAGAAGAAGATGATGAAGAAGAAGAAGAAGGTGAGAGAGAGGGAACATGGAGAGAGAATTATAGAGAGAGGAAAGATAAAATTTAAAAAGAGATAGAGAAAAGAAAAAATAACTGAGAGAGAGAAGGATGTTGAGAAATAAGCCAAAGTCTAAGGCATAGTCTAAGCCTTATCATATTGTTGTATGTAAAGTGTCCTTAAGTTTGGGGGTATCTATCTTTTGAGGATACCATTTTAGTGGGTGGACTGTTTTTGAGATATGGTGGGAGAATATTGAAGAAGAAGAGAATGAAGAAAGCTTGAGCCTCTCCTTGTCTCAACCACCTTTTGTTGTGCATCCCCATCAAATCTCTCATCTACTTTCATTTGGTATCAGAGCGGGAGTGAAGGATTGACATGAGGAGCGCGTCGAATCGAGGTCTACATCAGATTGAAAGCTTGCTGTCTGTCATTAAATGAGATACAAATCCCTATCTAAACCACTCAAAGCAGGTACATCAATTGGAAGAGCTATTGGGGCTCGAATTTGTGGGCTATTGAGCTCACATTGAGGGTTTTTTGGAAGCCAAAGGAGGCTGGAAATGATGTATAATAGCAAGAAATCGGTTCACTTTGGATGCAAAATCGGTTCATGTATGGATGCCGAGAGCACAAAGGGCTGAGGCACTTCAGAACCCATCTATGTTGTATTTTTCCCGGTACAAGCATCGACTTGAATTTGATTGGCAAATCACCTGCCCTATGAGGGATGTGCAAATCATTGAGAGCTAAAACAAGAACCATGGCTGGTTATTTAGGCGAGATGCTCCTAAGTCCCAGTCTTCCTAAGTGTAAGCCATTGATCTAGGAACTTCACTGAGCCATCAACCTTGCTCGGTGCGTCAGAGGAGCAACAGCTGCTGCGAGAGCTTCTTAGGCCACCGATTCAAACGATGGGGAAAGAGAGTGCCTCCTTCTTCTTGCGGCCAGTACAGTCATCGTCGTCATCATCATCCTACCAAGGAGTCTCCACTTCTTCCTTCTCAGCAACTACAGCTTCAGATGCTGTTATATCGGATCATCTTGATATTCGAGGATTGGTTGAGTAAAACAGTCAACTTTGTACCCTTGTCAGGTCTCTTAGTCGTCAAAATGAGGAGTGTGAGAAGGAGCTAAAGGCTGCATTTGATTCAGAACTTAAAAAGCGAGTGGAAGAGGCTACTCAAAAAGTTTCTACAATTCTAAAAAAAAGTATGAGGAACAGACTGAGCTCATAACATCACTTCAAGGGATGGTTGGTATGTACAAACGACTTTATGCAGAGGAGATCAAGGCTCGAGGTCTATTCCAGTTAAATAATGGACCAGCGATAGCTGAAGATCGTGGAGAGGATTTGCGCAATGTTAGAAAATACACTTACAGAATTGAAGGTTGAGTTGAGGAAAAGAGAGCGTGATCTGGCAATTACAAACAAAGAGTCTTCTGATCTCCAAATGCAGGTTGCTGTACTTCTAAAGGAATGTGCAAATGTCAAAGAAGGGTTTATAGAGCTGAGGGAACTACTTCATGCAAGGTTGCAACTACTAGTGCTGAGTTATCTTCAGAGGCCTTTACAACAGTGGTCTGGGCATAGTGTTTGTAGGATTGTGGTGTGCTCTATTCCTGTGAGAGTTGATTCTGAGAGGCTGGGGCAACAGAGAGCTGGACATGTTTAGCAAGAGCAGCGGCATTCGCTATCCTTCCTTCACGCCGGTCGAGCTAGGAGAACACGGATTAGGGAGAAAACTTCTCTCTCTTCCTTTTGAGCCAAAAGAAATTTAAAAATTGCAGGAAAAGTGGTCAACTTTAGACCCATGTTTTAATGCATTTTGGGTCATACAGACATCATGTGGAATCCGATTTGGATGGTTCTTACTGGGAACTAAATGTGTTACATGTTGGCATCATGGATGGATGCATATGACAGTTTTTGGACACATGTATGACAGTCATATTTCTGAATACCATTTCTGGACAGATTGTATTGTTGTTTTCTTCTGAATTTGCAGCAGTCATAATGTCTAACATGGCACAATTAACTCAGATCATGGGGGACAAATTGACAAAAGACAACTATAGTGTTTGGTCCTACAGGATGGAGAATTTTTTGATGGGTAGAGGTCTATCGGATCTCATAATAGGTGATGATGAATGTCCAGAAGTTCCCGAACATCCAACTGAAGAGCAAAAAAAAGCGTACAAGGATTGGACTGGGAAGAACAGGAAGGTTTTGCATTGGATCTCCATATGTATTTCAGAAACATTGATTCCTCATATAAAAAAGGCAAGTACTTGTAAGGAGGCATGGGAAATCATAGAAAAGATGTATGGAACATGTACAAAGGCTCATAAGATACAACTTAAGCAGAGATGACATGGTGCATGGAGAGGCAATCACAGTATCAGTGACTATGTGGCAGAAATCAAGCAAATTGCAGAAGACCTTGCATCCATTAATGCACTTGTTGATGATGATGATTTAGTGTCAGTGACATTAAATGGGCTTGGACCAGCTTTTAAATCTTTGGATACCTCTATTTCTGTTAGGGGAGGCTCTATGCCTGACTTTGAGGAGCTTATTGGATTGTCACTCACAAAAGAAAACAAGTTGGGATTGAATGCATCTAGCAATGGAAAAAATGCAGGTGGAGATAGTGTTTTCTATCACCAGAGAGGTTGTGGCAGCTCATCTAGAGCTAAAGGATCTTCACCTGGTCGTAGTAATTATGGTTTTGCTCATGGAAGAGGTAACTTTGGTCGTGGTGACTTCATGCATAGAGGCAAGGGGAGATCTTTCCCTATAGGTAGGGGATGGTCTAGTCCTTCTTCACAAAGAGATGGCACTTGTCATTATTGTGGGCAGTTTGGTCACTTTGAGAGGGATTGTTATCAGAAAAAGAATGCTATGTCTAGGGGTTGTGGAAGGACCCAATATGGCCACTATGCAGGCACTTATGATGGTACAGGTTATGGACCTAGAGGTGGATCACCTAGAGGTCATTTATTTGCTATGGAGCATGTGCTTGGGAGCATGACTCATCCTCCTCGTGAGAATGACTGGTTTTTGGATTTAGGAGCTACAAACCACATGACTCATCATGTTGAGTGGTTTGATAGCAAGGAGCAAGTGCAGAATGATGAATATGTTGCCACCGGTGATGATACTTTACACAAAATTACTCATATTGGTAGTGTGCCACTTGTTACTAAAGATGGGTTTGAGAACAAGCTTGGTGATGTACTTTATGTGTCCACAATAACTAAGAACTTAGCATCGGTTGGTCAAATGATAGATCAAGGATTGCAGGTGAGATTCAATGAGTTTGGATGTTTCATTGAATAGTTCCATAATGGGAGAATTGGCAGGGTGATTGCTCATGGTAGAAAGAAAGGGAGATTGTTTGCTTTGGATGCAGGTACTCCAGTGATTCAAAACTCTATGTATGTTGAGAGAGGACATGGGCAAGATAAGGATGTGGAATTATGGCATAGACGGATTGGTCATGTTAATTTGCAAAGATTGAAGCAAATGCAATCAAAACAGATAGTCCATGGTTTACCGCATTTAAGATATGTGAATTTTGATCATGTATGTGAGGCTTTTCAATTTGGCAAGCAGTCTAGATTGCCATTTCTAAAGAGGGGGAGAATAAGCAGCTATCCTTTGGAAATAATACACTCAGATATTTGGGGCCTATGTCAGAATGTTTCCAAGAGCGGAAAATGTAGATTCTATATCACTTTCATTGATGATTTCAACATGATGACTTGGGTGTACTTTATGCAGCATAAAAGTGAAGCATTTGAAAAGTTCTTGGAATTTAAATCTATGGCTGAAAAGCAGTTTGGATGCTACATAAAATGTTTGAGGTCAGATAATGGTGGAGAGTACATGTCATATGAGTTTTGTGACTTCTTGAGAGATCATGGTATCAAAAGGCAATTGACATGCAGGTATACACCTCAACAAAATGGTGTGGCTGAAAGGAAGAATTGGATTATTGCAGAGGTTGCAAGGGCAATGATGAACCAAATGAGCATGCCATTGTCATATTGGGCAGAAGCAATGCATACTGCAGTTCACATTATGAATAGAACACCTACAGCCTTGATTCATAATATGTCACCATATGAGAGAATGTATGGTATGAAACCCACTGTTGCATACTTTAGAGTCTTTGGATGTGTCTGTTATGTTCATGTTCCGAATGATTTGAGAAAGAAGATGGAACCTAATGCTGTAAAATGCATTTTCCTTGGATATCCTGATGAGAAGAAGGGATGCAAATGCTATGATCCAATGAGTAAGGAAGTATACATAAGCAGGGATGTCAAATTCAGTGAATATGAATCATGGTACAAGCCTAAAATTGCAGTGGATGTTGATTCCTATGAAAGCAATTATGATAATGGCTATGGAAGGAAAATTTCAGCAAACAGCAAGGCTGAAAATCAGCAGTGGAAGATGCTTCAGGACCTCAAGAAAATGTGGAAAGCACTGGCAGTTACAGTCCATGGAGTGGTAGATTGAGAAATGCACAAAGGAGTGCAGAAGTTGCAAAAGGTAAGAAACCAATGACTGAAAGTTCAGAAGATGAATCTATAGATGATGAGTATGGCATTTCGCATGTTAAAACACCTGGCACTAGAAGTGCAGGAAAGTATGTGCCACCACATGCTAGATCAGATGAGACACACGGTAGTGCACCTCAATTGAGAAGGTCAGAAAGAGTAAGGTATCCAGTTGATAGATTGACTTATAATGGGTTCATGAAGATGCATTATCCATACATGGTTTCTTATGTACAACATGTGGAACCTACTTGCTTTGAGGAAGCAGTAGAGAGAAAAGAGTGGAGACAAGCAATGGATGAAGAGATGAATGCACTAAGGAAAAACAAGACTTGGGATTTGGTGAAACTACCTTATGGCAAGAAGTCCATTGGATGTAAATGGGTTTAGAAGGTCAAATGTAAGTCGGATGGTTCACTTGAAAGGTATAAAGCAAGGCTAGTTGCAAAAGGATATGCACAAACTTATGGTTTGGACTATGAAGAAACATTCAATCCAGTAGCTAAAATGACGACAGTGAGATCGGTAATTGCTTTGGCTTCTATGAATGGTTGGAGGCTTTATCAAATGGATGAGAAAAATGCATTTTTGAATGGCAACTTAGAAGAGGAAGTGTACATGAATCAACCAGAGGGCTATGTGGATCCAAAATACCCACATTATGTATGCAGGTTGAAGAAGGCTTTATATGGACTGAAGCAAGCACCAAGAGCATGGTGTGATAGAATCAGCAAATTCTTATGCAGTATGGGATTTCAGCAGAGCAAAGCTAATTATTCACTTTATGTGAGGCATATAGAAGATGGTATGGTTGTTGTGGTCATCTATGTTGATGATCTCATTATTACAGGTACACTTGAGAAGGAGATTACTAAAGTCAAGCATGGGTTACATAAAGAGTTTGATATAAAGGATCTTGGTTTGTTGAGATACTTCTTGGATATTGAGGTTATTGACACACCTCATGGTATATGGTTGATACAAAGGCAATATGCATTGGAGATGTTGGAAAAATATGGAATGACAAGATGCAAACCGGTTGATACACCATTGGATCAAAATGCTAAGTTGATGGATGATGGATCTTATGTTGAGGATGTTACTATGTTCAGAAAGATGGTTGGTAGTCTTATCTACTTGACCATTAAAAGACCAGACTTGAGTTACGATGTTGGATTGGTAAGTCAGTTTATGCAGAAACCATGCAAATCACATTTGGATGTAGTAAGAAGAGTTCTTAGATATGTGAAAAAGACAGCTGGATTTGGGCTGTTTTATGAAAAAGGAATCAAGCCTACACTGTTTGGATACTCACATGCAGACTGGGCAGGTAGCTCTATGGATAAAATATCTACTAGTCGCTATGCATTCTCATTTGGATGAGCCATGGTAAGTTGGAGCAGTAAGAAGCAACCTATAGTTGCTTTATCAAGCACTGAAACAGAATATAGAGGCATTGCATTAGCAACATGTGAGCAGACATGGCTAAGATTGATCCTATATGACATGGAGATAGAGATTGATGGTGGAGTTATTATGTATTGTGACAATGTTAGCAGCATTATGTTGGCAAAGAACCCAGTCTACCATGCAAGGACAAAACACATAGAAGTGCACTATCATTTCATTAGAGAAAAAGTCATTGATGGAGAGATTGACTTGGTCCATGTGAAGACCAATGACCAAGTTGTTGATATCTTTACCAAAGCATTAGGTAAAGATAAGTTTGAGTACTTCAGGAGTGCACTTGGAGTCTTATGTGTGCAAGCTCATTCTGAGCTTAAGGGGGAGTGTTGAGAAATAAGCCAAAGTCTAAGGCATAGTCTAAGCCTTATCATATTGTTGTATGTAAAGTGTCCTTAAGTTTGGGGGTATCTATCTTTTGAGGATACCATTTTAGTGGGTGGACTGTTTTTGAGATATGGTGGGAGAATATTAAAGAAGAAGAGAATGAAGAAAGCTTGAGCCTCTCCTTGTCTCAACCACCTTTCGTTGTGCATCCCCATCAAATCTCTCATCTACTTTCAAAGGAAAAGAGAGAGAGAGAGAGAGAGAGAGAGAGAGAGAGAGAGAGAATATAAATATATAGAGAGAGAGAGAGAAAAGAAAAAATGTAAAAAGAAAATGAAAGAGAGAAGAAAAAGAAGAAAAAAGTAAAAAAGAGGAGAGGGAGAAGGAAAAGAGAGGAGAGAGGGGGGGAGAATAAGAGAAGGGAGAGAGAGAGAGATAAAAAAAGCGGGGAGAGAAAAAAGGAGAGAGAGAGAGAAAGAACTAGGAGAGGATAAAAAATAAACTAAAATAGAAGGCACAGAGAGAGAGAGAGAGAGAGAGAGAGAGAGAATAGAGGGAAAATTAGACATAGGGAATTGGGGAGGGAGAGAGAGAAAGAGGGGGAAGAAAAAAATTAGAAACAAATAGGGAAAAGAGGAGAGAGAATGAGGAGAAATGGATTGTTGAGCATCACACGGCAACTTCGCTTGCCACTTCGGGGTAGCAAAGCTACGCAAAGTGGCCTAGTGTTCCATGTGCGTGTGGAACACTAGTCTACATTATGGAATGTCCAAGTATTGCGGTGTCCATTTACTCACATACAACAAAATTGTTAAGTATAAGGTGGTCAAAGCCTTCATTCTAACAAGCACAAAGATGGGGGAGGGGGGGACTAAGCTTTACTTGAATCATCACTATTACATCTAGGCAAAGTTGGGGTGATTTTTTTTTGCACATTTAAAAGTTTTCACTTGTTCTTTTGCAATTGATAAGAAATTCAAAATCCTTGCCCACTCTTCATACTTCTATTTTCCTCTTAGCCATTCAACTTATAGTCATATTGTCTCTTAATTGAATCTTTTTCAAAATCCCTCTTCATTAATGTGTGCATGTGTTTGCAACTACAATCATCTTCTGAGGATTACAAAAGTATAGAGTATGATTGGGCTAGCGAAAACTTTGAATCGGATTTTAATATAATTTAGATATAACTAGGTTGATGTAACACACATACAACATGTGTGTATACATGGATGTGTGTGTGTGTGTGTGTGTAGAGAGAGAGAGAGAGAGAGAGAGAGAGAGAGAGAGAGAGAGAGAGAGAGAGAGAGAGAGAGAGAGAGAGAAGAAGAAGAAGAAGAAGAAGAAGGGAGAACAAGTGAGGAAAAAGGGGGGAGAGAGAGGATAGGAGAGGAGATAGAGATGTAGAAGAATAGGAGAGAGAAATAACCACAAAGAATAGATAGAGAAAAAAGTGGAGGGAGAGCGAGAGGATCGAAAAGCGTAGAGAGAGAGAGAGAGAGAGAGAGAGAGAGAGAGAGGTGGAAGATAGAGAAAGAGAGCGGATTTAAGATTGTGGACTCCAATATGCACCAGATAAGTAAGCAAGGGAGGTGAAGTTGATGGGTATCATTGAGAAAGAGAAAGTAGAATTCTAACATTCCAAATTCTAATACCTAGGTAATGAAGGAGCAAGGAAAACAAAATTGTTATGTTTATATGTTGTTTAGTGGCCTAGCATTTGTAATGTAGGAATTTTAGAGCATGCTATTTACACTAATCTTTGAATTAGAGTTTAGTATAAATAGTGGCAGCTAAGACACTTTATATAAATTTGGATCTTTTTCTAATCATTTGCAAATAATATCCTTGTGGAGCTTTAAGGATCTCCTTCCACCTTTCGTGGAGGTGTGTTTCCATGGCTACCATGCATGAGGTGTATTTCATGTAGTCCATTTGTAAGTTCTTCTTGTTCTTGGCTATGGCTTCCTTTTTGCCATGAGCAACACATTAAAAAATGGCTATGGTCTTGACTCTTTTGACTACTCTTGTACTTTCTTGGATTTAGCAATACACTTCTTTCAATTAGAAATCCTCCATTTTAGCATTCCTTGCATGTGAAGCACATAAGGAATGGTAGTGATAAATTAGAGAGCTCTATATACTGTAAAGTTCTAAATCTCCTTCCTTGTGTGAACTACCCCTTATAGGAAAGGGGGATAATGTTAAGGCAATTTTATTAATTTCTTGACGATAAATGAAATTTTTTTTTCCTTATTCCCCCCAGCCGACAGTCGTGCTGGAGGGGGAGGAATAGAAACCATGCGAAAACTCCTCGGTGGGAGCTCGGAGGGTGTTATGGCCATGCCTCGCGACACGTTGGAGAGGAAGCATCTCCTCCCCTCCCCTATTTAAATAGGAGGAGGCGCTGCCATAGGTCGGGGGGCTGGATATACGTGAGGAGTGAGGGGATCTTGCCATGGGAGAGAACAGCTGCGCTTGTGCCGCCTGAAGGAATAGAGGAGGATGCCACGGTGCTACTGAAGGAGGAGACGCCATCGAAGCCATTGCCCTGCTGTCAGTTTGCACCCGCCGCTGCTATCTGGTTGAGCCGTCAACTGACGGCCTTATTACCCCCCCCCCCCCCCCCCCCCCCCACGTGGAAGTCTGGAAGCTCAGAAGCTTCCAAGGGGGGACTCTCTTAAGCCCCTTTCCCCCCCCCCCCCCCCCGCCCCCCCGGGTTTTTAAAAACCCTTAAGCCCCCTTTCACCCTCGTGCTAAAACCCCTTACCTTCACTTTGGAGTCACTCCCCCCAAGAGCACGAAGGCCTTAAGGGTCTTATTACTTTTCCCCCCGTGTATAATCCCTAAAAGCCCCTTTCCCCTAGCTTTGAAACCCACCCCCCCCCCATGATTTAACCTTTAAGCCCTTTTTTATGGGCTTCAAAAACCCTTTCACCCCCTTCTTGTGCCTTACGAAACCCTTTTTATTACCCCCCTGTGTTTAAAGCATTATATACCCCTTCCCATAGTTGGAACCCAAACCTCGTGTTTTTTTTAAATTTTCCTTTAGCCCTTCCTCATTGGCCTCGGAATCATTTCCCCCCTACGTGTGTAAACCCTCATAAGCCCCTTTTCTCCTAAATTGCCTAAGGGTCCTTAGACCCTTACTTATAACCTTTACGGTTATTATTTTCCCTTAGAGCTCTCTTACACCTTGTGTCTTTTCCACACCTTTTTATTCCCGTTCGTGCGAGCTTACAAAGGCCATTAATCCTTCCCCATGGCTTCAATGGGTCTTAGTTGTAAAAGATTCTAAAACACCCTTTCGAATTCCCGAATTCAAGGAGGGAGCCTTCCAAAAAACTACTTTTGACGAACGGTGCAAGGGAGCGACGGTGGAATTCTAAGGAGAAGTTGTAAAGCTACTTCCACGTTCGAAAAACTACAATTGCAATGCCTCCTAAGAAAGTCCAAGGCGTAGCCGCAGGAGGGTCATCTCTCGGTATCCCTGTGGATATCTCACCCCAAAACCACGTTTTTCTTCTTGGCTTTAATTCGGTTTTTAAATCGATCATGCAAAGAGAAATTGTTAGGGATAGGATATATTTTTTCGAGTTATTTGTAATGAAGGAGTTTAACTTATTTGAATGAATGATAATGAATAGAACTTAGTTTCCTTCGAGTTGCGTCAAGCATTATAAATTACGAGCAAGATTATCCATTTACTATAGTAGTATATTTTAGTCCTAAATGTGTAGAAATAATATCTTGCACCATTAGCCTCATTCCTTTCGCAACGAGTCATTGTAAATGGTTAAATTCATGAAAGGTTTCTTTCGGTGCTCAAATTACTAGAAAGTTATCTTTGCTAATTGCACATCTTAGCAAGGCAAATGTTGTTATTTGACATGAGTTCATCTGTAAGGAAAACGAAAGTTTAAATTGAACTATATTGACTGAAAAGTAAATCGTCACAAGGATAGCAAAATCGTGACAAGTTGATTAATATTGCCTTCCAAAAGATAACTAAACCAATCTAAACATAGAAATATTCATACCCTAAGCACTTGACTACTTTCCTTATTGTAGGGTCAATAAATTCATAAAGATAAAGAACTAGGGTTTTCCCTAAGGTTCTTAAAAAAAGAAACCCTAGGCCCAACATACGTCAGCTTAAAGGATCTTAAACGGATTATTCCATCGCAGGACTTGTGCAGCAAGCACGACATCATTTAGTCTTGTGATTGATTTACAAGGAGTAAGGGTAAAAACCCTCAACAAGGATGGCAGATCCCTACGCAAGTTATCTTGCAAAAGGATGTATTTTTGCATATCCTCCTTAATAAGGAAAGTTGTAAACCGGAAACTAGCATATCTAAGGAACTTTAGGGTTGACCAAGTTGGGTTAATAAGGTACACCCTACACCGGAATGTAAAGGATCTTGCCAATTTACAAGACACCTTGGGAACGAGTGCTGATACACTCAAAGGGAAAGAACACTTCCTTAGCAGTTTGCCAAACAACTCGGTTGATTAATGGAAATGTTTGTGCTTGCTAGAGATTTTAGGGCTATGTTTGAATTATGAATTACAAATTAAATGAGTACCTATACTTCAGGTTAAAGGCCTGAAGGAAGAGGCAGTTTCAGTTACCCTCGACTACCTGCCTAACCCTAACCAAGGGGGTTGTTCATCGCGCCGGGAACGTGGACGGAACCCGCCGCGAGAGGTCTTTTCGTTGAGCTCTACTTGGAGTAGGAGGACGCTTGGGTGCCAGGGGAGGCTTTGGCCGTAAATCCCTCGCCTTCCGGGTCCTGCACAAGAGGCTAACGTGACTCGGGATTGGATCTCGAGGCCCGCATACTAGTTTACGGGCGGAAGCTTGGAATAGTGATCCCTGGGGATTACTGGATAGCCTTCGGGCAGATTATGGACAAGCCTACGGGAGGAACTCCTTGTATTTCAAAGATAAAATGATGAAATGTTAAAAAAAGAACTTGCTTGATATTGTTTTTCTATGTCACGTGATAAGATTACGTGAAGGAACCAGTGCTTAACATGATTAATTAAAGAAGCTGATTGTTATATGTCAAATTAATGTGTTAGATAATTACATAACTAAAACAAACCGAGGAAAGTGCGGAGGATGGACCATGGGTCCGTCCTATGGTTGGTGGTCCCGGTTAGCCGGGAACTTTTCTCAAAAATCTCGAAAAATAGCAGGATGATCATCAAAACGAATAACCAGAGCGATGATCTAGAGTTACGTCTTACCCGATTTACGTTGTTTTAGGGGAACGGAATGGGACTATGCCTTATGGCAGAGAGGTTGAGCCTTGCATCCCTCTCGTTTCCCATTCTCCTTGAACCAAGTGCAGCGTGAATCCGCTTCGGACCTGGCATTTCTGGGTAAAGTAGTTCGCTCGGGTCTAACGCTAGTTGCTGTTAGCTAATGACCAATCCGGAAAACCCTAATTCCGGTCGATCCTAAGTGGGAACGGCCAAGATACTTCTGCTACGTGGCAGACGCGGGAAGACCTAGATCGCAAAACCCGTAACATTCCATGGGAGTGCCGGGCGGAGTTTTCTAGACATCCTTTCCGATAGACTGCTAAGACGTGTCCTGGATGATACTAACGGACACGTTACAGTTGGTATCAGAGCTGACCAACAACGGAATTGTTTTTATGAGATCTCAATAAAATGAAGTAAAGAAATTGTTGCTGTCCAAACATTTTCTCATCTTCAATGCTGTCTTGCAGAATTATGAAGCGTGGAACAAGTTTTTGGTATTTCGGGTTATGTTTATGACTGCAATGCATTCTCCCCTTTATAGACAAAGAATTGGGATGATGAACATCCTGGAGCAGATTTATAATCCATCACCTTTATACATAGAACGAAGATGGACGGGGTCTTCAGGAATCTACTATATAGCCGCCCACCGGTTTGCTTATCTACAGACCAACCTAAAGAGGATCAAGTGGTTGGAAGACTTGAAAGTCGTGAAGCTGTTCATTTTTGTGGAAGCTCACGTAAATTCGACTTTACATATTCAAGGTCGGAGGGTTGAAATGAACTCATATATATATGAGGAAGTAACCCGTGTAATCCCAGCCGACAGGATTAAAGTGTTGGCCCGCCATGAGAAGTATGGATTCCAACGGAAAGGGTATCCTGAACTTCCAATGAACTATCGATTCCTAAAGATCCATGACCCAAAACCCTACTATTACACAGTTCCTGTAGACAAATGCAATACAACGTTGTTCTCCCCAAACTGAATGTAATGATTAGATTATCATCACACGAAACATTGTATAAGGCTATGCCCATGTAAATACAAATAAAGACTTCTTTTTATCAATATCTGGCTGTGCATAAGAGTTGTTAAAAAGTTAAGTAGCTACATTGTTTACGAGATAGCTGAATTAAAAATGAAAGATAAGCTAATGTCGATTATCATATAATAACGTTAAGAAAACTTTTATCCAGGCACAACCCCAGGTACAGGTTCCAAATTCGCCTCCTACATCAAGAACTGTTGTGACCCAGGAGAAGAAGTTCCTTCTCAAGCAGATAAAGCCACCCGAGTTTGATGGGAGAGGCAGATTCGTCCAGGCTGATGCTAAAATTTGGATTGAATCCATGGAGGATTAATTTGAAGCAGCTGGTACTGCACCTATCAATCAGGCCATGCTCGCCAATTTAAAGCTCACCGGCGAAGCCAGACTTTGGTGGAAGCAATGGTGCAGGGATCAAGGGATTTCAGAGGGGTCCATTTCCTGGGAGAAGTTGAAGAAAGCCGTGCAGGGAAGATATTTACCACCTGCATATCGTACGCAGAAAATGAATGAGTTTTACGAGCTAAAACAGCTAGGACTCACACTTGATGCATACTACTCTAAATTCGTCTCACTTTTAAAGTATGCGCCACAAATGGACATGACACAGCAGGTGTCCAAATTTTGTGCGGGCTTAAATCCACCCGTAAATACCCGTCTTGAATCTATTCATCCATCAGACCTTCAGGATGCACTCATTCGAGCGGTGCCTATAATTCAGGAGGTAGAAGCTAGACCAAGGGGTAACAAAACTTGGTCCTATAGTGACCCGAACAGAAAAGCATTGAGACCTCAAATGAAGAGAGTTCAAGGTCACAATCAGGGACAAAGGAAGAAAGCAAGGACAAATAACGTCAACAACTTTGTTCCTACTCAAAGTAATGGCCGAAGCCTTCGTTGTTTCCACTGCAACGAACTCGGTCACTTCAAGAGGCAATATCCCAAGCTCAGCGGAGGACATCGTCAAACACCTTTCCAAGGTGCAGGCCGCGGTCAAGGAGCCGTTACCCGTGGAAGAGGAAGAACCGCTTGCATTGCCAATAGGCAAAGATGAAAAGAAGAAGAAGAGGAAGATCCGACTATGGAAGATGAATTCGAAAAAGCGACAGTCCATGCCGCTTTACATAAAAAGGGCCGAATCGCCAGTTTTCGGTGATTCAGACACCGTCGTACTATCAAGGTAAAGGTTTCAAAACCTTGATTGATTGTGGTAGTACACATTCCTTTATCTCACCAGCATGTGTAAAAAGTTTAGGAATAACCACAGTAGAAGCACCTACCCTGCTTGTGGAGTTGGCAAATGGTCGTGAGGTAACTTGTACCAGGCAAACTACTAAGGTGGAATTCTTTCTAGGAGGAAAGAAAACTTCAGTCAAATTCAGAGTCATGAATTTAGGTATCCATGAGTGTCTACTCGGGATGGATTGACTTAAGCCCAACGATGCCCACATCCACTGTGGAAAGGGTCAAGTTTCCTTTCGAAACTCTGAAAGGGAATTTGTCACAACTCAAGGTGAGGCAGGAGTGCCAAGAATCCAATTAGCCAAAGTATCTCGGATCATAAAAGGAGTCAGAAAAGGATTACCCATTTACCTGATCAAACTCAACAAGTTAGATCAAAAGCAAGAATCTCATGAAGGACCTTCTTGGCTAAAGGAATACACTGACGTATTCCTTGAGGAATTGATTGAACTTCTGCCTCAAAGAGAAGTAGATCATGAGATTAGGCTAGTACCTAGAGCTGCACCAATTGCAAAGAGACCTTATAGAATGTCCATACCGGAGGCAATTGAGTTGAAGAAACAACTCAAGCAACTGTTAGATCAGGGTTACATCCGGCCCAGCAACTCACTATGGGGAGCTCCAGTACTATTCCATAAAAAGAAAGATGGGACACTTCGACTATGTATTGATTACCGAGGGTTGAATCAATCAACCCTCAAGAACAAGTATCCTATTCCTAGAATAGATGAGCTTCTCGATCGTCTTCAAGGTGCAAAGATCTTCTCCAAGATTGATCTCAGGTCAGGTTACTATCAGATAAGGATCAAGGAAGAAGATATTTCAAAGACGGCCTTCAATACAAGATATGGGCACTTTTGAGTTCCTGGTTATGTCATTCGGACTTACAATTGCACCTGCCACCTTCAATAGATTAATGCAAGATATCTTTAGGCCATATCTTGATGATTTCATGCTTGTCTTCTTCGATGACACTTTAGTCTATTCTAAACAAGAAGAAGATCATGAACCTCAACTCTGGATTGTCCTTGAGACAATGAGGTCTCATAAGCTGTATGTGTAATATTCCCACCCGTGAATATTGACGTCCCACACACGACGTAAACCTTGTGCAAAGGTTATCTCTTGCATTGAAATTATTGGCAGTGTAATGTGTGACCTGCACGCGAGAAATGGGGTCCTCCGCATTGGTAAATCAAAACCGAAAGTTCAAAACCGCAAGTCTCACAAAAACACCCGCTTGGGAGGGGCAATTTGAATAATTCAAGGCAAATTTTTTTATTTTTACCCCTTTTTCTCCAGCCGATGCATGACTGGAGAAAAGGGAGTGTGGGGGGGAATGGGACATGGGAAAGTCGTGGCTTGCATGGGAGGGGGAAACCCATGCAAGGGGGCCACGTGGTGGAGGCCTTCTTCCCCCCCCCATGCCTATATAAACACCCCCTAGGAAGAGGCTAAGGCAGGAGGTCGCCGTGCTGCAGGAGGAGCTCGCCGTGCTGCAGGAGGTCGCCGTGCTGAAGGAGGTCACCGTGCTGACGAAACGCCGCCAAGGGCTGCCGTGGCCTCCATCTGCCGCCGCGACCAGGAACGCCGCCCACCCTCGCCGTGACTACGACCCCCCCACCCCCGACGTGGCTGCTGTTGACCAGAAGCTTCTAAGGATTAAGGCCATAGGCCTTGATCCTATGCGACTTCTCGGTTTTTGAATCCGGTTAGGGAAATTCCTATTCCCAAGCGAGGAGAAGATATCGATCTCCTAGTCGTCTCGAAAAGCAAGGGTAAAGGATAGAGGGAATCTGCGGAGGCCGTAACCACGACTACTATGGCTCCCAAGAAGCTGCAAGGCGCGCCTGCGGGAGGTTCATCTCCAAGCATTCAAGTGGATATCTCCCCGAGCCCACAGACCCAGGTTTTTATGATTTCGATTCTACGCGAAAGTAATGCATTCGGTATGATAACTCTTACGGGATAGAAAGCACCTATGCATGTTCAAATTTATCAAGCCGAATAAAAAGGAAATTGAGGAAAAATTGTCTATTATCTCGTGACATGAAATGGAGTTATTAGTAATTTCAATATGATGAATGTGAGTTGTCTTTCCATCTTACGACTTAGTATTATGTTGCCTTATCATGCATTTCAAAGAACGAGCCTAGAACACCTACCGCCTATCGTTATAAGGCAAAGTTTTAAGTGTATATTTTTTTTTAAGACATGGGAAGAATAAGCTTATGTCGCAATTTAGGGAAAATCTTTATTGTAATGGTTCATGGCGAAAAATTGTTAACACCCGTAGGAGGTTATCCGAAAAGTAATGATGGCATATCAAAAAAATTGAATCTAGGGATTGGCATGTGGCATGTGCTTGCAAGAAAGAATATACCAACACTAACTCTACAATAATCTCATTTAACTACGTTGAAGTTATGTAAAGGTTGCATGTTGCACTTTCATCGTGCATAAAAATTCCTTCATCAAGTGTTGCCGTAGGAAAGGTTGCAGGATTTAAACAAAGCCTGAGTTTCTAAGGTGTAGATAACAAGGTAGTAGACATGATTATTTGAAGTAAGGCCTAGTAGGTCCTAAGAAAGTTGGTATCCAACTTATCATGTGTTTTTTTACTTACCAATAATAGAGTGAGTCGCATGTTTACATGTATTGTGGTAGTCGAGGCCATTTTTCTTCTTTAGATCTAGTTTATTATCTCTAGGAAGGATTCATCCTTGTCGCGAGACAAGCATAGTGAATTACCCAAATCACCTAGCCACAAAGGATTTCGTATTCGCATGAATCAGTCAAAACGATAGATAACCCAAACACTAACTAGGGATTAGCAAGTTAAGGATTCGGCCAAGTTTTCCAATTGTCGCTAAGTCGAAACCTTCAAGCCCAATAGTCCTAACCACACTCCCAAAATGTTGAGTTAATTGGATGCTCATGTAAACAATAATCTAGTATTCCTACCTTAAGGACCAAGTGTTCGAAATGATGAAACTCGAATTGAGTTGGAACCCTAGGACTAATCGTTGTGGATTTAGTAAAATTAGGGATGGGTGGGGTAAAAAGACACCCTAAACCCTGCCTCTCGTCTGAAGTTAATTCCGTGACCAGAATACCATTCATTAGGTGAAATGATCTCTTGGAATGGAGGCAACACTTGTGCAATAAGTTGCAATGTCACTTAGCCTTGCGGGTTGATCGTAAGAAGTTTTGCCATTCCTTGGAATAAGGTTGGCAAGTTCTTGCACAAGTTTAACTTGCAAGGGGAAAGGGTAGTCATCCTCTTGCTCTATCCTCATTAGGGAAAATTTGCCAAGTTAAGGGGAAGCTAGGTATTTGCTTGGACGCAAATGATTAGTCAATAAACTAAAGCGACACGGTCGCCGGAATCTACCATTAACAGAACCTAAAAGTATTGACAGGGTATGACCCTAACCCAAAGACGATAGGAATCTTGCCATGTTGCAATTGATTCCGGATCGAATGCGGGATGCATTCGGAGAGAAGGAGTCACTCCTTAACAGTTTGCCAGCTAAACGTCCACGGGAATTGATTGTGCTTGTAACAATTTAGAAAGCACTGTTTGCATTATTTGTTCAAGGAACTAAAGGATGAAAGATATATAAATGCTTCAGGTTGAAGGCCTGAAGGGAGTGGCAGCTCAGTTACCCCCAACTGCCTGCCTGACCCTAACCAAGGGGGTTGTTGACCGCGCCGGGAACGTGGACCGAACCCGCGGTGTGAGGTCTTTCGTTGAGCTCTACTTGGAGCAGGAGGACGCTTGGGTGCCAGGGGGGGCTCTGGCCGTAAATCCCTCGCCTTTCGGGTCCTGCACAAGAGACTAACGTGACTCGGGATTGGATCTCGAGGCCCGCATACTAGTCTACGGGCAGAAGCTTGGAATAGTGATCCCTAGCGGATTACTGGATAGCCTTCGGGCGGAATATAGACAAGCCTACGGGCGAAACTTCTTGTATTTCAAAGATAAAAGGATAAAATGATAATAAAGAAGTTGTTTGACATTGTTTTCTTTATGTCCTGTGATAAGATTACGTGAAGGAACCAGTGCTTAACAGGGCTAATCAAAGAAGCTGTTTGTTATATGTCAAATTAATGTGGTAGGTAATTACATAACTAAAACAAACCGAGGAAAGTGCGGAGGATGGACCATGGGTCCGTCCTATGGATGGGTGGTCCCGGTTAGCCGGGAACTTTTCTCAAAATCTTCGACGAACAGAGGGATGATCATCATCGCCGAAACAAATAACAAGAACGATGACTTAGAATTACCTATTACCCGATTCACGCTGTTTTAGGGGAACGGAATGGGATTATGCCTTATGGCAGAGAGGTCGAGCCTTGCATCCCTCTCGTTTCCCATTCTCCTTGAACCAAGTGCAGCATGAATCCGCTTCGGACCTGGCGTTTCTGCGTAAAGTAGTTCGCTCGGGTCTGACGCTAGTTGCTGCTAGTTAACGACCAAATAGGAAAAACCTTAATTCCGGTCGATCCTAGGTGGGAAACGGCCAGGACACTTCCGCTACGTGGCAAACACGGGAAGACCTAGATTGCAAAACCCGTAACATTCCATGGGAGTGCCGGGCGGAGTTCTCTAGACAGCCTTTCCGATGGACTGCCAAGACGTGTCCTAGAGGATTCTAGTGGACACGTTACAGTTGGTATCAGAGCCGACCAACAACGGAATTATTTTCATGAGATTTCATTAAAAATGAAGTAAAGAAATTGTTGATGTCCAAACATTTCCTCATCTTCAATACTGTCTTGCAGAATTACGAAGCGTGGAACAAGTTTTTGGTGTTCCGGATCATGTTTATGACTGCAATGCATTCTCCGCATTATAGGCAGAGAATTGAAATGATGAACATCCTGGAGCAGATTTATAATCCATCACCTTTATATATAGAACGAAGGTGGACTGGGTCATCAGGAATCTACTACATAGCTGCCCACCGGTTCGCTTATATACAGACCAACCTGAAGAGGATCAAGTGGTTGGAAGATTTGAAAGTCGTGAAGCTGTTCATTTTTATGGAAGCTCACGTAAATTCGACTTTGCATATTCGAGGTCGAAGAGTTGAATTGAACTCATATGTATATGAGGAAGTAACCCGTGTAATTCCAGCTGATAGGATTAAGGTATTGGGCCGCCATGGGAAGTATGGATTCCAGCGGAAAGGATATCTTGAGCTTCCGATGAATTATCGATTCCTAAAGATTCATGACCCAAAACCCTACTATTACACAGTTCCTGTAGACAAATCCAATACAATGTTGTTCTCCCCAAACTAAATGTAATGATTGGATTATCATCACATGAGATGTTGTATGAGGCTACGCCCATGTAAATATAAATAAGGACTTCTTTTATCAATATCCGATTGTGCATCAGGGTTGTTGCAAAAAGTTAAGTAGCTTCATGATTTACGAGATAGCTAAATTAAAGAGAAGCTAATGTCAATTATCATACAATAATGTTAAGAAAACTTTTTATCCAGGCACAACCCCAGGAACAGGGTCCAAATTCACCCCCTACATCAAGTACTACTGTGATCCAGGAGAAGAAGTTCCTCCTCAAACAGATAAAGCCACCCGAGTTTGACGGGAGAGGCAGATTTGTCCAGTCGGATGCTGAGATTTGGATTGAATCTATGGAGGACTACTTCGAAGCAGCTGGTACTGCACCTACCAATCAGGCCATACTCGCCAAATTAAAACTCACCAGTGAAGCCAGACTTTGGTGGAAACAATGGTGCAGGGATCAAGGGATTTCAGAGGGGTCCGTTACCTGGGAGAAGTTAAAGCAAGCCGTGCAAGGCAGATATTTGCCACCTGCATATCGTACACAGAAAATGAATGAGTTCTATGAGCTAAAACAGTTAGGACTCACCCTTGACGCATACTACTCTAAGTTTGTCTCACTGTTAAAGTATGCGCCACAAATGGACACGACACAGCAGGTGTCCAAATTTTGTGCAGGCTTAAATCCACCTGTAAATACCCGTCTCGAATCTATGCGTCCATCAGATCTTCAGGATGCACTCATTCGAGTGGCACCTATAATTCAGGAAGTGCAAGCTAAACCAAGGGGTATTAAGAACTGGTCTTATAGCGACCCGAACAGAGGGGCATTCAGACCCCAAGTTAAGAGAGTTCAAGGCCACAATCAGGGACAAAGGAAGAAAGCAAGGAAAAATAACATCAACAACTTTGTTCCTACTCACAGTAATGGCCGAAACCTCTGATGTTTCCACTGCAATGAACTCGGTCACTTCAAAAGGCAATGTCCCAAGCTTAGCGAAGGACTCCGTCAAGGTCCAGGCCGCGGTCAGGGAGCCGCCACCCATGGTAGAGGAAGGGCTGCCTGCATTACCAATAGGCAAAGATGTGAAGAAGAAGAAGAGGAAGATCCGACTATGGAAGCAGAATTTGGAAGAGCGACGGTCCATGCCGCTTTACACAAGAAGGGCCCGAATCGCCAGTTCTTGGTGATTCAAACACCGTCGGACTATCAAGCTAAAAGTTTCAAAACCTTGATTGATTGTGGCAGTACACATTCCTTTATCTCACCAGCGTGTGCTAAGAGATTAGGAATAGCCACAATAGAAGCACCTACCCTACTTGTGGAATTGGCAAACGGTCGTGAGGTAACTTGTACTAGGAAAACTGCTAAGGAGGAGTTCTATCTGGGAGGAAAGAAAACCTCAGTCAAATTCAGAGTCATGAATTTAGGTATCCATGAGTGTCTACTCGGGATAGACTGGCTTAAGCCTAATGACGCCCACATCCACTGTGGAAAGGGTCAAGTTTCCTTTCGAAACTCTGAAAGAGAGTTTGTTACAACTCAAGGTGAGGCAGGAGTGCCAAGGATCCAGTTAGCCAAAGTATCGCGGATCATAAAAGGGGTTAGGAAAGGATTACCTGTTTACTTGATCAAACTCAACAAGTTAGATCAAAAGCAAGAGTCTCATGAGGGACCCTCTTGGCTAAAAGAATACGCTGACGTATTCCCTGAGGAATTAACTGAACTTCCACCTCCAAGAGAAGTTGATCATGAAATAAGGCTATTACCTGGAGCTGTGCCAATTGCAAAGAGACCTTATAGAATGTCCATTCCAGAAGCTATTGAGTTGAAGGAACAACTCAAGCAACTGTTAAACCAGGGCTACATCCGGCCTAGCAACTCACCATGGGGAGCTCCAGTTCTATTCCAGAAAAAGAAAGATGGGACACTTCGGCTATGTATTGATTACCGTGGGTTGAATCAATCAACAGTCAAGAACAAGTATCCTATTCCTAGAATAGATGAGCTTCTTGACCGCCTTCAAGGTGCAAAGATCTTCTCCAAAATTTATCTCAGGTCAGGTTACTATCAAATCAGGATCAAGGACGAAGATATTCCAAAAACGGCCTTCAATACAAGATATGGGCACTTTGAATTCTTGGTTATGTCATTCGGGCTTACAAATGCACCTGCCACCTTCAATAGATTAATGCAGGATATTTTTAGACCATATCTTGATGATTTCGTGCTTGTCTTCTTCGATGATACTTTAGTCTATTCTAAACAGGAAGAAGATCATGAATCTCAACTTCGGATTGTCCTTGAGACAATGAGGTCTCATAAGCTATATGCAAAAATGAAGAAGTGTGCATTTTTCAAACGTCAGATTGAATATCTAGGATTCATAGTATCATCAAAAGGAATATCAGTAGATCCAGCCAAAGTCAGAGATGTGCTTGAATGGCCAATACCAGTATCTGTCAAAGAGATACGTAGTTTTCTTGGCTTGACAGGATGGTATAGGGTCTTTATCAAAAACTATGCTTTGATTGCAGCACCTCTTACTGACTTACTAAAGAAGCAGACTTCTATTACATGGTCAACTCCCGAGCAAAATAGCTTCGACCAATTGAAGCAATGTTTGGTATCAGCACCTATTCTGAAACTTCCTGACCTCAATAAGGAGTTCGAGGTAGTAACTGATGCCAGCATTCTTGCCTTGGGGTGTGTTCTTATGCAGGAAGGTCATCCACTAGCATATTCTTCAAGGAAATTGAAGAGTCATGAAAAGAATTATGCCACGCATGATCTGGAGTTATTAGCTGTCATCCATGCTCTAAAGCTTTGGAGACACTACTTGTTGGGTAACAAGTTTACTCTAGTAACTGATCATAAGAGTCTCAAATGGATTTTTACCCAGAACGAGCTCAACATGAGGCAACGTCGATGGATTGAAGTATTGGAGGAGTATGATTTTGAAATCAGGTATCGACCAGGGAAAGAGAATGTAGTTGCTGATGCACTTAGTCGCAAGGCATTCCTAAATTCCCTAATCTTGCAGAATCCATCAACGGCCAGATCTCTGGCTACAAAGGTATCTATGCCAAGCAACCCTATACTCGAACTAGCTAGAGAGGAGGCATGCCATGACTTAGCCTACCAAGCAATGATAAAAGAAATATCTACCAAGGATCAGAATCTGAAGTTACAGGCCAAGTATCATGAATTTTCTATTGACAATGGACTTATTTACTACAGAACAAGGTTATGTATACCAACAAGCCAGTCACTTAAGCAAAAGATATTATGGGAAGCTCATGATTCCCCTTTCGCAGGACATCCTGGCTATGCAAAAACTCTTAACGCAGTTAGGAAGAGCTACCACTGGGTGAAGCTCAAAGGTGACGTTCTCAAATATGTCACTGAATGTTTGTCTTGCCAACGTATCAAGGCTGAACATGTCATGATGCCAGGGAAATTGCAACCACTTGACATTCCCCAAATGAAATGGGAATTCATCAGTATGGATTTTGTGGTGGGCTTACCCCAAGTCCAAGGAGGATACAACTCCATTATGGTTGTAGTTGACATGCTTACCAAGGTTGCACACCTGATTCCAGTAAAGACAAACTATAAAGCCTCCGACATTGCAAGAGTGTTTATCAAGGAGATATTCAAGTTACATGGGTTACCTAGAAGGATCATTAGCGATCGAGATTCTCTCTTCACTTCACACTTCTGGAGAGCTATCTTTGAAGCTATTGGAACTTAACTCTGTTTTAGCACTGCCTACCATCCCCAAACGGATGGACAAACAGAGCGAGTAAATCAAATCATTGAGGATATGCTTAGGGCTTACTGCTGTCGAGAGCCGAAGAGATGGATTCAATACTTGCCGTTAGTAGAATTTGCTTACAATGCTTCTTACCAGCAAAGCATTCAAATGACCCCTTTCCAGGCATTGTATGGTCATGATTGTCGAAGTCCCCTAAACTTTTCTGATCCTACCCTAAGGGTGGAAGCTTCAAGACAAATGTTGGAGGACATGGATGACCAAATAAGGTCAATAAGACAAGACATATAAGCAGCCAAAGATAGACAAAAGGCATATGCGGATTTGAAACGCCAAGAGAGGTTCTTCGGAGAAGGAGACATGGTCTTCATTCGTGTACGGCCGAAAAAGAGTTCTCTATCTCTTGGACAATGCAAGAAGCTAAGTCCAAGGTATTGTGGGCCGTATAAAGTCCTCAAATGTCTGGGACCCAATGCTTATAAATTGCAACTTCCGGATAACCTAAAAGTTCACAATGTATTCCATATTAGTCTCTTAAAAAAATATGTGCCCAACCCAAATCATGTACTTGATGACCAACAAATTGTAATGCCTAGTCAAGGAGTCCTTGAACTAAGACCGGAAAAGATTTTAGATGTCAGGGAGAGACAGTTAAGATCTAGAACCTTGAAAGAATGCCTCGTCCAGTGGAAAGATTATCCCAAAGAGGATGCTACCTGGATGGATGAAAACTCTCTCAATCTTCAATATCCCCAGTTTATCTCGAGATGAGGACATCTCGATTCTTCTAAGGGGGAGAGAATGTAATATTCCCACCCGTGAATATTGACGTCCCACACACGACGTAAACCTTGTGCAAAGGTTATCTCTTGCATTGAAATTATTGGCAGTGTAATGTGTGACCCGCACGCGAGAAATGGGGTCCTCCGCATTGGTAAATCAAAACCGAAAGTTCAAAACCGCAAGTCTCACAAAAACACCCGCTTGGGAGGGGCAATTTGAATAATTCAAGGCAAATTTTTTTATTTTTACCCCTTTTTCTCCAGCTGATGCACGACTGGAGAAAAGGGAGTGTGGGGGGGAATGGGACATGGGAAAGTTGTGGCTTGCATGGGAGGGGGAAACCCATGCAAGGGGGCCACGTGGTGGAGGCCTTCTTCCCCCCCCCCATGCCTATATAAACACCCCCTAGGAAGAGGCTAAGGCAGGAGGTCGCCGTGCTGCAGGAGGAGGTCGCCGTGCTGCAGGAGGTCGCCGTGCTGAAGGAGGTTGCCGTGCTGACGAAACGCCGCCAAGGGCTGCCGTGGCCTCCATCTGCCGCCGCGACCAGGAACGCCGCCCACCCTCGCCGTGACTACGACCCCCCCACCCCCGACGTGGCTGCTGTTGACCAGAAGCTTCTTAGAAGCTTCTAAGGATTAAGGCCATAGGCCTTGATCCTATGCGACTTCTCGGTTTTTGAATCCGGTTAGGGAAATTCCTATTCCCAAGCGAGGAGAAGATATCGATCTCCTAGTCGTCTCGAAAAGCAAGGGTAAAGGATAGAGGGAATCTGCGGAGGCCGTAACCACGACTACTATGGCTCCCAAGAAGCTGCAAGGCGCGCCTGCGGGAGGTTCATCTCCAAGCATTCAAGTGGATATCTCCCCGAGCCCACAGACCCAGGTTTTTATGATTTCGATTCTACGCGAAAGTAATGCATTCGGTATGATAACTCTTACGGGATAGAAAGCACCTATGCATGTTCAAATTTATCAAGCCGAATAAAAAGGAAATTGAGGAAAAATTGTCTATTATCTCGTGACATGAAATGGAGTTATTAGTAATTTCAATATGATGAATGTGAGTTGTCTTTCCATCTTACGACTTAGTATTATGTTGCCTTATCATGCATTTCAAAGAACGAGCCTAGAACACCTACCGCCTATCGTTATAAGGCGAAGTTTTAAGTGTATTTTTTTTTTTAGACATGGGAAGAATAAGCTTATGTCGCAATTTAGGGAAAATCTTTATTGTAATGGTTCATGGCGAAAAATTGTTAACACCCGTAGGAGGTTATCCGAAAAGTAATGATGGCATATCAAAAAATTGAATCTAGGGATTGGCATGTGGCATGTGCTTGCAAGAAAGAATATACCAACACTAACTCTACAATAATCTCATTTAACTATGTTGTAGTTATGTAAAGGTTGCATGTTGCACTTTCATCGTGCATAAAAATTCCTTCATCAAGTGTTGCCGTAGGAAAGGTTGCAGGATTTAAACAAAGCCTGAGTTTCTAAGGTGTAGATAACAAGGTAGTAGACATGATTATTTGAAGTAAGGCCTAGTAGGTCCTAAGAAAGTTGGTATCCAACTTATCATGTGTTTTTTTACTTACCAATAATAGAGTGAGTCGCATGTTTACATGTATTGTGGTAGTCGAGGCCATTTTTCTTCTTTAGATCTAGTTTATTATCTCTAGGAAGGATTCATCCTTGTCGCGAGACAAGCATAGTGAATTACCCAAATCACCTAGCCACAAAGGATTTTGTATTCGCATGAATCAGTCAAAACGATAGATAACCCAAACACTAACTAGGGATTAGCAAGTTAAGGATTCGGCCAAGTTTTCCAATTGTCGCTAAGTCGAAACCTTCAAGCCCAATAGTCCTAACCACACTCCCAAAATGTTGAGTTAATTGGATGCTCATGTAAACAATAATCTAGTATTCCTACCTTAAGGACCAAGTGTTCGAAATGATGAAACTCGAATTGAGTTGGAACCCTAGGACTAATCGTTGTCGATTTAGTAAAATTAGGGATGGGTGGGGTAAAAAGACACCCTAAACTGTGCCTCTCGTCTGAAGTTAATTCCGTGACCAGAATACCATTCATTAGGTGAAATGATCTCTTGGAATGGAGGCAACACTTGTGCAATAAGTTGCAACGTCACTTAGCCTTGCGGGTTGATCATAAGAAGTTTTGCCATTCCTTGGAATAAGGTTCGCAAGTTCTTGCGCAAGTTTAACTTGCAAGGGGAAAGGGTAGTCATCCTCTTGCTTATCCTCATTAGGGAAAATTTGCCAAGTTAAGGGGAAGCTAGGTATTTGCTTGGACGCAAATGATTAGTCAATAAACTAAAGCGACATGGTTGCCGGAATCTACCATTAACAGAACCTAAAAGTATTGACAGGGTATGACCCTAACCCAAAGACGATAGGAATCTTGCCATGTTGCAATTGATTCCGGATCGAATGCGGGATGCATTCGCAGAGAAGGAGTCACTCCTTAACAGTTTGCCAGCTAAACGTCCACGGGAATTGATTGTGCTTGTAACAATTTAGAAAGCACTGTTTGCATTGTTTGTTCAAGGAACTAAAGGATGAAAGATATATAAATGCTTCAGGTTGAAGGCCTGAAGGGAGTGGCAGCTCAGTTACCCCCGACTGCCTGCCTGACCCTAACCAAGGGGGTTGTTGACCGCGCCGGGAACGTGGACCGAACCCGCCGTGTGAGGTCTTCCGTTGAGCTCTACTTGGAGCAGGAGGACGCTTGGGTGCCAGGGGGGGCTCTGGCCGTAAATCCCTCGCCTTCCGGGTCCTGCACAAGAGGCTAACGTGACTCGGGATTGGATCTCGAGGCCCGCATACTAGTCTACGGGCAGAAGCTTGGAATAGTGATCCCTAGCGGATTACTGGATAGCCTTCGGGCGGAATATAGACAAGCCTACCGGCGGAACTCCTTGTATTTCAAAGATAAAAGGATAAAATGATAATAAAGAAGTTGTTTGACATTGTTTTCTTTATGTCCTGTGATAAGATTACGTGAAGGAACCAGTGCTTAACAGGGCTAATCAAAGAAGCTGTTTGTTATATGTCAAATTAATGTGGTAGGTAATTACATAACTAAAACAAACCGAGGAAAGTGCGGAGGATGGACCATGGGTCCATCCTATGGATGGGTGGTCCCGGTTAGCCGGAAACTTTTCTCAAAATCTTCGACGAACAGAGGGATGATCATCATCACCGAAACAAATAACAAGAACGATGACTTAGAATTACCTATTACCCGATTCACGCTGTTTTAGGGGAACGGAATGGGATTATGCCTTATGGCAGAGAGGTCGAGCCTTGCATCCCTCTCGTTTCCCATTCTCCTTGAACCAAGTGTAGCATGAATCCACTTCGGACCTAGCGTTTCTGCGTAAAGTAGTTCGCTCGGGTCTGACGCTAGTTGCTGCTAGTTAACGACCAAACAGGAAAAACCTTAATTCCGGTCGATCCTAGGTGGGAAACGGCCAGGACACTTCCGCTACGTGGCAGACGCGGGAAGACCTAGATTGTAAAACCCGTAACATTCCATGGGAGTGCCGGGCGGAGTTCTCTAGACAGCCTTTCCGATGGACTGCCAAGACGTGTCCTAGAGGATTCTAGTGGACACGTTACAGTATGCAAAAATGAAGAAGTGTGCATTCTTTAAGCGTCAGATTGAATATCTGGGATTCATAGTATCATCAAAAGGAATATCAGTAGACCCAGCCAAGGTCAGAGATGTGCTTGAATGGCCAATACCAGTATCTGTCAAAGAGATATGTAGCTTTCTTGGATTGACAGGATGGTATAGGGTCTTCATAAAAAACTATGCTTTGATTGCAGCACCTCTTACAGACTTACTAAAGAATCAGACTTCCATTACATGGTCAACTTCCGAACAAAATAGCTTTGACAAATTGAAGCAAAATTTGGTATCAGCACCTATTCTAAAACTTCCTGACCTCAATAAGGAGTTCGAGGTACTAACTAATGCTAGCATTCTTGCCTTGGGGTGTGTACTTATGCAGGAAGGTCATCCAGTAGCATACTCTTCAAGGAAATTGAAGAGTCATGAAAAGAATTATGCCACGCATGATCTGGAATTACTAGCTGTCATCCATGCTCTAAAGCTTTGGAGACACTACCTGTTGGGTAACAAGTTTACTCTAGTAACCGATCATAAGAGTCTCAAATGGATTTTTATCCAAAACGAGCTGAGCATGAGGCAATGTCGGTGGATTGAAGTATTGGAGGAATATGATTTTGAAATCAAGTACGGACCAAGGAAGGAGAATGTAGTTGCCGATGCACTCAGCCGCAAGGCATTCCTAAATTCCCTAATCTTGCAGAATCCATCAACGGCCAGATCTCTGGCTACAAAAGTATCTATGCCAAACAACCCTATACTTGAACTAGCTAGAGAAGAAGCATGCCATGATTTGGCCTACCAAACAATGACAAAGGAAATATCTACCAAGGAGCAGAATCAGAAGTTGCAAGCTAGGTATCAGGAATTTTCCATTGATAATGGACTTTTCTACTACAGAACAAGGCTGTGTATACCAGCAAGCCAGTCACTTAAGAAGAAGATATTATGGGAAGCTCGTGATTCTCCTTTCGTAGGACATCTTGGCTATGCTAAGACTCTTAATGCAGTTAGGAAGAGCTACCATTGGGAGAGGCTTAAAGGTGACGTTCTCAAATATGTCAATGAGTGTTTGTCTTGCCAATGTATCAAAGCCGAACATGTCATGATGCCAGGGAAACTGCAACCGCTTGACATTCCCCAAAAGAAATGGGAATTCATCAGTATGGATTTTGTTGTGGGCTTACCCCAAGTCCAAGGAGGATACAATTCCATTATGGTTGTGGTTGACATGCTTACCAATGTTGCACACCTGATTCCAGTAAAGACAAACTATAAAGCCTCCGACATTGTAAGATTGTTTATCAAGGAGATATTCAAGCTACATGGGTTACCTAGAAGAATCATTAATGATCGAGATTCTCTCTTCATATCACACTTCTGGAGAGCTATCTTTGAAGCTATTGGGACTCAACTCTGTTTTAGCACCGCCTACCATCCCCAAACGGATGGCCAAACAGAGCGAGTAAATCAAATCATCGAGGATATGCTTAGGGCATATTGCTGTCGAGAGCCGAAGAGGTGGATTCAATACTTGCATTTGGTTGAATTTGCCTACAATGCTTCTTACCAGCAGAGCATTCAGATGACCCCTTTCCAGGCATTGTATGGTCATGATTGTCGAAGTCCCCTAAAATTTTTTGATCCAACCCTAAGAGTTGAAGCAGATTTGAAACATCGAGATAGAGTCTTCGAAGAAGGAGACATGGTCTTCATTCATGTACGCCCTAAAAAGAGTTCTCTATCCCTAGGAGAATGCAAGAAGCTAAGTCCAAGGTATTGTGGGCCGTACAAAATCCTCAAATGCCTAGGACCCAATGCTTATAGATTGCAACTCCGTGAGAACCTAAAGGTTCACAATGTATTCCATATCAGCCTATTGAAAAAATATGTACCCAACCCTAATCATGTACTTGATGACCAACAAATTGTAATGCCTAGTTAAGGAGTCCTTGAACTAAGGCCGGATAGGATCTTAGATGTTAGGGAGGGACAGTTAAGATCTAAAACCCTAAGAGAATGCCTTGTCCAGTGGAAAGATTATCCCAAAGAGGATGCCACTTGGGTAGATGAAGGCACTCTCAACCATCAATATCCCTAGTTTATCTCGAGATGAGGACATCTCGATTCCTCTAAGGGGGAGAGAATGTAAAGTTCTAAATCTCCTTCCTCATGTGAACTACCCCTTATAGGAAAGGGGGATAATGTTCATGCAATTTTATTAATTTCTTGACAATAAATGCAAATTTTTTTTCCTTATTCCCCCCAGCCGACAGTTGTGCTGGAGGGGGAGGAATAGAAACCATGCAAAAGCTCCTCAGTGGGAGCTCGCAGGGTGTTATGGCCATGCCTCGCGACACATTGGAGAGGAAGCATCTCCCTCCCCTCCCTTATTTAAATAGGAGGAGGCGCTGCCATAGGTCGGGGGGTTGGATATACGTGAGGAGTGAGGGGATCTTGCCATGGGAGAGAGCAGCTGCGCTTGTGCCGCCTGAAGGAACAGAGGAGGATGACACGGTGCTACTGAAGGAGGAGACGCCATCGAAGCCATCGCCTTGTTGTTAGTTTGCGCCTGCCGCTGCTGTCTGGTTGAGCCGTCAACTGACGGCCTTATTACCCCTCCCCCCCGGTTTTTTAAAACCCTTAAGCCCCCTTTCACCCTCGTGCTAAAACCCCTTACCTTCAATTTGGAGTCACTCCCCCCAAGAGCACGAAGGCCTTAAGGGTCTTATTACTTTTTCCCTCGTGTATAATCCCTAAAAGCCCCTTTCCCCTAGCTTTGAACCCCCCCCCCCCCCCCCCCCCCCCGTGATTTAACCTTTAAGCCCTTTCTTATGGGCTTCAAAAACCCTTTCACCCCCTTCTTGTGCCTTACGAAACCCTTTTTATTACCCCCCCGTGTTTAAAGTATTATATACCCCTTCCCATAGTTGGAACCCAACCCCCGTGTTTTTTTTTAAATTTTCCTTTAGCCCTTCCTCATTGGCCTCGGAATCATTTCCCCCCTACATGTGTAAACCCTCATAAGCCCCTTTTCTCCTAAATTGCCTAAGGGTCCTTAGACCCTTACTTATAACCTTTACGGTTATTATTTTCCCTTAGAGCTCTCCTGCACCTTGTGTCTTTTCCACACCTTTTTATTCCCGTTCATGCGAGCTTACAAAGGCCATTAAGCCTTCCCCATGGCTTCAATGGGTCTTAGTTGTAAAAGATTCTAAAATTGTAACGTGTCCCCTAGTATCATCCAGGACATGTCTTAGTAGTCCATCGGAAAGGATGTCTAGACAGCTCCGCCCGTCACTCCCATGGAATGTTACGGATCTTGCGATCTAGTTCTTCCCGCATCTGCCACATAGCGGAAGTATCTTGGCCATTCCCACTTAGGATCGACCGGAATTAGGGTTTTCCTAATGGGTCATTAGCTAACAGCAACTAGCGTCAGACCCGAGTGAACTACTTTACGCAGAAACGCCAGGTCCGAAGCGGATTCACGCTGCACTTGGTTCAAGGAGAATGGGAAACAAGAGGGATGTAAAGCTCAACCTCTCTGCCATAAGGCGTAGTCCCATTCCATTCCCGTAAAACAACGTAAATCGGGTAAGATGTAACTCTAGGTCATCGTTCTCGTTATTCTTTTTGATGATGATGATCATTCCGCTGTTCTTCGAGATTTTTGAGAAAAGTTCCCGGCTAATCGGGACCACCCAACCGTAGGACGGACCCATGGCCCATCCTCCGCACTTTCCTTGGTTTGTTTTAGTTATGTAATTATCTAACACATTAATTTGACATGTAACAATCAGCTTCTTTAATTAATCTTGTTAAGCACCGGTTCCTTCACGTAATCTTATCACGTGACATATAAAAACAACATCAAGCAAGTTCTTTTAACATCTCATCATTTTATCTTTGAAATACAAGAAGTTCCGCCCGTAGGCTTGTCCATAATCTGCCCGAAGGCTAACCAGTAATCTCCAGGGATCACTATTCCAAGCTTCCGCCCGTCAACTAGTATGCGGGCCTCGAGATCCAATCCCGAGTCACGTTAGCCTCTTGTGCAGGACCCGGAAGGCGAGGGATTTACGGCCAGAGCCCCCCCGCACCCAAGCGTCCTCCTACTCCAAGTAGAGCTTAATGGAAAGACCTCTTGCGGCGGGTTCGATCCACGTTCCCGGCGCGGTCAACAACCCCCTTGGTTAGGGTTAGGCAGGTAGTCAGGGGTAACTGAAGCTGCCTCTCCCTTCAGGCCTTTAACCTGAAGTATAGGTACTTTTTTTAATTTGTAATTCATAATTCAAACGGAACCCTAAAATCTCTAGCAAGCACAAACATTTCCATTAATCAACCCAGTTGTATGGCAAACTGCTAAGGAAGTGTTCTTTCCTTTTTGAGTGTATCAGAAGTCGTTCTCAAGATGTCTTGTAACTTGGCAAGATCCCTTATATTCCGGTGTAGGGTATACCCAACTCGGTTAACCCTAAGGTACCTTAGATATGCTAGTTTCTATTTTACAACTTTCCTTATTTGGAAGGATATCCAAAACTACATCTTTTTGCAAGATAACTTGCGTAAGGATCTGCCGTCCTTGATGAGGGTTTTTTTTTCCCTTTTCTCCTTGTGAATCAATCACAAAATGATTTCATACATGTTGCGCAAGTCCTGCGATGGAATAATCTATTTAGATTCTTTAAGCTGACGTATGTCAGGCCTAGGGTTTCTTCATTTAGGGACAAACCCTAGTTTCTTATCTTTATGAAATTATTGTCCTTATGGTAAGGAAACTAGTCAAGTGTTTAGGGTATGAATGTTTCTATGTTTAGATTGGTTCGGTTAGCTTTTGGAAGGTAATCTTACTCGTCTTGTCACGGTTTTACTATCCTTGTGACAATTAACTTTCCCAATCAATACAGTTTAATTTGGCATATAGCATAATGCCAAGATGATACAAAGAGCGACAATACTCCTTGGGACAAAAAGGCTTAGCTGAGAAATTGGTGTATACACACTTTATTAGTCCCAAGTCCTCAAATAGCAGGGGAAAAGTGTTAATAGAGTGTCATCCAGCAGTCCCCTTTTACATTTTCCAAATGAATTCGTATATCTAATTTTTATACTTGTTAATTCCTAACATTTAACTTCTGTTTCCTTTAAAGATGAACTCATGCCAAATAACAACAATTTCCTTGCTAAGATGTGCAACTAGCAAAGATAACTCCCTAGTAATTTGAGCATCGAAAGAAACCTTCCTTGAATTTAGCCATTTACCATGAATCGTTGCGAAAGGAATAAGACTAATGGTGCAAGATATAATTTCTACGCTTTGGGAATATATTACTATAGTAAATGGTTAATCTTGCTTGTAATTTTATAATGCTTGATGCAATTTGAAGAAACCTAAGTTGTATACATTGTCATTCATAAGCTAACTCCTTCGTTAAAAATAACTCGAACAAATATATCTATCCTTAACAATTTTTCTTTGCACGATTGACTTAAAACCGAATTAACACCAAGAAGAAAAAACCTGGCTTTGAGGTGAGATATCCACATGGATACCGGGAGATGACCCTCCCGCAGCTACACCTTGGACTTTCTTCGGCGGCATCGTAGTTCGAATGTGAGATAGCCTTTTTCTTTTTCTTCTTGGAATTCCACCGTCTTCTCCTTCCTTTTCTTTTACCTTTTTCCCACTCTTCCTCCTTCACTCCCTCTTTTCACTCCCTCTACTTCCCTCCCTATCTTTTATCTTACGGGATACCATACGAGGCCATGATGATGAATTGGATTTTTAGGATATGGGAGTGTGTGGACACCGGCTTGTTTGATACAACTTAAGAACACAAAGCTCAACTAAGAGGACACTTGCACAAAAAGATCTAAAAAGTGAGTGAAGGAATTAATGCAAGAGAATGGAAATCCGCAAGGTAGCCTAAGGACAAACTAGGCCTATGGGTGTGACTTGAATAGTCTAAAGAGCTAAGAGGGGGGAAAAAGAACAAGGCTTGGGGGGGAAATTAAAACTGGGAGGGGAAACAAGGGGGCTTAGGGGGGAAAATTTAAACCTAGGGGGGGTAATAAGGGCTTTGGGGGGAATTAAAATCTGGAGGGGGGGAGAACAAGGGCTTAGGGGGGAATTTAAAAACCCGGGAGGGGGGGAAACAAGGGGGTTTAAAGAAAAACATAAGGGGGGGAAAGGGGGCTTAAAGATCTCCCCCTTAGAAGCTTCTTGGAAGCTTCTGAATGTATGTGGCGTGATGGCTCGTTGTGGATTGGTCGACGACGGCAGGAGCAGTCTCAGGATGTAGGTGGCACAACCTTCCGTCCTCCTCCCTCAGTTCGGTGATATGGTGGCACGGCAGGGTTATCTCCTTCGGACTTTCTCACACGGCTCCCCCTTTGTTTTTCCACAGCGGCCCCCTCGATTAAATAATGGAGGGGAGGGGGGATCTTCTCTCCTTGCATGTAGATACGCATGTCCTCCCTCCCTCCAAAGGCTCCACCAAGGAGCTTAGTAGCTCCTTCTATTCCCCTCCCCCTCCAGCTCATCAGTCGGCTGGAGGGATAAGGGGGGAATATTTTAAAAAAAATTCCATAAATCCCATTGATTTTGTTAACGCGGAATATTACATTCTCTCCCCCTTGGAGGAATCGAGATGTCCTCATCTCGCGATAAACTGGGGATATTGATGGTTGAGAGAGCTTTCATCTATGCAGGTGGCATCCTCTTCGGGATAATCTTTCCACTGGAAAAGGCATTCTTTCAAGGTTCTAGATCTTAACTGTCTTTCCCTAACATCTAAGATCCTTTCTGGCCTTAGTTCAAGGACTCCTTGACTAGGCATTACAATTTGTTGGTCATCGAGTACATGATTAGGATTGGGTACATATTTTTTCAATAGGCTGATATGGAATACATTGTGAACCTTTAGGTTCTCAGGGAGTTGCAATCTATAAGCATTGGGTCCTAGGCATTTGAGGATTTTATACAGCCCACAATACCTTGGACTTAGCTTCTTGCATTCTCCTAGGGATAGAGAACTCTTTTTAGGGCGTACCCGAATGAAGACCATGTCTCCTTCTTCGAAGACTCTTTCTTGACGTTTCAAATCTGTATATGCCTTTTGTCTATCCTTGGCTACTTGTATGTCTTGTCTTATTGACCTTATTTGATAATCCATATCCTCCAACATTTTTCTTGAAGCTTCAACTCTTAGGGTTGGATCAGAAAAGTTTAGGGGAATTCGACAATCATGACCATACAATGCCTGGAAAGGGGTCATTTGAATGCTCTGCTGGTACGAAGCATTCTAGGAAAATTCAACTAATGGCAAGTATTGAATCCACCTTTTCAACTCTCGACAGCAGTATGCCCTAAGCACATCCTCAATGATTTGATTCACTCGCTCTGTTTGTCCATCCGTTTGGGGATGGTAGGCGGTGCTAAAACAGAGTTGAGTCCCAATAGCTTCAAAAGATAGCTCTCCAGAAGTATGATGTGAAGAGAGAATCTCGATCACTAATGATTCTTCTAGGTAACCCATGTAGCTTGAATATCTCCTTGATAAACAATCTTGCAATGTCGGAGGCTTTATAGTTTGTCTTTACTGGAATCAGGTGTGCAAGCTTGGTAAGCATGTCAACCACAACCATAATGGAATTGTATCCTCCTTGGACTTGGGGTAAGCCCACAACAAAATCCATACTGATGAATTCCCATTTCATTTGGGGAATGTCAAGCGGTTGCAGTTTCCCTGGCATCATGACATGTTCGGCCTTGATACGTTGGCAAGACAAACATTCAGTGACATACTTGAGAATGTCACCTTTAAGCCTCTCCCAATGGTAGCTCTTCAGTGACATGTTCGGCCTTGATACGTTGGCAAGACAAACATTCAGTGACATACTTGAGAACGTCACCTTTAAGCCTCTCCCAATGGTAGCTCTTCCTAACTGCATTAAGAGTTTTTGCATAGCCAGGATGTCCTGCGAAAGGAGAATCATGAGCTTCCCATAATATCTTCTGCTTAAGTGACTGGCTTGCTAGTATACACAGCCTTGTTCTGTAGTAGACAAGTCCATTATCAATGGAAAATTCCTAATACTTAGCTTGCAATATCTGATTCTGCTCCTTGGTAGATATTTCCTTTATCATTGTTTGGTAGGCCAAATCATGGTATGCTTCCTCTCTAGCTAGTTCAAGTATAGGGTTGTTTGGCATAGATACCTTTGTAGCCAGAGATCTGGCCGTTGATGGATTCTGCAAGATTAGGGAATTTAGGAATGTCTTGCGACTGAGTGCATCGGCAACTACATTCTCTTTCCCTGGTCGATACTTGATTTCAAAATCATATTCCTCCAGTACTTCAATCCACCGACATTGCCTCATGTTGAGCTCGTTCTGGGTAAAAATCCATTTGAGACTGTTATGATCAGTTACTAGAGTAAACTTGTTACCCAACAGGTAGTGTCTCCAAAGCTTTAGAGCATGGATGACAGCTAGTAATTCCAGATCATGCGTGGCATAATTCTTTTCATGACTCTTCAATTTCCTTGAAGAGTATGCTACTGGATGACCTTCCTGCATAAGTACACACCCCAAGGCAAGAATGCTAGCATCTGTTACTACCTCGAACTCCTTATTGAGGTCAGGAAGTTTTAGAATAGGTGCTGATACCAAACTTTGCTTCAATTTGTCGAAGCTATTTTGTTCGGAAGTTGACCATGTAATAGAATTTTGCTTCTTTAGTAAGTCTGTAAGAGGTGCTGCAATCAAAGCATAGTTTTTGATAAAGACCCTATACCATCCCGTCAAGCCAAGAAAGCTACGTATTTCTTTGACAGATACTGGTATTGGCCATTCAAGCACATCTCTGACTTTGACTGGGTCTACTGATATTCCTTCTGATGATACTATGAATCCCAGATATTCAATCTGACGCTTGAAGAATGCACACTTCTTCATTTTTGCATACAGCTTATGGGACCTCATTGTCTCAAGGACAATACGAAGTTGAGGTTCATGATCTTCTTCCTGTTTAGAATAGACCAAAGTGTCATCGAAGAAGACAAGCACGAAATCATCAAGATATGGTCTAAAAATATCCTGCATTAATCTATTGAAGGTGGCAGGTGCATTTGTAAGCCCAAATGACATAACCAAGAACTCAAAGTGCCCATATCTTGTATTGAAGGCCGTCTTTGGAATATCTTCTTCCTTGATCCTTATCTGATAATAACCTGACCTGAGATCAATCTTGGAGAAGATCTTTGCACCTTGAAGACAATCAAGAAGCTCATCAATTCTAGGAATAGGATACTTGTTCTTGACTGTTGATTGATTCAACCCTCGGTAATCAATACATAGTCAAAGTGTCCCATCTTTCTTTTTCTGGAATAGTACTGGAGCTCCCCACGATGAGTTGCTAGGCTGGATATAACCCTGATCCAACAATTGCTTGAGCTGTTCCTTCAACTCAATTGCTTCTGGTATGGACATTCTATAAGGTCTCTTTGCAATTGGTGCAGCTCCAGGAACTAGCCTAATTTCATGATCTACTTCTCTTGGAGGTGGAAGTTCAATCAATTCCTTAGGGAATACGTCAGCGTATTCCTTTAGCCAAGAAGGTCCTTCATGAGACTCTTGCTTTTGATCTAACTTGTTGAGTTTGATCAAGTAAACGGGTAATCCTTTTCTGACTCCTTTTATGATTCGAGAGACTTTGGCTAATTGGATTCTTGGCACTCCTGCCTCACCTTGAGTTGTGACAAATTCCCTTTCAGAGTTTCGAAAGGAAACTTGACCCTTTCCACAATGAATGTGGGTGTCATTAGGCTTAAGCCAATCCATCCCGAGTAGACACTCATGGTTACCTAAATTCATGACTCTGAATTTGACTAAAGTCTTCTTTCCTCCCAGAAAGAATTCCTCCTTAGCAATTTGCCTGGTACAAGTTACCTCACGACCGTTTGCCAATTCCACAAGTAGGGTAGGTGCTTCTACTGTGGCTATTCCTAATCTTTTTGCACATGTTGGTGAGATAAAGGAATGTGTACTGCCACAATCAATCAAGGTTTTGAAACCTTTACCTTGATAGTCCGACGGTGTTTGAATCACCGAGAACTGGCGATTTGGCCCTTTCTTGTGTAAAGCGGCATGGACTATCGCTCTTTCGAATTCTGCTTCCATAGTCGGATCTTCCTCTTCTTCTTCTTCGCATATTTGCCTATTGGCAATGCAGGCAATTCTTCCTCTTCCATGGGTGGCGGCTCCTTGACCGCGGCTTGCACCTTGGAAAGGCGTTTGACGATGTCCCCCGCTGAGCTTGGGACATTGTCTCTTGAAGTGACCGGGTTCGTTGCAGTGGAAACATCGGAGGTTTCGGCCATTACTTTGAGTAGGAACAAATTTGTTGACATTATTTGTACTTGCTTTCTTCCTTCGTCCCTGATTGTGACCTTGAACTCTCTTCATTTGAGGTCTGAATGCTCCTCTATTCGGGTCACTATAGGACCAAGTTTTGTTACCCCTTGGTCTAGCTTGCACCTCCTGAATTATAGGTGCCGCTCGAATGAGTGCATCCTAAAGATCTGATGGACGCATAGATTTGAGACGGGTATTTACGGGTGGATTTAAGCCCGCGCAAAATTTGGACACCTGCTGCATCATGTCCATCTGTGGCGCATACTTTAAAAGTGAGACAAATTTAGAGTAGTATGCGTCCAGAGTGAGTCCTAGCTGTTTTAGCTCGTAAAACTCATTCATTTTCTGTGTACGATATGCAGGTGGCAAATATCTCCCCTGCACGGCTTTCTTTAACTTCTCCCAGGTAACGGACCCCTCTAAAGTCCCTTGATCCCTGCACCATTGTTTCCACCATAGTCTAGCTTCGCCGGTGAGTTTTAACTTGGCGAGCATGGCCTGATTGGTAGGTGCAGTACCAGCTGCTTCAAAGTAATCCTCCATAGATTCAATCCAAATTTCAGCATCAGACTAGACGAATCTGCCTCTCCCTTCAAACTCGGGTGGCTTTATCTGCTTGAGGAGGAACTTCTTCTCCTGGGTCACAGCAGTACTTGATGTAGGGGGCGAATTTGGAACCTGTACCTGGGGTTGTGCCTGAATAAAAGTTTTCTTAACATTATTATATGATAATTGACGTTAGCTTATCTTTAGTTCAGCTATCTCGTAAATAATGAAGCTAGTTAACTTTTTAACAACTCTGATGCACAGCCAGATATTGATAAAAGAAATCTTTATTTATATTTACATGGGCGTAACCTTATACAACGTCTTGTGCGATGATAATCCAATCATTACATTCAGTTTGGGGAGAACAACGTTGTATTGCATTTGTCTACAGGGACTGTGTAATAGTAGGGTTTTGGGTCATGGATCTTTAGGAATCGATAATTCATTGGAAGTTCGGGATACCCTTTTCGTTGGAATCCATACTTCTCATGGCGGCCCAACACTTTAATCCTGTCAGCTGGGATTACACGAGTTACTTCGTCATATACATATGAGTTCATTTCAACCCTCCGACCTTGAATATGTAAAGTCAAATTTACGTGAGCTTCCACAAAAATGAACAGCTTTACGACTTTCAAGTCTTCCAACCACTTGATCCTCTTTAGGTTGGTCTGTAGATAAGCGAACCGGTGGGCAGCTATGTTGTAGATTTCTGAAGACCCCGTCCATCTTCATTCAATGTATAAAGGTGATGGATTATAAATCTGCTCTAGGATGTTCATCATCCCAATTCTTTGTCTATAAAGTGGAGAATGCATTGCAGTCATAAACATGACCCGAAACACCAAAAAATTGTTCCATGCTTCATAGTTCTGCAAGACAACATTGAAGATGAGGAAATGTTTGGACAACAACAATTTCTTTACTTCATTTTATTGAGATCTCATTAAAACAATTTCATTGTAACTGTAACGTGTCCCCTAGTATCATCCAGGACACGTCTTAGCAGTCCATCGGAAAGGATCTCTAGAAAGCTCCGCCCGTCACTCCCATGGAATGTTACGGGTTTTGCGATCTAGTTCTTCCCGCGTCTGCCACAGAGTGGAAGTATCCTGGCCGTTCCCACTTAGGATCGACCGGAATTAGGGTTTTCCTAATGGGTCATTAGCTAACAGCAACTAGCGTCAGACCCGAGCGAACTACTTTACGTAGAAACGCCAGGTCCGAAGCGGATTCACGCTGCACTTGGTTAAAGGAGAATGGGAAACGAGAGGGATGTAAAGCTCAACCTCTCTGCCATAAGGCATAGTCCCATTCCGTTCCCCTAAAACAGCGTAAATCGGGTAAGACGTAACTCTAGGTCATCATTCTCGTTATTCTTTTTGATGATGATGATCATTCTGTTGTTCTTCGAGATTTTTGAGAAAAGTTCCCGGCTAACCGGGACCACCCAACCGTAGGACAGACCCATGGCCCATCCTCCACACTTTCCTCGGTTTGTTTTAGTTATGTAATTATCTAACACATTAATTTGACATATAACAATCAGCTTCTTTAATTAATCTTCTTAAGCACTGATTCCTTTACGTAATCTTATCACGTGACATATAAAAACAACATCAAACAAGTTCTTTTAACATCTCATCATTTTATCTTTGAAATACAAGAAGTTCCGCCCGTAGGCTTGTCCATAATCTGCCCGAAGGCTAACCAGTAATCTCCAGGGATCACTATTCCAAGCTTCCGCCCGTCAACTAGTATGCGGGCCTCGAGATCCAATCCCGAGTCACGTTAGCCTCTTGTGCAGGACCCGGAAGGCGAGGGATTTACGGCCAGAGCCCCCCCGCACCCAAGCGTCCTCCTACTCCAAGTAGAGCTTAATGGAAAGACCTCTCACGGCGGGTTTGGTCCACGTTCCCGGCGTGGTCAACAACCCCCTTGGTTAGGGTTAGGCAGGCAGTCGGGGGTAACTGAAGCTGCCTCTCCCTTCAGGCCTTTAACCTGAAGTATAGGTACTTTTTTTAATTTGTAATTCATAATTCAAACAGAGCCCTAAAATCTCTAGCAAACACAAACATTTCCATTAATCAACCCAGTTGTATGGCAGACTGCTAAGGAAGTGTTCTTTCCTTTTTGAGTGTATCAGAAGTCATTCTCAAGATGTCTTGTAACTTGGCAAGATCCCTTATATTCCGGTGTAGGGTATACCCAACTTGGTTTACCCTAAGGTACCTTAGATATGCTAGTTTCTATTTTACAACTTTCCTTATTTGGAAAGATATCCAAAACTACATCTTTTTGCAAGATAACTTGCGTAAGGATCTGCCGTCCTTGATGAGGGTTTTTTTTTTCCCTTTTCTCCTTGTGAATCAATCACAAAATGATTTCATACATGTTGCGCAAGTCCTGCGATGGAATAATCTGTTTAGATTCTTTAAGCTGACGTATGTCAGGCCTAGGGTTTCTTCATTTAGGGACAAACCCTAGTTTCTTATCTTTATGAAATTATTGTCCTTATGGTAAGGAAACTAGTCAAGTGTTTAGGGTATGAATGTTTCTATGTTTAGATTTGTTCGGTTAGCTTTTGGAAGGTAATGTTACTCGTCTTGTCACGATTTTGCTATCCTTGTGACAATTAACTTTCCCAATCAATACAGTTTAATTTGGCATATAGCATAATGCCAAGATGATACAAAGAGCGACAATACTCCTTGGGACAAAAAGGCCTAGCTGAGAAATTGGTGTATACACACTTTATTAGTCTCAAGTCCTCAAATAGCAGGGGAAAAGTGTTAATAGAGTGTCATCCAGCAGTCCCCCTTTACATTTTCCAAATGAATTCGTATATCTAATTTTTATACTTGTTAATTCCTAACATTTAACTTCCGTTTCCTTTAAAGATGAACTCATGCCAAATAACAACAATTTCCTTGCTAAGATGTGCAACTAGCAAAGATAACCCCCTAGTAATTTGAGCATCGAAAGAAACCTTCCTTGAATTTAGCCATTTACCATGAATCGTTTCGAAAGGAATAAGACTAATGGTGCAAGATATAATTTCTACGCTTTGGGAATATATTACTATAGTAAATGGTTAATGTTGCTTGTAATTTTATAATGCTTGATGCAATTTGAAGAAACCTAAGTTGTATACATTGTCATTCATAAGCTAACTCCTTCGTTAAAAATAACTCGAACAAATATATCTATCCTTAACAATTTTTCTTTGCACGATTGACTTAAAACCGAATTAACACCAAGAAGAAAAAACCTGGCTTTGAGGTGAGATATCCACATGGATACCGGGAGATGACCCTCCCGCAGCTACACCTTGGACTTTCTTCGGCAGCATCGTAGTTCGAATGTGAGATAGCCTTTTTCTTTTTCTTCTTGGAATTCCACCGTCTTCTCCTTCCTTTTCTTTTACCTTTTTCCCACTCTTCCTCCTTCACTCCCTCTTTTCACTCCCTCTACTTCCCTCCATATCTTTTGTCTTACGGGATACCATACGAAGCCATGATGATGAATTGGATTTTTGGGATATGGGAGTGTGTGGACACCGGCTTGTTTGATAAAACTTAAGAACACAAAGCTAAACTAAGAGGACACTTGCACAAAAAGATCTAAAAAGTGAGTGAAGGAATTAATGCAAGAGAATGGAAATCCGCAAGGTAGCCTAAGGACAAACTAGGCCTATGGGTGTGACTTGAATAGTCTAAAGAGCTAAGAGGGGGGGAAAAGAACAAGGCTTAGGGGGGGGAAATTAAAAGCGGGAGGGGAAACAAGGGGGCTTAGGGGGGAAAATTTAAACCCAGGGGGGGTAATAAGGGCTTTGGGGGGGATTAAAATCTGGAGGGGGGAAAAACAAGGGCTTAGGGGGGAATTTAAAAACCCGGGAGGGGGGGGGGGGGGGAAACAAGGGGATTTAAAGAAAAACATAAGGGGGGGGAAGGGGGCTTAAAGATCTCCTCCTTAGAATCTTCCAAGAAGCTTCTTGGAAGCTTTTGAATGTACGTGGCATGACGGCTCATTGTGGATTGGTCGAGGACGGCAGCGGTAGTCTCAGGATGTAGGTGGCGCAACCTTCCGTCCTCCTCCCTCAGTTCGGTGATATGGCGGCACGGCAGGGTTATCTCCTTCGGCCTTTCTCACACGGCTCCCCCTTTGTTTTTCCACAGCGGCCCCCTCGATTAAATAATGGAGGGGAGGGGGGATCTTCCCTCCTTGCGTGTAGACACGCATGTCCTCCCTCCCTCCAAAGGCTCCACCAAGGAGCTTAGTAGCTCCTTCTATTCCCCTCCCCCTCCAGCTCGTCAGTCGGCTGCAGGGATAAGGGGGGAATATTTTTTTAAAAAATTCCATAAATCCCATTGATTTTGTTAATGCGGAATATTACAAAAACACCCTTTCGAATTCCTGAATTCAAGGAGGGAACCTTCCAAAAAACTACTTTTGACGAACGGTGCAAGGGAGCGACAGTGGAATTCTAAGGAGAAGTTGTAAAGCTACTTCCACATTCGAAAAACTACAATTGCAATGCCTCCTAAGAAAGTCCAAGGCGTAGCCACAGAAGAGTCATCTCCCGGTATCCATGTGGATATCTCACCCCAAAACCAGGTTTTTCTTCTTGGCTTTAATTCGGTTTTTAAGTTGATCATGCAAAGAGAAATTGTTAGGGATAGGATATATTTGTCCGAGTTATTTGTAATGAAGGAGTTTAGCTTATTTGAATGAATGATAATGAATAGAACTTAGTTTCCTTCGAGTTGCGTCAAGCATTATAAATTACCAGCAAGATTATCCATTTACTATAGTAGTATATTTTAGTCCTAAAGGTGTAGAAATAATATCTTGCACCATTAGCCTCATTCCTTTCGCAACGAGTCATTGTAAATGGTTAAATTCATGAAAGGTTTCTTTCGTTGCTCAAATTACTAGAAAGTTATCTTTGCTAATTGCACATCTTAGCAAGGCAAATGTTGTTATTTGGCATGAGTTCATCTGTAAGGAAAATAGAAGTTTAAATTGAACTATATTGATTGAAAAGTAAATTGTCACAAGGATAGCAAAACCGTGACAAGATGATTAATATTACCTTCCAAAAGATAACTAAACCAATCTAAACATAGAAATATTCATACCCTAAGCACTTGACTACCTTCCTTATTGTAGGGTCAATAAATTCGTAAAGATAAAGAACTAGGGTTTGTCCCTAAGGTTCTTAAAAAAAGAAACCCTAGGCCCGACATACGTCAGCTTAAAGGATCTAAAACGGATTATTCCATCGCAGGACTTGCGCATCAAGTACGAAATCATTTAGTCTTGTGATTGATTCACAAGGAGTAAGGGTAAAAACCCTCAACAAGGATGGCAGATCCCTACGCAAGTTATCTTGCAAAAGGACGTATTTTCGCATATCCTCCTAAATAAGGAAAGTTGTAAACCGGAAACTAGCATATCTAAGGAACTTTAGGGTTGACCAAGTTGGGTTAATAAGGTACGCCCTACACCGGAATGTAAAGGATCTTGCCAATTTACAAGACACCTTGGGAACGAGTGCTGATACACTCAAAGGGAAAGAATACTTCCTTAGTAGTTTGCCAAACAACTCGGTTGATTAATGGAAATGTTTGTGCTTGCTAGAGATTTTAGGGCTCTGTTTGAATTATGAATTACAAATTAAATGAGCACTTATACTTCAGGTTAAAGGCCTGAAGGAAGAGGCAGTTTCAGTTACCCTCGACTACCTGCCTAACCCTAACCAAGGGGGTTGTTCACCGCGCCGGGAACGTGGACCGAACCCGCTACGAGAGGTCTTTCCGTTGAGCTCTACTTGGAGTAGGAGGACGCTTGGGTGCCAGGGGAGGCTTTGGCCGTAAATCCCTCGCCTTCCGGGTCCTGCACAAGAGGCTAACGTGACTCCGGATTGGATCTCGAGGCCCGCATACTAGTTTACGGGCACAAGCTTGGAATAGTGATCCCTGGGGATTACTAGATAGCCTTCGGATAGATTATGGACAAGCCTACGGGAGGAACTCCTTGTATTTCAAAGATAAAATGATGAAATGTTAAAAAAAGAACTTGCTTGATATTGTTTTTCTATGTCACGTGATAAGATTACGTGAAGGAACCAGTGCTTAACAGGATTAATTAAAGAAGCTGATTGTTATATGTCAAATTAATGTGTTAGATAATTACATAACTAAAACAAACCGAGGAAAGTGCGGAGGATGGACCATGGGTCCGTCCTACGGTTGGGTGGTCCCGGTTAGCCGGGAACTTTTCTCAAAAATCTTGAAAAACAGCGGGATGATCATCAAAACGAATAACGATAGCAATGACCTAGAGTTACGTCTTACCCGATTTACGTTGTTTTAGGGGAACGGAATGGGACTATGCCTTATGGCAGAGAGGTTGAGCCTTGCATCCCTCTCGTTTCCCATTCTCCTTGAACCAAGTGCAGCGTGAATCCGCTTCGGACCTGGAGTTTCTGCGTAAAGTAGTTCGCTCGGGTCTAACGCTAGTTGCTGTTAGCTAATGACCAATCAGGAAAACCCTAATTCCGGTCGATCCTAAGTGGGAACGGCCAAGATACTTCCGCTACGTGGTAGACGTGGGAAGACCTAGATCGCAAAACCCGTAACATTCCATGGGAGTGCCGGGCGGAGTTTTCTAGACATCCTTTCCGATTGACTGCTAAGACGTGTCCTGGATGATACTAACGGACACGTTACATATACTAACTTTAATGAATCAAGTATCCCAAACTTTTCACCGAATAAAGCTACATTATGGAATTTCCAAATATTGGGGTATCCATATACTCTCATAGACAACAAAATTGCTCATTATAAGATGGTTAAGGCCTTCATTCTGGTAGCAAATGATGGGGAAAATTCAACATTACTCTAGACATCATTGCTATAGTTAGAATTTTCTAAAAAGAGAGTAAAATTGAGGTGATGATTTTTTTTTAATGTTAAAAAATTTTCACTCATGCTTTTGCGATGTATACCATCACGATATTCCTGATCCAAATGTACTTCTCTTAGGTATTCTACTGATAATTGTATTGTATCTTGATCAAATATTTTTCAATCTCTCTTCCTTAGTGTGTGCATGTGCATGTGTGTGTGTGTGTGTATGTGTGTGTGTGTGTGTGCGTGCGTGCGTGCGTGCGTGTGTGTGCATAGAGAGAGAGAGAGAGAGAGAGACAGAGAGAGAGAGAGAGAGAGAGAGAGAGAGGAAGCACACATACTTCATCCTAAACCTTGCATATCGTGTGCATCCCACTAGCCAGTGAATCATGCAACATATAGATCTATCCCTCCCTCCCTCCCTCCCTCCCTCCCTCCCTCTTTGAAGACAACAACAAGTCAATATGATACAATGACTTTCTAAACTTTTAGAACTAAAGGTATTTACTCACTCCACGTTGAGAGTTGTAATCTTTTTTTCCCTGCACATTGTGTTGGGTTTCTCAAGCAACTAATAATGGGTCCATGCCTAGATTCTCCTAGTGTTTGGCACATGGAGAATGCCTAGCACTCTACACTCATTTTAGTAATATTAGGCACTTCACATTTTAATTAGACACACTTCATACAGCAAAGGTGTTTGCATATATACACACTCTCTTTGTGTATGTGTATGTATGCGTGTATGTGCAACCTACAATGGCTTGTGAAAAAACACATATAATTATATATCAATACAATAATAATAATTATATACTACAAATGAATAACACCTATTATTAATACAATCTAATATGTTTTATATAACATGCTATCTTATATGTATTATGTATCATATCATGTGTGTGTGTGTGTGTGTGTGTGTGTGTGTGTGTGTGTGTGTGTGTGTGTGTGTGTGTGTGTGTGTGTGTGTGTGTGTGTGTGTGTGTGTGTGTGCATGTGCGTGTGAATAGAAATACTATAGTAAAAAAGACAAGAATATTTAGCAAGACAAAGAAAGTTAGGCCTTATACATTTTGATACAAATATTAGAAGACGTAAACTATTTTTTGTAATGCTTGGTGCTATTGTTTTATGAGAACCAGGCTCCGTCTTGTGCAAATTGTATGTACTAGCTATTATTCTATGCCCAATTTATTCTTTTGACAAGATTAAAGCTTACTTCCATGTAAACAAGGCAATGATTAATTGAAAAAGGTCACAAAAGGGTGGGGATGGGAAAACCCTAACCCCAATCTTTTTATGTTTAAAGGATGAAAAAGAATAGAAAAGGCTTTTTGTATGCTAGCTTGGTATACTTGCTTTATTACTTCCATTTAGAGAGCATGTGAATGAGGAAGAGAGTGAGAGATTGAGAGAATGTGTGTGAATGAGTGAGAGGGACTAAGTGAGTGAAGCTCTCCATCTTCTCTCCACTCTCTCTCTTACCATATATGTGATCCTCTCATGCATGTGGAGGTCAAAGAGGGTTGATAGCCAAAGGATACTCGCTCAAGTCATGGAGTTTGCCATGTTCTACCATCATGCTTGATGGAATGTCTAGTGAGCTCACTATTGAGATGTCAAGCTCAACACACTCTGACACTTACGTACTTGGGTGATCACTTCCACATTCATATCACTAATGTGGTTGATACTTACATCAACATATCGTTCCAGTGATACTTTATAGTTGTAGTTAGTCCACTTACTTGAGTTATGGAATATCTATCTAGGCATCATTCTACTTAGAATATTCCCACTATGGACTGCTTGTATATTATGTATGTGTCAATACACTCCACGCGAAAATGCCGTCCGCGCGACCACGCTGCACTATATATTTTGTACTGTACATTGAAACACTCAAATTAGATGTCGCATATAAAATTTAGATACGACATATTCTAAACCCCTCATCACCTTTGGACTACATCCCCTCGAGAACTCCCACTCCTCCATTGAGACCTCTGTCCCTTCGCTGGATGCTGCGGTCAAGGCTCCATGCAACCATCGTGTTGACATAAACAGCGGCATCTCCTCCATGCCTTCGGGATATCGAATCGGTCGATGATGCGTACTGCGTCGGAATTCAGGTCGCGCTTCCTCTCGATCTTGCCTTGCAATCTGGTACTTGGCGAGCCACGTCTCCATGGAGGCATGGTGCAACATACAAAAGTGATTCACATTCTCTTCCATTGAGACATCCATTCTTTTTTCTACCCCATTTTCAACCACCACATCTCCAGTCAGTCTATCATCGTCCATAGCATTTCATTGTCTGGTTCCACCATTGGTAGCCATTGTGAGATATGCACTAACGCCTCTGACACCAACCAACCTTCCGCCATGCTACCTTCTGGCCGAGCTCATTGTCGCACAAAGCCTTTTAGGGTTTTCATGAAACGCTCCAAGAAGAACATCCATCGCGTATGGACAGGTCGAGCAATCTCCACTTCGTCCACAAAATGCATAAGAAGGTGGACTTGTATCGTGAGCATGCTAGTGGGCAGGTATTTCTCAAAGAGATAGACCGTCTCCACTGCTCCCCGCCTCACGGATTCAATAGAGGATGTCTTAATCTCTTTCTGTGAGATCCATTGCACCAAAGTCTACAACTTGTAAATGGCCCCGCGAATTTCTGGAGTAAGGCATCCTGCGATCGCGATCGGTAGGACAAACTGCCACAAATGAGAAAGCATTATGAATAATGGCCACTTTTCAAATTGCAAAATGCCCACGCTAATTACAATCCATTGTGTTCACAAACCTGACATATCTTATGCCAATCACGGGATTTTAGCCCCGATAATTGGTCATCTTTAGAAAATGCGGACCTGAGAGAACGCATCATACCCGTAAGAGTGCGGATAGACTTGATTACTTGCTTCACAATGCGCTCTTCTTTGGTGGACAAAACCCAAGGAGCGCGAGAAAGCTGCACTCCCCCTTCAGCACTCGACTGCAGCCAAAGCGCCTCCATCTTACCTACCTCCTTCAAATCCATTCGTGACTCTACCGTGTCTCTCTTTCCTGTGATGTGGTCCCATAGCAAGCTGCCCACATTCTTGAAAATATGCATGGGATCCAACAAGTGGTTGACCTATAAGTGGGTCCAATATGGCAACTCGTAGAAAACTGAGAACCGTCGCATTCCATTTGGATGTGATTCCGGGTTTACCATTTTCAGCTCGTATCAACTTGTGGCGTTCATACGTGTTGGAGGTCGTCCAAGAAAACCTTTCCTGAGTTCATGATCCTCTGGCAAGAAAGCGGCGTATCCTTGATATACCATCTTCTTCATGGTTCGTGACCTTCAGGAGTCTAACTGTGGCCCACACAATGGACATGCATGATAACCTGAGGTAACCAAACCTGTAAGGTGAGCCACGACCTAGTGAATACTTGATTGAATGAGATAAAATATAGATATTACCAGCGAGAACGGAGGTCTGCTCACTTGAGCACTCTCCCAATCCCGGAAAGTCATGCATCGTCCACATGAGAATGGTTCGAGTGTTGGCTGACCCCGCCGACCATCGCGCTTGCTCATATCTTGCACAGTTATCCCCTTCTCCCACAAAATCTTAAGCTCATCGACTAATGGACGAAGATACACGTCCATATTTTTTACTTTGTAGCGGCATGGGACGAGCAAGCTAAGGATGAGATGTCCTTTCTTCGTAGAAAGCCATGGAGGGATGTTGTAGCTGACAAGCACTATAGGCCACACACTGTAAGAAGTCGAGCGCAGACCGAATGGGTTCACACCATCCATGGCAAGACCGAGCCGAAGATTCCTTGGCTCTCGCGCAAAGCCTGGGAAGGTAGAGTCAATGTGGCTCCATGCGCACGAATCCGCTGATATTCATTGAACTCCATTCGTGGACCTATTCTGCACATGCCACGTTGTCAAGCTTGCCATGCCGGACGTGCGAAACATGTGGTTTATGCGGGGGATGAGCGGAAAGTGTCTGAGAACTTTTTGAGGGATGGTTTGCCCTGGCAAGTCCTGTCGATACTTGTGAGCACCACACTTTGGACATGTCTCCATAGTCTCGTATTCATCTCGAAACAGTATGCAGTCGTTGATACATGCATGGATGTTACTGTAGTCCATGCGAAGCTTCCGTAAAACATGTCGTGCATCATCACGAGACTCAGGCATGGTATTTGCAGGTGGTAATATATGATATTTCAATAACTTGAAAAAAACCATAAAACACCTTGAAAAAGTACAAATGTTTGCAATAATACTGAAAAAAATAATAATCAATGAAGCCTATGTGCAAGGTACCTGAATAACTCGGTCACACTTGTATTGCTCCAACCGTATTTTGCTTGCACACTTAAGAGTGCAAGCAATGTCTTCAACCGAGATACTCGTCACCCATCATATAATGGTATGGATGCTTCCTCTCTAAGTGGGTCAGATGTCTCAACATCCATGGGAATCAATGCATCGATCATTGCCTCCATCTCAGGCTCCAAGATTGTAGGTAGGTCGGGAAGGTTGTCTGTCTCCTCTAGCATTGACGGTATAGATGGGCCTTGTGAGTGGTGGATTGGCTCCTGCAATCCATCCATCGCACGTCCACAAACTCTTCTAATTGGCCGCAAAGGGTGAACTCCCCCTTGGGTCGAGTCATCACCCCCTGGATAGAAAATTTGCCAACAAGACCCAATCTTATTGTGTATGGTTTTCAATTAGCTTGCGAGTACAATGCATGATTAATATTAACTTCAAATTATCGTTTGCTGAAAATCCGCAATCGCCTGATCAATGATCTCAGATTGAAACTCGCCAAATCGTCGTACGTGTTCTATAGACAATCGGCGTTTTCGTCTAATTGCCAACTTGCATTGAGAGCAAGGACATGGGACACGCTGATTAAGATACGTCTCATGATCTTGAACAATAAGACCTTCTTCATTTTCCATCTTATCTACATTACAACAAACGAGGCTTAAATGGATAGCTTTCTGGAGATGTACGTCAAGTTGCAAGTTGACCATAAATCTTGCATTGTACATAGTAGTTGAGAGATTTATTGATGTTATATCTCAGTCTTGTATCATGCTCAAGGATTTGTTTGTCCCGGTAGATAATTATTCGTTATTATAAAAAACTACACTAGAGGGATTTGAGTATAAGTAATCCATTTATGAGCATCATTGAGGATCTCTTAGTCTAATAATAAATCAGTCTCAACAAAAAGCATCTTAGAAATGTGGTTTTTTAATCCTAGGATCGCGTACTAAAATTAATGCCATCTATGAAATTTATCAACTATAGTAATAAAATTTATTTCGATCAATTCTACTCATAGTCATAAGACCTGAGAGAAAATATCCTATACTCAATTTAAGGGATTCTTCTTCTATAACAATACTTTTGGGTTCATTTTGATGAAGTACCGTAATGACCATTAGCTAGGGTATCATTTTCTTTTAGTCCTTCCATTGACTAGTTGGCATGATTTCTAATTTGTTATGCCTATAAAGTTAATACAAAAACAATGAATTATGCATATCACAATTAGATCCCCTACTTGGACATTATGAAGGACATGACCAATTTCAAGCCATCTTTAAAGAGTCACCAATGTACGTGGCCCATGGCAAAGCACATTGCATACCATTATCGATAAGTCTATTATCGTGCATCTTAAATCTCCTAATTAGACTTTATAAACGGTATGACTAATTTTTAGCCCCCTTAAGGAGTCGATGTAATGGTACCCATAAAAAAAGTAAAGTGGATACCATTACCATAATCATGGATATGCTATCATTCCAATATATGTTATCTTTCTCTTTCTCTCCCTCTCCCTCCCTCTCTTTCTCTTTCTCTCGTATTTCCTCTCCCTCTCACAATATATCTTAACACTCTCCAAAAGTAAAAGGGAGCGGGAGAGAGAGAATGTACTCTCCCTCCTTCTCCCTCTCCCTCTCCCTCTCTTTCTCTTTCTCTCCCTCTCATTTCCTTCCCCTCCCTCTCCCTCTCTTTCTCTCCCTCTCCCTCTCTTTCCCTCTTTCTCTCTCATTTCCTCTCCTAAACGAGCAAAAAAGAAAGTGATTCAAACATTAAACAAGCAAAAGGGAGAGGGAGAGAGAGAATGCACTCTCCCTCCCTCTCCCTCTCCCTCTCCCTCTCTTTCTCTTTCTCTTTCTCTCCCTCTCTCATTTCCTTCCCCTCCCTCTCCCTCTCCCTCTCTTTCTCTCCCTCTCTTTCTCTCTTTCTCTCTCATTTCCTAAATAAGCAAAAAATAAAGTGATTTAAACATCCCCTCTCTCATTTCCTTCCCCTCCCTCTCCCTCTCCCTCTCTTTCTCTCCCTCTCTTTCTCTCTTTCTCCCTCATTTCCTCTCCTAAACAAGCAAAAAATAAAGTGATTTAAACATTAAACAAGCAAAAGGGAGAGGGAGAGAGAGAATGCACTCTCCTTCCCTCTCCCTCTCCCTCTCCCTCTTTCTCTTTCTCTTTCTCTTTCTCTTTCTCTCTCATTTCCTCCCCCTCCCTCTCCCTCTCCCTCTCCCTCTCTTTCTCTTTCTCTCCCTCCCTCTCCCTCTCCCTCTCCCTCTCTTTCTCTCTCATTTCCTCTCCTAAACAAGCAAAAGAGAAAGTGATTTAAACCTTAAACAAGCAAAAGAAAGAGAGAGGGAGACTCACCGATGAGATATGGCGAGCGGCATGGGGCGGCTCCTCTTTGCGATGAAGGCTCCTCCTCTCCTTCACGAACAACAGCGGTGGTGGCGGCGGCGGTGGTGGCAAGTCTTCTTCCTCTCCTTCTCTCACGACGGTTGCTCTCTCTCTCGCTCTCGCTCTCAAAAATCACAAGCCGCAAACGTGAAATGAAAACCACGCTCGGTTTCGGTTGCTTTTTTTCCCTATGGAGCGTCGCTATTTGCGTCACATTTGCGACGCAAATAGCGATGCCAATAGCGATGCCAATAGCGACGCTGCTATCCGCCGTCGCTAATCAGCGTCACTACTAGCTCAAATCTTTGTAGTGTATGTAGTAAATATGATGTGCAATGGTATATGAGTTGAACACAACTAGGATTGCCATGTTTGTCATGTGACGTATGAAACACGAACACTGTTATGTTCTTTTTTTCGAGTAAGGCCATATCATGTTTCATGTGTTTTGAGCCTACATTGTTTCCCTTATGCTATGTGAACTGCAATATGATATTGAGTTCTCTCTATCTTCAAGGCCTACTTGCGTTTCATACGTCTTTATACCGTTTTATTGAGATTGTATTTAGACTTTGTGATTATTGTTTGCATGTTGCTTTGTGATTGAAGATATATTGATATGAGAGATTAGGAGATCTTTTCTAATTTGTTAGTATTATTTGTTTTTTTGGATGTTCAAGATGGCTAGAACTAAGTCCATTGCAAGGAAGCAGAAAGTTGATCCTAGAGGTCTTGCTTCAAAGATACATCAGTCCTCCAAGCCTTCCAAACTTTCAATGAAATCAAAGCCAAGATGAAGGTTCTCATAGCATGTGAGGTGCCTTAAGGAAATTATAAGTGCAATGAAGGCTTTGAATAATGCAATTCCAAAGTTGTTTTTTTAGAGGCTTGTCAGATAAACAAGCACAGTCTACAGAGTTTTAGATGGACTAGGGCATGTCTCAATTGTATTCAAGAGGCTATAGAGGATTTTTTGATTGAGTTTTTCCAAGATTCTTATATCAGTGTGGCTCATGCACATGGCTTAAGCTTATGGATAAAGATATAATCATTCTCAACAGATTGAGATATAGGTTTTCAAAGGTCCTTGAGCTAGTCCCTCTTTTTGATGTTAAGGCTTTCAATATTTTAAATGTGCCTCCATATAGAAAGAAGAAAAATGATATTGGTTTGAAGGTTGAAGATGTTATGCATGAAAATGATAAAAGACAGCATGAGAAATAGAAAAAGGCCACATTAGAGCATGGAGATAAATGGAGGGAGTTTAAAAGAAAGAATGAAGAAGAAAAGGAAGCAGAAAAACTCCCATCTTTTGAAGAGGAGTTATCTACCCTTCTTGAAAGGGCTGACCCTAAGGGCTTCAATGTTTCTTGCTTTTTACTTATTGATGATATTAACGAGAGATCTAATATGATATTTTTGGACTCTGATTGTGTTTAAATTCTCCAAAATAAAGTGAGAGAAGTAAATGACTCGATTCTTCTTGTTGGGATGAAGTATAGTTCACCAAAATTTGTTTAAACTCACCATATTTTTATAGCAACAGACTTTCATGTTGATGCTTACTATCTCTATTTCTTTGCTAGGTGTGTAATGGATGAGCTCCCCTTCGATATACAACAAAAGATTGAGGTTCTTGATCCATCCATCTCATACTATATGAGGAGTGAGCTTAATGCAAGTGCTTTTGACCATTGGTTCAATTCGATTGACTTTGAATCTTTAGAGATTCTTCTAATTCCATATAATGAAAAGTAAGTAATTTGATATTTTTAAAGATTTTATGAGATCTTGTTTTACTAGATTATTGAAGTTTTTTTTTTTTCCAGTTCTCATTGGAGCCTAATTGGAATAGACTATGTGGAGAGGCAATGTTTCCTCATCAATTGTATAAAAGGAAGCCATATAAATGCCAAGTTGTAAGTTATATAATCTAGGGTCTCCTTGATATTTTGATCTTTTTTTTGCAAGTAATCTAAATATTTTGATCTTTCTTTTGTAATAACTCTAAATTTTATTGCCTTTTTGGTACAGAATTTGCAAAAGATTGATTGAAGTGCTAGAGAAAAGGCCTCCCATGCCTTCTGACTTAGTTGCAACAATGCAATATGGACAAGTTACGGTAAGTTCTTGATTAATATGGTCGAAACATAGTAAGAAGATGTATTCTAAAAACTACCATAAACAAGTTACTCTTGTTGATTGTAGTGTTCTCATCAGGATGATAGTTACTCTTGTGGCTGGAGAGTAATCGTAAATGCCAGAAGATTGGTTCTGTTTATTTATCTCAATGATGATAAACTTATAAAGGTAATGTGAAACATACTAAACTTTAAGATAGAGTTTTATTGCAAAATAGTCAATTGTAAAAAATAACAATGAACTAAAAATATTTTTTTACAAATGCATGACAATTTACAAGGGATTGCTGTACAAGTGAGCATGTTTGGTATATAAGAGCAAAGCTCTTGAAGTACATAATGACCAATTGTATACAATTGACAAGAAGTGGGGGCTTGGACATTGAAGGAGAGGAGGTGCATGTAGCTACAGCAGATGAAGCTATGCCTTCAACAACCAAAGCATCAAAGATAGGCAAAATCACTCCTAGAAAGGATATTCCTTCTCAAAAAAAGTAGCTTTGCCTCAGATTGTAAGCCATTGTGTATAAGTCATGGAGATGGCTAACAAAAATTTGTACATGTATTTTATATTGATAGTAAAGATATATTTTCTTCAATATCCTTGCATTGTATATTCTTCTCTCTCCTCGTTGATATCTGAAAAAAAAAATGTTACAAATGTTTATTAATCAAGAAGTAAAATCAGATGTACACTTAAATGAATATAATATGAAATAAAAACTTGTTTGTTATTAAGTTAGAACACAAATGAGTATGGTAGTTCAATATCTTCACTCTATAAATCCATCCTCATGATGTAGCGTACATGATGATCTAACCTTTAGGATTGCAATAATGTCTTCATTGTACTAAACATCAAGATCCACTATAGGATCTTTGCTAAAATTATAAAGATTTTGGTCTAAAGCAACTAGACTACCGCCAGCATGATGCCATCTACTGTAATAAAAGCTAATGATGAAATTTTGAGTAGCAATCATATATTTACAAGCTATAGAGTCTTGATCTATCTTACATATAATTTTTCCTTCTATCCCAGTGTCCCATCCCTCATCAACAAATTGTATAACATGATCATGTGTTAGTCTCTTCACTGAAAGCATAGCCATTTATTTTCTTATCTCAACATTAGAAAAGAAGTCAACAAATATATTAATAGGCATGAACAAAGTAACTTTGCTTAGCCTACTTGAGATACTAGGTTTTAATGCTCTTTGTATCTCAAAAAATATTTTACATCTATAGCCCTCACTAGTAGCTGGACTTGGCAAAGGCCACTCAAAGCTTGAAAAATCTGGCAAAGAAAGGGGGGATATTGATCCCCATTGGCTATGCTACATGGGGACAATATAAGAATGGTCATAGAAGAATATTCCATTCTCTGCAAGCTGTGTCTTCTTTCTACCTTTGTACATCTCTTCTCCAATCAAGCCATGCATCACATCAATCACATCAACAATAGACTCAACTGGTTGCCATTCCTCAAGACTAGAGGGATAGACATCGATAAGAAAAATGAACAAATGTTATAATGGAAAACCTTAAACCAAGTTCAAGAAAAGAAAGACTTTAAGAATTAAATCCTTACAATTTGGTTTATGCATTAGAAGATTTGAACTTCCAGGTTCCAAATATAGCTCTCTATGTATAAACACATGTTGCACCAAAACCTCTTTTATGCTATTCTTATTTACTCCAAGCTTGAAATCTCGGATTCCACCCTTCCAAGTAGAGATGAATGAGCTCTCATATATTCGCCTTTTTCCACGTTTTACTTGTTGCATGGTGATCCAACTGCCTTTGCTAATGATTGTAGGAATCCATCTTCCATCTTTTTGGAATGAGTTAAATACTGATATGGATGTGATTTGGGAGCTTGGACACCTTGTTGAAGGTCGAATTTCTGTCCGTAGCAAAGAGAGAGAGAGAGAGAGAGAGAGAGAGAGAGAGAGAGAGAGAGAGAGAGAGGACTAGGTTACCACGAGAGGGACAAAAGAAAGGAGGAAAAAAAATATGTGCCAAGATTTTTACTAATTGACATAGTCTACATGCTCTCCCCTTCTTGTTTCACAATATTCATTAGCTCGATGATGAGATTATCACCATAACTAGCTTATGCAAAGTGTTTGATAGGAGATCCCTGAGTAACGTGCACAAGGTCTTTCAAGTGGTGCTCTATGTAAAATTTCTTGAACTATTCAATGAAGCTATAAGGGTCATTCCCAATCCAATATTTATCCAATTTCTCAGCCATAAGAGAGATCTTTGCTTGATCCTTTTTTTCTAGTGTATTTCCCATATCGACTAAGAAGGGTATCATGAGGTACCTGAGAGGCACATCAGATATGTGTCTTTGTTATGGTAGCCAAGATACAGGAGTTGCGGGGTACACTGACTCTGATTATGCAGGACATGTAGATAGTAGGAAGTCCACTTCTAGCTATGTGTTCACTTATGCTGGAAACTTGCTATCCTGATACGCTCTTGGGTAGTGCGTTGTCAAGATTGAACACACAAGTGTAAGTAGAGGAAAGTAAGTATATCCTAATAGAAAGGAGCCCATTTCCTCATTTCAGTAAGGCACAACCTTGCTATGCAATCCAAGAAAGAAACACAGGCAAGGATATAACGATATAAGATATAAGGGTCATATATACTAAAAAGGGACCCTTCCAAGGTTCCCTATGCAAAGAAACTTTATGTAGCCTTACAAGTCACAAAAATAAACTCTTTATATAAAAAAGAGGGAGACTATAGTTCAAGGGAACCATAAAGGTCCTTACATCCTAAATACTTGAGTTAGAAGAACTAAAGGTTATTGAGGAGAAAAGTCAAACCCTAGTTAAATATGTAAAAAATGATCAAAGGATCATGTATTGGCCTATTCTACCATATCAAAACAAGAATAACAACAAACATAGAAATATTGTAGAAAATAGAAGGAAAATGCTATCATGAAAATAGTGTAGTCTACATTCTTCCTAAATGAGAAAACTATTCAATTTTAGGAAACTGGTATAGGATTTCAAGTCACATGATAGACAACTAAGAACAATCATTGTATTGAATATTTCTCATCACATATTTCCTAAATGAAGAAACCAGAGTAAATGACATCCGATTTTCAAGAGATAGAGACAGATAGTTAGGTTACAACCTCCACAACCCCAATAGGGTGGCATCGTGAAGAGTTTTGACTACACATGAAAGATAGATAAAAAAGATGCATGCAAGGAGTTACAACCATGACATCCACCCTTCACATGACTTCACATAACATTCAAGGACTATTTCATTCATAGTAAATAAGGCACCTACATACATACTAAGGATAAGAGTGTAATTTGAGCCTCAACACCTGGTAGAGCCTAGTGGATGGATGTATGGTAGCCATGACTTAAATCCACATATCCCTTTATCCAAAGCAAAATATAGTGTAACCATTTCAAAGAGAAATACAATGGTCGGAACCCATTAAGTATAATGAAATCCATAGAATATCATAGAGAATGAAGATATAGAACCATGATTGAATAAGTAGATCACTATTCGAATGAAAAAGAGTAGTTGCATTGATTTCAAAAAATATCGATGACCAAATTGATCAACCTTCTTGATGATAACTTTATTAATTCTTTCTTCTTTAGAAAAAGTTATTAGAGATTGATCATGATAGTTTGCAAAAAATTGTTTGAGGAGCTAAAAAATTTTAACGTGTCCCCTGGTATCATCCAGGACACGTCTTAGCAGTCCATCGGAAAGGATGTCTAGAAAACTCCGCCCGGCACTCCCGAGGAATGTTACGGGTTTTGTGATCTAGGTTTTCCCGCGTCTGCCACGTAGCGGAAGTATCCTGGCCGTTTCCCACTTAGGATCGATCGGAATTAGGGTTTTCTTGTTTGGTCATTAGCTAACAGCAACTAGCATCAGATTCGAGCGAACTAGTTTACGCAGAAACGCCAGGTCCGAAGCAGATTCACGCTGCACTTGGTTCAAGGAGAATGGGAAACGAGAGGGATGCAAAGCTCAACCTCTCTGCCATAAGGCATAGTCCCATTCCGTTCCCCTAAAACAGGGTAAATCGGGTAAGACGTAACTTTAGGTCATCGTTCTCTTTATTCGTTTTGATGATGATGATCATTCCGCTGTTCTTCGAGATTTTTGAGAAAAGTTCTCGGCTAACCAGGACCACCCAACTGTAGGACGGACCCATGGCCCATCCTCCGCACTTTCCTTGGTTTGTTTTAGTTATGTAATTATCTAACACATTAATTTGACATATAACAATCAGCTTTTTAGTTAATCCCTTTAAGCACTGGTTCTTTCACGTAATCTTATCATGTGACATAGAAAAACAATATCAAGCAAGTTCTTTTAACATTTCATCATTTTATCTTTGAAATACAATGAGTTCCGCCCGTAGGCTTGTCCATAATCTGCCCGAAGGCTATCCAGTAAAATCACCAGGGATCACTATTCCAAGCTTCTGCCCGTCAACTAGTATGCGGGCCTCGAGATCCAATCCTGAGTCACGTTAGCCTCTTGTGCAGGACCCGGAAGGCGAGGGATTTATGGCCAAAGCCCCCCCTGGCACCCAAGCGTCCTCCTACTCCAAGTAGAGCTTAACGGAGAGACCTCCCGTGGCAGGTTCGGTCCACGTTCCTGGGGTGGTCAACAACCCCCTTGGTTAGGGTCAGGCAGGAAGTCGGGGGTAACTGAAGCTACCTCTCCCTTCAGGCCTTTAACCTGAAGTATAGGTACTCATTTAATTTGTAATTTATATTTCAAACAGAGCTCTAAAATCTCTAGCAAGCACAAACATTTCCGTTAATCAACCGAGTTGTATGGCAAACTGCTAAGGAAGTGTTCTTTCCTTTTTAAGTATATCAGCACTCGTTCCCAAGGTGTCTTGTAAATTGACAAGATCCTTTTACATTCCGGTGTTAGGGCATACCCAACTTGGTTAACCCTAAAGTGCTTTAGATATGCTAGTTTTCGGTTTACAACTTTCCTTATTTAGAAGGATATCCAAAAAAATATGTCTTTTTGCAAGATAACTTGCGTAAGGATTTGCCGTCCTTGATGAGGGTTTTTTCCCTTTTCTCCTTGTGAATCAATCACAAGACTAAATGATTTCATACATGTTGCGCAAGTCCTGCGATGGAATAATCTGTTTAGATTCTTTAAGCTGACGTATGTCAAGCCTAGGGTTTCTTCATTTAAGAACCTTAGGGACAAACCCTAGTTTCTTATCTTTATGAATTTATTGTCCCTACGGTAAGGAAAGTAGTCAAGTGTTTAGGGTATGAACGTTTCTATGTTTAGATTGGTTCAGTTAACTTTTTGGAAGGTAATATTAATAGTCTTGTCACGGTTTTATTATCCTTGTGACACGTTACTTTCCCAATCAATACAGTTTAATTTGGCATATAGCATAATGCCAAGGCGATACAAAGAGCAACAATACTCCTTGGGACAAAAAGGCCTAGCTGTGAAATTGGTGTATACACACTTTATTAGTCCCAAGTGCTCAAATAGCAAGGGAAAAGTGTTAATAGAGTGTCATCCAGCAATCCCCCCATTACATTTTCTTTCCAAATGAGTTCGTATATCTGATTTTTATACTTGTTAATTCCTAACATTTAACTTCCGTTTTCTTTAAAGATGAACTCATAAATAACAACAATTTCCTTGCTAAGATGTGCAACTAGCAAAGATAACTCCGTAGTAATTTGAGCATCGAAAGAAACCTTTCTTGAATTTAGCCATTTACCATGAATTGTTGCAAAAGGAATAAGACTAATGGTGCAAGATATAATTTCTACACCTTAGGAATATATTACTATAGTAAATGGTTAATCTTCCTTGTAATTTTATAATGCTTGATGCAATTTGAAGAATGCTAAGTTCTATACATCGTCATTCCTAAGCTAAATTCCTTCGTTACAAATAACTCGAACAATTATATCCTATCCTTAACATTTTTCCTTTGCATGATCGACTTAAAACCGAATTAAAGCCAAGAGAAAAAAACTTGGTTTTGGGGTGAGATATCCACATGGATACCGGGAGATGACCCTCCCATAGCTACACCTTGGACTTTCTTAGGCGGCATCGTAGATGTAGTCTTTCCGTCGTGGAAGTAGCTTTACAATTCCTTCTGAAATTCCACCATGGCTCCCTTTTGCAATAACTTGCACCATCCGTCGAAAGTAGTTTTTAGAAGACTTCCTCCTTGAAGTAGGGAATTCGGAAGGGGGTGATTCACAATCTTTTGCGGATAAGACCCATTAAAGCCATAGGAGGGGCTTGATGGCCTTGTAAAACCCGCACAAACAAGGAATAAAATAAAATAAAAGTGTGGAATCCCTTACAAGGGTTTTTGAGTGGGAAAGGGAGGTGTTAAAAAGACCCTCAACACTCTTTTTCCTTATACGAGTGAAAACAAAAAAAAACAAAGCCCAAGGGTATTTTGCATGGAGAAAGGAAAGGGCTAAGGAGACCCTTAGGGGGATTTGAGATACGAGGGAAAAGAATAAGGGATTTTAAGGTAAAATATATTTGAGGGGGTGAAAAAGGGCCTAAGGGGTCCAAGGGGGAAATTTGAGGGGGGGAGGAAAAAGGGCTAAGGGGGCCCCTTAGGGGGGAAATTCCAGGAGGGAAAAAAAGGTAGCCTTAAAGGCTATGGGAAAGGGGGCCTAAGGGGGTCCTTAGGGGGGTTTAAAAAAACACGGGGATAACAAGGACCTTTAAGGTCAAACTTTTTTTGGGGGGGAAAAGGGGTCTTATGAAGCCCTCTTAGAAGCTTCTACACAGGGGAGGGCTTAGGAAGCCCACCTTGGAACCTTCCAAGGAGCTTCCTGGAAAGGGCACGTGGGGGGGGGGGGGGGGGGGGGGGGGGGGAATTGACTCCCCCAGGCAATGATGGCTAGGAGGTGGATTGTATCAATGTGGCGTGCGGCCTTCAGGCGGTGGAAGGGTTGGCGCAGACGGCGGCATCCAACGACTGATGGCAGCGATTCCTGGTCCTTAGCAGCACAACAAACTGACGTCTTCAATCTCTCTCTCCCTCACAAGTTTTTACATGGCGTCTCCTCTCTTCTCACATGGCTTAGCCTTTTTTTTTCCCGCAGCGGCCCCCCTCCTCGTTTAAATAGTGGAGGGGAGGGGGATCTTCTCTCCTTGCGTGTCGACACGCATGTCCTCTCCTCCATCACAGCTCCACCAAGGAGCCTAGCTACTCCTTCTATTTCCCTCCCCCTCCAGCTCGTCAATCGGCTGGAGGGATAAGAGGGGGAATATTTAAAAAAAATTCATTTATCACATTTTTTTGTAACGCGGAATATTACATTCTCTCCCCCTTGGAGGAATCGAGATGTCCTCATCTCGAGATAAACTCGGGATATTGATGGCTAAGAGAGCTTTCATCTATCCAAGTGGCATCCTCTTCGAGATAATCTTTCCACTGGACGAGGCATTCTCTCAGGGTTCTAGATCTTAACTGTCTTTCCCTAACATCTAAGATCCTATCTGGCCTTAGTTCAAGGACTCCTTGACTAGGCATTGTCAAGATTGTGGGAGAGAAGAAAGGAGTCTCACTTGTAGCTTTCTTGCTTGCACAATGGGGGAATACACACAAGGGTGGAGGCTGAAAACAGTTTTTCTCTTCTTAGTTGTGGAAGCCAAAAGAACTCTAGTACAAAGAAATAGAAGAACCTTAGATATGGGTCTCAATCCAGACTCAACTAACTAAGGTGGCATACTAACTGAGCCACGAACTAGAGTAGATAAGGATAGCTATCATGTAGCTATTATTCAGGGGCGGTGTACCAACCGCATCTGCAACTGACAAGTCGGTGACATAAATACACAACGGTCACCCTGGCATATCACGAGTGGAGCTCGATATCTCAACACTCCCCCTTGAGCTCAATCCCAATTCCTACACACCAAGCAGGTCTCTGAACTTGCGCAGCTTCTCTGCGCCCAATGCCTTCGTGAATATGTCAGCTACCTGATCCTCTGTGCTGACATAAACTAGATCAATAAGACCTAGTAAAACCCTCTCTCGCACATAGTGATAATGCACCTCAATGTGCTTTGTTCTAGCATGATAGACTGGGTTATTTGCCAAGTGTATACTGCTCATGTTGTCACAATAAATGACAATTGGCCCATCTGTAGGCTGATGCATATCATAAAGTAGCTTATGCAACCAAGCTACCTCACATACAGCCATTGCTGCACCCCTGTACTCAGCCTCTGTGCTCGACAAGGCAACTGTAGGCTGTTTCTTGCTGCTCCAAGTGACTGCAGCACTCCCAAAAGAGAACACATACCCACTGGTAGATCGTCTATCAGAAATACTACTAGCCCAATCAGCATCAGTGTATCCATGCAATTGTATCTGAACCCCAGTCTCATAAAATAGTCCATACTGCAATGTGGACTTCACATACTTGAGTATGCGTCTAGCCGCATCCAAATGTGGTTTCCTTGGAGCCTGCATAAACTGACTTACCAATCCAACAGCATAGCTCAAATCTGGCCTGGTAATAGTCATATAAATCAAACTTCCTACTATGCATCTGTACATAGTAGGGTCTTCCAGAAGCTCACCTGCATCTGTGCTCAGCTTCACATTCTGCTCCAAAGGAACTGAAATAGGCTTATAGCCTGTCATCCCATATTTGGACAGCATGTCCAATCCATACTGCCTCTGCAAGAGCTGTATCCCACTTGGTGATCTAATCACCTCAATGCCCAAGAAATAACGCAGCTCTCCCAAATCCTTCATCTCAAACTTCTGCTTCAATAGCATTTTCACATGAAGGATATCTTCATCACTGTCACCTGTCATAATCAAATCATCAACATAAATGACAAGTAGCATAATACCTTTCTCTGTTTTTCTCACATAAAGTGAGAAATCTGCCTTGGAAATCTGAAAGCCAATAGTGACAAGATACTGTCCTATCTTGTCAGACCATGCTCTAGGTGCTTGCTTCAAGCCATACAAGGCTTTCTTCAACCTGCAAACAAACTCAGGATGAACAGCATGCACATAACCTGGTGGCTGCTCCATATAGACCTCTTCTTGCAAATCACCATGCAAGAAGGCATTCTTTACATCCATCTGATGTAAAGACCATCCCTTTGATGCAGCCATAGCAATGACTGCTCTTACGGTTGCCATCCTTGCAACCGGACTAAATGTTTCTTCATAGTCAATGCCATATGTTTGTGCATACCCCTTGACTACTAATCTTGCCTTGTATCTGTTCAGAGAACCGTCTGCATTGTGCTTCACCTTATAAACCCACTTATAGCCAATTGCATTCTTACCTTTAGGCAAAGGTACCAATTCCCATGTAGCATTTGCTTCCAAGGCATCTATTTCTTCATCCATGGCTTTCTCCCATTTTTCTTTTCCCATGGCTTGCTCAAAAGAAGTGGGTTCTGGTTCCTGTATCACCTTGACCATATATGCATAGTGAATGGCTGTAAATCCATCATATTTCAGCCTATCCACAGGATATCTAGCTCTCGTAGACCTGCGCAAAGTAGGTTCACTCCCAGGTGCTCTCAAAACATCCTTGGTCTTCCTTACTCCAGGTGTAACAATAGAAGGAATATCCAACTCATCATCAATGCTCTGTTCTGAGCCACTGGATTCACCATCCACATAAGACTGACCTGCATTCACATCAAACATGGGCTGATCAACCTTCTCTTTTCCTTTTCGTGATACCTGCATACCACTATCTGCATTGCTTTGAGAAGATTCTCCTGATCTCAATCTGCCTGTCCATGGCGAAGAATGTGAACCACTGCTAGAAGACGCTCCAGGTCCACTAATATTTTGTGATTGCTGCTGTGAATTCTGTGCAGCATTACCATTTTGTGCATCTACATCATCAATCACATTTACTGGTTTATACCAGCTACTCATCTCATCAAAAACAACATCTCTACTCACTGTAAACTTATGAGTAGAAGGGTTATAGCATCTATACCCTTTTTGCTGCATAGAGTAACCAATAAATATGCACTTCTCAGCTTTTGGATCCAACTTGGATCTCAACTCATCTGGCACATGTACATAGGCAATGCAACCAAAAATTTTCAAATGAGAAATATCTGGTTTCCTACCAGTATACCTCTCCTCTGGAGTCATTCCATGTATTGCTGCAGTGGGAGTCCTGTTCATTATGTAGACTGATGTAGCAACTGCTTCAGCCCAATAAAAATCTGGCAAGTCTTTTTCATTGAGCATGGCACGAGATACCTCTCCAATATGCTTGTTTTTCCTTTCTGCAATTCCATTTTTTGTGGGGTATAACTGCATGAATATTGCTGCTTTATGCCATGCTCCTGCAAGAACTTTGCAAACTCATTTGAGAGGTACTCTCCCCCTCCATCTGACCTTAGGCATTTTATTTGCAGACCTGTTTCTTTTTTAGCCATAGCTTTAAGGGTTTTGAAATGCCCAAAAACTTCACTTTTCTTTTTCATAAAATACACCCAAACTTTTCTGCTATAGTCATCAATAAAAGTGACAAAATAATGACAGCCTCCAAGAGATGCAGCTTTAGTAGTCCACACATCAGAGTGGATTAATTCCAATGGCTTCTCACTCTCTTGAACATGTCTAGGAAATGGTTTCCTTGCCTGTTTTCCAAACTGACAGGCTTCACATACCTTATGCATTTCTGCAACCTTGAATTTGGGCAATCCTGCAACAATATTTTGGGCCTGCATTGATTTAAGTCGCTGTACATTAACATGACCAATGCGTTTATGCCAGATATCAATATTTGCAACTACACCGGTCCCATGTGCAAACATTGCTGCACTCAATTCAGACATGTCTGCATCCAATGTAAACATTCTGCCCTTCTTCTTTCCTTTTGCTATCAAGCGACCTTTATTTTTCATATCCTCAACAAAGCATCCATGAGGATTAAATCTGACCTGCAAGCCCTGCTCAACCATTTGACCAACAGAAACCAGATTCTTGGTGATATTGGGAACATGAAATACATCGGACAGGTATTTCTTTTTCCCATCCTGCATAGACAAAGGAAATTTTCCAATCTGCACAATAGGATGTGCAGTATCATCACCAGTCTCCACAAATCCTGGTTTTTTCATTTTCCTTGCATGCTCCATCCATTCTGCATGACCTGTCATGTGATTTGATGCACCTGAGTCAACATACCATACATCATTGCTTTCTTCTGCACTTGTCACAGAATTGTTCATGTGCTGCACCATAAACAAATGCTCATTTCTGTCATTACCCTGTCTGTTAGAAGATGCATAATTCCCTTGTTGCAGTTTTCCATTCATGATGTCATTCTGCTTTTTATAGCAGTCTTTAGCCATATGACCCATTTTACCACAGTAGTAGCATTCAACATTACTGTTTGCATTTTGACCTCTTTGCCATCCACCACGACCTCTTTGGCTCCCCCTGCCTCTAGAGTTACCACGTCCTCCTCCATAGGACTGGTTTTCTTGAGTTTGCTGCATATTCTGATTTCTACCACGGCCTCCAAATCGGCCTCCTCTACCTCTGCCTCTACCTCTTCCAGTATTTGAGTAGAAGACAGCTTCTTTTGAAGTTCCTCCTGAAGAAGATGCACCACCATTTCTCTGTTCCTCAGAAATTAGAAGAGCAATCAACTCCTCAAAATCAGGAAATCTTTCACGAACTGAAATGGATGTCTGAAACTGTGCATAATCCTTTCCTAGACCATTCAAGGTCACAGAAACTAAATCATCATCTTCCACTGGTGACCCAATGGAAGCACGTGCATCTGCAATCTTCTTCACCTTCATGTGGTAGTCGTTGATGCTCATATTTTCTCTTTGCACATTGTGCAACTCTTGCTTGAGCTGCATTTTCCTGGCTTGAGTATTTGCACTATACATTTTTGACAAAGTATCCCATGCCTCCTTTGGCGTACTTGCATCCTGAATATGCACAATCATAGAGTCTGAAATGCTGATAGACAGCCAATACATAACTTTCCTGGCTCTCTCATGCCATGCTTTAAATGCCTGCATTTGCTGTTGATTGGGAACATCAGGAAGAACTGGTTCTTCTTCATTTCCTGCAACAAATTCCCAATATCCTTTTCCCATAAGGAAATTCGTCATTCTAAACTTCCATGCTTGGAAGTTGTTTTTGTCAAGCTTTTCAGTGACAATCTGTGAAAGAGAATCAGATGCCATTACAGAAGACTGCAAAAAATTCTGTTACTGCAAAAACCACAGCTTCACCCTCACAAGGGAAAATCTGCAAAACTGGCGAAAGTGGTATTTGACCACACAGTCACTTCCTAGTGACGATTTTGCATCAACAGGCAACAGGGATGATTCTGTAACTCCCAATGTCTCTGCGCACAAGCATACAATGCAATTTTTACAGTAACTATTCACTGACCTGTAGAATAGTGGCTGCACAGCATAAAACTGGGCCTTTTCTTGAGTGCGTGCAGAAAACTTCCGCCTCCAAAACAGGCCCCGAAATGGCCTCAAATAAAAAAAACAAGGTCGCCAAGGGCTAAAGCCATCTCCCACAGCATATACTGCCCTCTTGCTTCACCGCGAAGGGCGTCTCAACCTGAGACAATGCACTCCTGCACTTTCCGGCTGTGCTACCTGCAGAGATCTGCTCCCAAAACAGAAAATGAAAGCAACACTGCTCCTCTTACCAGACCACCGCGAGCTTGGCTTGCTTTCTTGAGCTCCTTACCACGAACAAGGCTCTGATACCATGTCAAGATTGTGGGAGAGAAGGAAGGAGTCTCACTTGTAGCTTTCTTGCTTGCACAATGGGGGAATACACACAAGGGTGGAGGCTGAAAACAGTTTTCCTCTTCTTAGTTGTGAAAGCCAAAAGAACTCTAGTACAAAGAAATAGAAGAACCCTAGATATGGGTCTCAAACCAAACTCAACTAACTAAGGTGGCATACTAACTGAGCCACGAACTAGAGTAGATAAGGATAGCTATCATGTAGCTATTATTCAGGGGCGGTGTACCAACCGCATCTGCAACTGACAAGTCGATGACATAAATACACAACAGTCACCCTGGCGTATCACGAGTGGAGCTCGATATCTCAACAGGCATTACAATTTGTGGGTCATCAAGTACATGATTAGGATTGGGTACATATTTTTTCAATAGGCTAATATGGAATACATTGTGAACCTTTAGGTCCTCAGGGAGTTGCAATCTATAAGCATTGGGTCCTAGGCATTTGAGGATTTTATATGGCCCACAATACCTTGGACTTAGCTTCTTGCATTCTCCTAGGGATAGAGAACTCTTTTTAGGGCGTACACGAATGAAGACCATGTCTCCTTCTTTGAAGACTCTATCTTGGCATTTCAAATCAGCGTATGGCTTTTGCCTATCCTTGGCCGCTTGTATGTCTTGTCTTATTGACCTTATTTGATCATCCATATCCTCCAACATTTGTCTTGAAGCTTTAACTCTTAGGGTTGGATCAGAAAAGTTTAGGGGACTTCGACAATCATGACCATACAATGCCTAGAAAGGGGTCATTTGAATGCTTTGCTGGTAAGAAGTATTATAGGCAAATTCAACCAAAGGCAAGTATTGAATCCACCTCTTCAGCTCTCGACAGCAGTATGCCCTAAGCATATCCTCAATGATTTGATTTAGTCACTCTGTTTGGCCATCCGTTTGGGGATGGTAGGCGGTGCTAAAACAGAGTTGAGTCCCAATAGCTTCAAAGATAGCTCTCCAGAAGTGTGATGTGAAGAGAGAATCTCGATCACTAATGATTCTTCTAGGTAACCCATGTAGCTTGAATATCTCCTTGATAAACAATCTCCCAATGTCGGACGCTTTATAGTTTGTCTTTACTGGAATCAGGTGTGCAACCTTGGTAAGCATGTCAACCACAACCATAATGGAATTGTATCCTCCTTGGACTTGAGGTAAGCCCACAACAAAATCCATACTGATGAATTCCCATTTCATTTGGGGAATTTCAAGCGGTTGCAGTTTCCCTGGCATCATGACATGTTCGGCCTTGATACGTTGGCAAGACAAACACTCAGTTATATACTTGAGAACCTCACCTTTAAGCCTCTCCCAATGATAGCTCTTCCTAACTGCATTAAGAGTCTTAGCATAGCTAGGATGTCCTGAAAAAGGAGAATCATGAGCTTCCCATAATATCTTCTGCTTAAGTGACTGGCTTGCTGGTATACACAGCCTTGTTCTGTAGTACACAAGTCCATTATCAATGGAAAATTCTTGATACTTAGCTTGCAACTTCTGATTTTGCTCCTTGGTAGATATTTCCTTTATCATTGTTTGGTAGGCCAAATCATGGCATGCTTCCTCTCTATCTAGTTCAAGTATAGGGTTGTTTGGCATAGATACTTTTGTAGCCAGAGATCTGGCCATTGATGGATTTTGCAAGATTAGGGAATTTAGGAATGCCTTGCGACTGAGTGCATCGGCAACTACATTCTCCTTCCCTGGTCGGTACTTGATTTCAAAATCATATTCCTCCAATACTTCAATCCACCGACGTTGTCTCATGTTGAGCTCGTTTTGGGTAAAAATCGATTTGAGACTCTTATGATCGGTTACTAGAGTAAACTTGTTACCCAATAGGTAGTGTCTCCAAAGCTTTAGAGCATGGATGATAGCTAGTAATTCCAGATCATGCGTGGCATAATTCTTTTCATGACTCTTCAATTTCCTTGAAGAGTATGCTACTGGATGACCTTCCTGCATAAGTACACACCCCAAGGCAAGAATGCTAGCATCAGTTACTACCTCGAACTCCTTATTGAGGTCAGGAAGTTTTAGAATAGGTGCTGATACCAAACTTTGCTTCAATGTGTCGAAGCTATTTTGTTCGGAAGTTGACCATGTAATGGAAGTATGCTTCTTTAGTAAGTCTATAAGAGGTGCTGCAATCAAAGCATAGTTTTTTATGAAGACCCTATACCATCCTGTCAATCCAAGAAAGCTATGTATCTCTTTGACGGATACTGGTATTGGCCATTCAAGCACATCTCTGACCTTGGCTGGATCTACCGATATTCCTTCTGATGATACTATGAATCCTAGATATTCAATCTAACGCTTGAAGAATGCACACTTCTTCATTTTTGCGTACAGCTTATGAGACCTCATTGTCTCAAGGACAATATGAAGTTGAGGTTCATGATCTTCTTCCTGTTTAGAATAGACCAAAGTGTCATCGAAGAAGACAAGCACGAAATCATCAAGATATGGTCTAAAAATATCCTGCATTAATCTATTGAAGGTGGCAGGTGCATTTGTAAGCCCGAATGACATAACCAGGAACTCGAAGTGCCCATATCTTGTATTGAAGGCCGTCTTTGGAATATCTTCTTCCTTGATCCTTATCTGATAATAACCTGACCTGAGATCAATCTTGGAGAAGATCTTTGCACCTTGAAGACGATCGAGAAGCTCATCAATTCTAGGAACAGGATACTTGTTCTTGACTGTTGATTGATTCAACCCTCGGTAATCAATACATAGTCGAAGTGTTCCATCTTTCTTTTTCTGGAATAGTACTGGAGCTCCCCACGGTGAGTTGCTAGGCCAGATGTAACCCTGATCTAACAGTTGCTTGAGTTGTTCCTTCAACTCAATTGCTTTATGTATGGACATTCTATAAGGTCTCCTTGCAATTGGTGCAGCTCCAGGCACTAGCCTAATCTCATGATCTACTTCTCTTGGAGGCGGAAGTTCAATCAATTCCTCAGGGAATACGTCAGCGTATTCCTTTAGTCAAAAAGGTCCTTCATGAGACTCTTGCTTTTGATCTAATTTGTTGAGTTTGATCAGGTAAACGGGTAATCCTTTTCTGACTCCTTTTATGATCCGCGATACTTTGGCTAATTGGATTCTTGGCACTCCTGCCTCACCTTGAGTTGTGACAAATTCACTTTCAGAGTTTCGAAAGGAAAGTTGACCCTTCCCACAATGAATGTGGGCGTCATTAGGCTTAAGCCAATCCATCCCGAGTAGACACTCATGGATACCTAAATTCATGACTCTGAATTTGACTGAGGTTTTCTTTCCTCCCAGAAAGAATTCCACCTTAGCAGTTTGCCTGGTACAAGTTACCTCACGACCGTTTGCCAATTCCACAAGCAGGGTAGGTGCTTCTACTGTGGCTATTCCTAATCTTTTTGCACATGCTGGTGAGATAAAGGAATGTGTAGTGCCACAATCAATCAAAGTTTTGAAACCATTACCTTGATAGTCCGACGGTATCTGAATCACTGAGAATTGGCGATTCGTCCCTTTCTTGTGTAAAGCGGCATGGACTGTCGCTCTTTCGAATTCTGCTTCCATAGTCGGATCTTCCTCATCTTCTTCTTCGCATCTTTGCCTATTGGCAATGCAGGCAGTTCTTTCTCTTCCACGGGTAGCGGCTCCTTGACCACGGACTGTACCTTGGAAAGGCGTTTGACGATGTTCCCCGCTGAGCTTGGGACATTTCCTCTTGAAGTGACCGGGTTCGTTGCAGTGGAAACATCGGAGGTTTCGGCCATTACTTTGAGTAGGAACAAAGTTGTTGACGTTATTTATCCTTGCTTTCTTCCTTTGTCCCTGATTGTGATCTTGAACTCTCTTCACTTGAGGTCTGAATGCTCCTCTGTTCGGGTCACTATAGGACCAAGTTTTATTATCCCTTGGTCTAGCTTGCACCTCCTGAATTATAAGTGCTGCTCGAATGAGTGCATCCTGAAGATCTGATGGACGCATAGATTCGAGACGGGTATTTACGGGTGGATTTAAGCCCGCATAAAATTTGGACACCTGCTGTGTCGTGTCCATCTGTGGCCATCTGTGGCGCATACTTTAAGAGTGAGACAAATTTAGAGTAGTATGCGTCAAGGGTGAGTCCTAGCTGTTTTAGCTCGTAGAACTCATTCATTTTCTGTGTACGATATGTAGGTGGCAAATATCTCCCCTACACAACTTTCTTTAACTTCTCCTAGGTAACGGACCCCTCTGAAGTCCCTTGATCCCTGCACCATTGTTTCCACCAAAGTCTGGCTTCGCCAGTGAGTTTTAACTTGGCGAGCATGGCCTGATTGGTAGGTGCAGTACCCGCTGCTTCAAAGTAATCCTCCATAGATTCAATCCAAATTTCAGCATCAGACTGGACAAATCTGCCTCTCCCGTCAAACTCGGGTGGCTTTATCTGCTTGAGGAGGAACTTCTTCTCCTGGGTCACAGCAGTACTTGATGTAGGGGGCGAATTTGGAACCTGTACCTGGGGTTGTGCCTGGATAAAAGTTTTCTTAACGTTATTATATGATAATTGGTGTTAGCTTATCCTTAGTTCAGCTATCTCATAAATAATGAAGCTACTTAACTTTTTAACAACTCTGATGCACAGCCAGATATTGATAAAAGAATTCTTTATTTATATTTACATGGGCGTAGCCTTATACAACGTCTCGTGTGATGATAATCCAATCATTACATTCAATTTGGGGAGAACAACGTTGTATTAAATTTGTCTACAGGAACTGTATAATAGTAGGGTTTTGGTTCATGGATCTTTAGGAATCGATAGTTCATTGGAAGTATAGGATACCCTTTTCGTTGGAATCCATACTTCTCATGGCGGCCCAACACTTTAATCCTATCGGCTGGGATTACATGGGTTACTTCCTCATATACATATGAGTTCATTTCAACCCTCCGACCTTGAATATGTAAAGTCGAATTTATGTGAGCTTCCACAAAAATGAACAGCTTCATGACTTTCAAGTCTTGCAACCACTTGATCCTCTTTAGGTTGGTCTGTAGATAAGCAAACCGGTGGGCGGCTATATAGTAGATTCCTGAAGACCCCGTCCATCTTCATTCTATGTATAAAGGTGATGGATTATAAATCTTCTCCAGGATGTTCATCATCCCAATTCTTTGTCTATAAAGCGGAGAATGCATTGCAGTGCTAAACATGACCCGAAACACCAAAAACTTGTTTCATGCTTCATAGTTCTGCAAGACAGCATTGAAGATGAGGAAATGTTTGGACAACAACAATTTCTTTACTTCATTTTATTGAGATCTCATAAAAACAATTCCGTTGTTGGTCGGCTCTGATACCAACTTTAACGTGTCCCCTGGTATCATCTAGGACACGACTTAGCAGTCCATCGGAAAGGATGTCTAGAAAACTCCACCCGGCACTCCCGAGGAATGTTACGGGTTTTGTGATCTAGGTTTTCCCGTGTCTGCCATGTAGCGGAAGTATCCTGGCCGTTTCCCACTTAGGATCGATCGGAATCAGGGTTTTCTTGTTTGGTCATTAGCTAACAACAACTAGCGTCAGACCCAAGTGAACTACTTTATGCAGAAACGCCAGGTCCAAAGCAGATTCACGCTGCACTTGGTTCAAGGAGAATGGGAAACGAGAGGGATGCAAAGCTCAACCTCTCTGCCATAAGGCATAGTCCCATTCCGTTCCCCTAAAACAGCTTAAATCGGGTAAGACGTAACTTTAGGTCATCATTCTCTTTATTTGTTTTGATGATGATGATCATTCCGCTGTTCTTCGAGATTTTTGAGAAAAGTTCCCGGCTAACCGGGACTACCCAACCGTAGGACGGACCCATGGCCTATCCTCTGCACTTTCCTCGGTTTGTTTTAGTTATGTAATTATCTAACACATTAACTGGACATATAACAATCGCCTTTTTAGTTAATCCCTTTAAGCACTAGTTCTTTCACGTAATCTTATCACGTGACATAGAAAAACAATATCAAGCAAGTTCTTTTAACATTTCATCATTTTATCTTTGAAATACAAGGAGTTCCACCCGTAGGCTTGTCCATAATCTGCCCGAAGGCTATCCAGTAAAATCACCAGGGATCACTATTCCAAGCTTCCGCCTGTCAACTAGTATGCGGGCCTCGAGATCCAATCCTGAGTCACGTTAGCCTCTTGTGCAGGACCCGGAAGGTGAGGGATTTATGGCCAGAGCCCCCCTTGGCACCCAAGCGTCCTCCTACTCCAAGTAGAGCTTAACGGAGAGACCTCTTGCGGTGGGTTCGGTCCACGTTCCCGGCGCGGTCAACAACCCCCTTGGTTAGGGTCAGGCAGGCAGTTGGAGGTAACTGAAGCTGCATCTCCCTTCAAGCCTTTAACTTGAAGTATAGGCACTCATTTAATTTGTAATTTATATTTCAAACAGAGCTCTAAAATCTCTAGCAAGCATAAACATTTCCGTTAATCAACCGTGTTGTATGGCAAACTGCTAAGGAAGTGTTCTTTCCTTTTTAAGTATATTAGCACTTGTTCCCAAGGTGTCTTGTAAATTGACAAGATCATTTTACATTCCGGTGTTAGGGCATACCCAACTTGGTTAACCCTAAAGTGCTTTAGATATGCTAGTTTTCGGTTTACAACTTTCCTTATTTAGAAGGATATCCAAAAAAAATACGTCTTTTTGCAAGATAACTTGCATAAGGATCTGCCGTCCTTGATGAGGGTTTTTTCCCTTTTCTCCTTGTGAATCAATCACAAGACTAAATGATTTCATACATGTTGCGCAAGTCATGCGATGGAATAATCTGTTTAGATTCTTTAAGCTGGCGTATGTCAGGCCTAGGGTTTCTTCATTTAAGAACCTTAGGGACAAACCCTAGTTTCTTATCTTTATGAATTTATTGTCCCTACGGTAAGGAAAGTAGTCAAGTGTTTAGGGTATGAACATTTCTATGTTTAGATTGGTTCAGTTAACTTTTTGGAAGGTAATATTAATAGTCTTGTCACGGTTTTACTATCCTTGTGACAATTTACTTTCCCAATCAATACAGTTTAATTTGGCATATAGCATAATGCCAAGGTGATACAAAGAGCAACAATACTCCTTGGGACAAAAAGGCCTAGCTGTGAAATTGGTGTATACACACTTTATTAGTCCCAAGTGCTCAAATAGCAAGGGAAAAGTGTTAATAGAGTGTCATCCAACAATCCCCCCATTACATTTTCTTTCCAAATGAGTTCGTATATCTGATTTTTATACTTGTTAATTCCTAACATTTAACTTTCGTTTTCTTTAAAGATGAACTCATAAATAACAACAATTTCCTTGCTAAGATGTGCAACTAGCAAAGATAACTCCCTAGTAATTTGAGCATCGAAAGAAACCTTTCTTGAATTTAGCCATTTACCATGAATTGTTGCGAAAGGAATAAGACTAATGGTGCAATATATAATTTCTACACCTTAGGAATATATTACTATAGTAAATGGTTAATCTTACTTGTAATTTTATAATGCTTGATGCAATTTGAAGAATGCTAAGTGCTATACATCGTCATTCCTAAGCTAAATTCCTTCGTTACAAATAACTCGAACAATTATATCCTATCCTTAACATTTTTCCTTTGCATGATCGACTTAAAACTGATTTAAAGCCAAGAGAAAAAAACCTGGTTTTGGGGTGAGATATCCACATGGATACCGGGAGATGACCCTCCCGCAGCTACACCTTGGACTTTCTTAGGCGGCATCGTAGATGTAGTCTTTCCGTCGTGGAAGTAGCTTTACAATTCCTTCTGAAATTCCACCATGGCTCCCTTTTGCAATAACTTGCACCATCCGTCAAAAGTAGTTTTTAGAAGACTTCCTCCTTGAAGCAGGGAATTCGGAAGGGGGTGATTCACAATCCTTTGCAAATAAGACCCATTAAAGCCATAGGAGGGGCTTGATGGCCTTGTAAAACTCGCACAAACAAGGAATAAAATAAAATAAAAGTGTGGAATCCCTTATGAGGGTTTTTGAGTGGGAAAGGGAGGTGTTAAAAAGACCCTCAACACTTTTTTTCCTTTTATGAGTGAAAACAAAAAAAAACAAAGCCCAAGGGTATTTTGCATGGAGAAAGGAAAGGGCTAAGGGGGCCCTTAAGGGGATTTGAGATACGGGGGAAAAGAATAAGGGCTTTTAAGGTAAAAGATTTTTGAGGGGGTGAAAAAGGGCCTAAGGGGTCCAAGGGGGAAATTTGAGGGGGGGAGGAAATAGGGCTAAGGGGGGCCCTTAGGGGGGAAATTCCAAGAGGGAAAAAAAGGTAGCCTTAAAGGCTATGGGAAAGGGGGCCTAAGGGGGTCCTTAGGGGGGTTTAAAAAAAACACGGGGATAACAAGGACCTCTAAGGTCAAACTTTTTTTTGGGGGGGGGAAAGGGGGCTTATGAAGCCCTCTTAGAAGCTTCTACATAGGGGGGGGGGGGCTTAGGAAGCCCACCTTGGAACCTTCCAAGGAGCTTCCTGGAAAGGGCACGTGGGGGGGGGGGGGGGGGGGGGGAGAATTGACTCCCCCAGGCGATGATGGCTAGGAGGTGGATTGTATCAATGTGGCGTGCGGCCTTCAGGCGGCAGAAGGGTTGGCGCAGACGGCGGCATCCAATGACTGATGGCGGCGATTCCTGGTCCACAGCAGCACAACAAACTGACGTCTTCAATCTCTCTCTCCCTCACAAGTTTTTACATAGCGTCTCCTCTCTTCTCACACGACTCAACCTTTTTTTTTTCCCCCAGCGGCCCCCCCCTTGTTTAAATAGTGGAGGGGAGGGGGATCTTCCCTCCTTGCATGTCGACACGCATGTCCTCTCCTCCATCACAGCTCCACCAAGGAGCCTAGCTACTCCTTCTATTTCCCTCCCCCTCCAGCTCGTCAGTCGGCTGGAGGGATAAGGGGGGAAATATAATTAAAAAAATCATTTATCACATTTTTTTGGTAATGCGGAATATTACAAAAATTTTCTGAAAATAGAAGATACAGATAAGGAAGTTGGATGACCAAAAAGAAACATCCATGCCCAAACGGATAAGACACCAAAACATGGAAAATATCTGTAAATTATCGATGTAAGGTATGTGATGCTCCACTCTCTCGATGATAAGCTCCTTTGTTGGGTTTGGGGCACTCGAGGATCCTTGGCTCCTTTGGCTCTTGTCCTCTCTCACTCCCTTTGTCCCAATCTTTGGCAAAACACTAGGTAAAGGGTAGAAATCACCTTCAAGTGAACCATCATCACTTGAACTTGAATCCAAATCTGAAACTAAAACATCTTCATATTTCTCCTTGAGCTTCTCAACTACTCTTAGCAACCTCTGAATGTGCTTCGAATTGGATCAAGATTTAACTCTCTAGCCTTCATAGTCATCATGCCATTCATAAGCATCATCAAGTACCTTCTCAAAAGAAATCAACTTTTCCCATGCTCTATCTATCCTTGAATCAAAACCCTTCCTTTTTGCTTCTAAAGAAAGCTTCTTACAAATACCATTGAATTGCATATATGAATCAACCATGCAAAAATATTTGCAAGATTTCCCTATTTCACAAGACTCATAAATATATGAAAATTATCTTAAGGTATGTCCATGCTCAAAGCAGACACATTACATCTCTTTTGCTTCTTCTTAGATTTAGCCATGATGAAACATGCTTGTAGTTTGCAAATGACCTACTTTTCTTTCAATTAACCTCCTAACTTTTGCAATGACGAAGTAATATGTTTTCAACCTATGGTGTTCAAGTTATTCATGCAATTTTTGTAGTTTAGGTTGCCTGAAAAACTATTTTGTAGATATTACATTTTCTTGAAAACTCCTATATTGATAAGATTTCTCTCTATTATTAGGTTGTCTCAAATAGATCTTTGACAATTCAAGGTATTACTACCATTTCTATAGTTCTTGACACTTTTGCACTTCATGTTATACCAGAAACTATTGCAATTTAGGTTATTCTTTTGATCTCTACAAGTACTTAGCACGTGCACTTTAGATTATTCCCTTAGGGTTGATCTCAATAAAGAAAAATCATTTCCTCTCCTAATTCTTTATCTTATCTTGTTCTACATCTTTCTATTTATCATCTTAGCCTGAGAAGTATTTCCTGGCAATCCATTCCTCATTATTGCATTTTCTTGAAGTTGTTTATGATCTCCTTCTTTGTTGGTAGCACATTTCTTGCAAGTCATCTTTGTGTTCTCTTCCACCATCTCGCAAACATCTAAATTACATGAATCTACCCAAATTGCACAAATCTACGTCAATTTCAAGAAACTACCTAAGTTGTAGGAATCATCCTTAACCTCTTTGAATTGCAAGAATATGCTTGAGTGCATGTCTACCCTAAAAATTCTTGAATCTCTATTTGCTCTAAAATAGCCTGGATGCGAGACATTTTAAAGAAGGGGTAACTTGATACCCTCCATTTATAGAAATGAATCATAATGTCCTCTTCTCTCATCGTCTCTAGTTGCATGTCAATAGATTGCACCCTTTTTGTTGCTCTTTTCTATTAACATTTGAGTTTTGAAGAAGAAACCTGAAGACTTGAAATTAGGGTTTAATCTTGAAACTCCCAAAATGAACCCTTGAAACTATTGACTGTCACAAATCTAAAATTTCAACTTGAACCATACTAGTTCGAGCCCACAGCATCGAGCACTCTTGAATAGATTGAGATCTTTAGGCTATTGACTAAACCATTGCAACACTATATAGCTTCCATTGCACGAATCTTGAAATTAGAGCATCAGAATAGAAATGTTGTAAACAACAAAAGGAAAAGACTATCTTGAAAATACTATTTTCATGATAGTTTCTTAAATGAGAAAATGACATTCAATTTTCAACAAACTAGTATAGGATTTCAGGTCATATCATAGATAGCCAAGAACAATCTGAATATTATTGATCACATATTCTTGAATGAAGAAACCATAGTAAATGACATTAGATTTTCACAAGACAGAGATAGACATTCAAGTCATGACCTCCACAACCCCAATAGGGCACCATCCTAAAATATTTCAACTAAACATATAAGATAGATTCGAAAAGATGCATACAAGGAGTTACAATGAGGACATCCACCCTTCACATGACTTCACATGACATTCAAGGGGTGTTTCATACATAGTAAATAAGGCACCTAATATACATACTAAGGTTAAGAGTTTAAGTTGAGCCTTAATAGATCACATTCTCTTCAAGGGGCTAGGTTAATTCCTTTTCTGAAGTTCATGGCAACTTAACAACATCAATAAAACCTCAAGTTGGAAATACAATACTTGGAACAAATTCCCAGTTGCATATATTGCATCTCAAGGGTTGTTTGATGCATTACGAAGGATTATTTGTGATTGTGTATTTTGATTAAATATTTTATTAATCAATTTGAGCTTGGATACGTGATAGATCTCTCCAAGACTAGTCATGGAGCCCTAACTAAGGGGCTTTTTTTGTCCACTTCGGATGCTAAGACAGCTACTAAATATGAGAGGTATCTTTGTAGGGATTAGATGTTAGCTAGGAGACAATGAGGGTAGATAGGGGGGAGGGGTGTTTGGTTGTAAATTCATTGGGTGTGAAGGATTAGTGCAACCCCTTGCAAGCCTAAGATGGATCTTTTAGAAGGCCTTGATGCTAGCTAAGAGTAAATTGGTTGTATCTTACCATCGGATGGAGTTCTATATATAGGGACGATCAATTTGATGTAATAAAACAAAGTTACCCAACTTGAAATAAAATAATTGTTTTCCTGAAAATATTATCTTCAATTGTTTTATGTTCTGACTAAGTTACAATCTTGTGCCTAATGAGTTAATTAAAGAGCTTATTTTGATGTATTGAACTAAATGTGATATGTAATTAGACAACCAAGAAAACTTATCATGAAAAGGAAGTGGGAGGGTAGATCCTTGATGGATCTATCTTATGGTAGGGTGTTCTCATTGAGTCAAGACATTTTCCTTTGAAATGATAGCCTAAGAGAAATTAGAAAGGACTAAATGTTGACTATCATAGGAAAATTATCATAGATCCTGACCTCCTATCATTTTAGGGGGCTAGGTTGAGAGTTTGCCTTATGGGAAAAGGGTTGAATGTGTTAATTTTCCCTTATTTCTCACCCTCATTGAACCAAGTGTAATATGGATCTACTTCAGTTTGAGTCTATTTGTACAAGTAGTTGCATGTAATTGACGCTAGATAAATTATTAGGAGACTTTAGTAATCATTTAGGGACCTTGTTTTTAGGTTGATCCTCATGGTTACAAAGTTGAGATCCCCCTACAAGGTAGACTCAAGTGACCCTAGGCAATAAAGTCCACATTATTGCAAGGGATTTTCGGATGGCATCACCTAGGTCTATCTCTTGATGGACTAGCAAAATTGTGTTATCAAGGGTTTGTTAGATAGGTAGATCATAGAATTAGATGTATATGTCAAGCTTTAGTATAACCCCAAATTCTATCAATGGGTTTGTCAGATAGGTAGATCATAGAATTAGAGGTATATGTCAAGCTTTAGTATAACCCCAAATTCTATCAATGGATTTTGACAAATATGATGATTTTTTGGGTGTAACAATTAATCTTTTATCTTGTATATAAATAACTTTTAAAATTCTAAAAACTTTACCCACACACCAAGGCTGCAATCAACTTGAAAATTAGGTAAAGCAAAAGAACCTTCAAGCTTATCAATTTCTCTTTAAGTATATATTGCATTAATGGTTTGATCTAGGAACTGTAGACACTAGGAACAAGTAACAAGTTCACATAAGACAACTTTGAAGACTCCTCATAAAAAAATGGACAAAAGGGTGGATCCCTTCCCATTAACTTCTTTTTCAAAATATTCACATTCTTTTTTGTGAATCTCCTTATATAAACATCGAGTAATGTTGGTATTTTAGAAATTAAAAGCAACATAGAATCACTTATGTGCCATTATTGTTTAGCTAAATAGAGCAAGCAAATTAAGTATCAAGAAATGGGGGTTGTACTTGAGAAGGGTTATAAAATTTCCAAAATTTTGATGTGAAATATATTTCTATTCTCGCAATAATTTAAAAATTTCCTCAAAACTATCCCAAGCACATGCCAAAATTGAAATGAGAATCTATACTCTTGGGTATGTCACCAAAATTACTTTTTCACTGTAAGGTATAAATCATGTAAGCTTTGTTGGTAGCTTTTTGATTCTTATATGCTTCCATGGGCATTCAAATTGGTTCCTTTTTGTGGATACACATATAAGGCACAAGCCACATAAGATTTGTTGGTAACTTAAGGCTTCTCACACACTACTCAATAGGTGATTGCAAGTGTTCATCTTATCCAATATCTTTTGCACAAGTTTTTTAATGGCTCATAATTGCAAAATAGGTAGTGTATACATAGCTATTTACAAGGGGTTTGGAAACTAAGGAAATGAAGGAAGTATGTGCTACGTGCTACCATAATTTCCTATCATGGAGACCACCATATAAGATGCTATGAATATGGTGGGTTTAATGATGCTAACCACTTTGTAATGAAGTAAAAGAGTAGTATGTAGAGACGCAATGAGTTTTTATCATTGGATGTGACTTTACTTAAAGAGGAAGATTTCGCTTCAAGAAATGAGAGCATGCATGTTGGAGCTACAAGGATAATGGAGATCTCTTGCCAAATTAATTTTTTGCAAGTGCCAGATATTTTTGAAAAAAAGACAAAGCGTCATCTTTTCTATCTATTGTAAAAGCCCAAACTTTCCTAGTTGCATCACCAACAAATGTAATAAAACTTTATAGGCATAGGCCCACATATATCACTATGCATTAAGTCAAGTAGTTCACTCCTTTTTCTATTTTTGTATGGGAAGAATGTGTATGCTTTCCATATATACAATGCTCATAAATAGAAAGATTAGACTAATCAAGAGAAGCCAAGGAATCCAAATGAGACATCATTTCCATTTGTTTTCTAGACATGTGTTCTAACTAATGATGACACAAAGATAGACTTGGTTACTTAGTACTACAATTATATGATTTTTGACAAAAGATACATGAAGGGAATACAAAATACAAAATTTGGCTCCTTTAATAACAACAAATGATCCCTTATGGACTTGTCATGGATAACTCCAAAAGTTCTAAAGTATTCCAAGTCATGCAGTTGACCAATAGATATCAAGCGCTTAGTAAGCTTGGGTACATGGCATACATTTCAAAGAGTAAAGTTAGATCCATTCTAAAAAGAAAACTACACATTACTTGCACCAACTATAGTCATTGCCAAGATGGATTGATCCATGTGTGTTGCTATCATATGAACAAAACCACTCCCTATAAGCAATCACATGAAAAGATACATCAGAATGAAGTATCCAATCTTTAGCCAATTGTTGATTTGGTATAACTATTATATGTACAAGAAGAGTAGATATAGATATCACTTTACTATCATCATTATGCATAGTCACTGCATTTATTTCTTCAAACTTTACATTTTCTTTACCTTATTCCTATCAACATACTTATCTTCCTCTATTTTATCTTTTTATTCTCACTTCCCTTTATAACCGTCCTTGATATGACCTGTTTTATCATAGTGAAATCATTTAATGTCATTCTTGGACCTGAATTTGTTGTGTAACTTTCGATGGACTTGATTTTATCTTTATATAAATTTTTACAGCTTTCTCCTAAGTTGCTAATGCTTGACCATTTTTGTCTTGGTCTATGGATTTGTTTCCTATCTCTTCAGCTACTAAAATATCACAATATCATTAAACTGCCCATAAGGCATAGTCCCATTCCGCTCCCCTAAAACAGTGTAAATCGGGATTCTAACTCTACTGATGCTAGGTCTTCACAGTTTTGTTATCACATCTTTTGAGAAACATTCCCAGCTAACTGAGACCACCCTTCTAAAGGACGGACCCAAGTCATGCCCACTGCACTTTCCTTGGGTTGCTTGGTTACCTAATTACCTACCACATTATGTTTGACATACAAAAGCACCTTCCATAATTAATCAATTTAAACACAAGTTCCTTCGTGTAACTTAGGCAGTTACACAAAAACAATGTCAAGAAAGTTCCTTTTTCAAATATCCGATCTTTATTTATCATAGTCTTGGAATACATCAAGTATCATGCCCGAAGGCTATCCTAGCAATCAACAGGATTGCTGCCCCAAGTTCCTCCCATAGACTAGTACACGAGCCTCGAGATCCCATCTCGAGTCATGTTGGCCTCTTATGCAGGATCCGGAGGAAAGGAATTTACAACCAGAGCCTCCCCTGGCACCCAAGCGTCCTCCCGCTCCAAGTAGCAACCACAGAGAGACCTCTCGTGACGGGTTCTGTCCATATACCCGGCGCGGCTAACAACCCCCTTGGATAGGGCAAGGCAAGCAGTCGGAGGTAACTGACCCTGCTCCTCCCTCCAAGCTTTTAACCTAAAGCATTAAGTATTTTGCCTTGAATTAGTTCCTTGAGCAAGGAAGTTCAAACAATGTACCTAAGTGTACAATCATGATCATTTCAGAGGTCGTTTGTACGACCAACTCCTAAGGTGTGATTCCTTCTTCTCAAATGCTCCCAGCATTTGGTCCTAGGTCGTTCACGACTTGGCGAGATTCTAGGGGCTTGGCAAGCTAGGTTGCTTGTTTCCCCTTTTTCTTTGGGTTAGGGTTTATACCCTATCGACCCTAATTATCCTTACCTTAGGTCTCCTTGTAAAATAGATCATGGACAACCCCATCGTCCGCGGTTGGTCAACTTGCTAGTTATCTCCTAGATCCTGTGTAGTACCTATGTACCTTTATCTTTGATCTCCATTAATCAAGATTCTCTATCCCCTTGACCATGGTTGGTCAAGATGGTACTGTTTAGAATAGTTCCTACTCCGTCTTAAGTATAACCTTCTTAGGCTCTCTTAATAATGCTCACATGCACTAAACCTTTACCTATCCCTCTTGAAGTCACCAAGGGCTTGACATGGGACTCATGGATCGCAGTCCCATTTGGTAAATTACAAACAATGTTGAATTTTTCCAACAACTTTAATGCACGCAACATAATGCCATACCTTCATTTCAATTCTTACAATTTTGATATAATCCATGCGTTATTTTATGCCATACATGCGAAGGTACTTTCTATGCATGCAATCTCAACATTATCCTCTATGTAATTATTTACATGATCTATAACCTTCTTGAATGATCTAACTTTATGTGATTATTGTATGAGTCTAGTTGCGCTTTAATATTTTCTACATGTACCTTAGAATCCATCTTGCGATATGGAGATGCACTTCTCTTCTTTCGTTGTCCTCTGAAATGCATTTTAAGCAAGAACTTGTGCAAGGAGAAATGCACTTTATGCAAGAATTATTGCAAGATGTTTTTGGTAATTTGTGATGAAATTATCTAATCAATTTCACCTATTATGATATCATCTTACAACGAAAATGATCTTGTTTGTTACATACATCACAACTAAGTTCATACCTAGGAAATTATCAAACACGCAATTAATGTGATGCATGTGAATATGAGTTTTCACTGTGATAATTATAACCTACGATTTAATAATAGGGCAACCTGGGTTTGGAGTGATGCTGTGATTCCAGTGGTATTGATGCCTGATGAACTGTTTGCGATTGCGGTGCCACCTTGTTTTGAACCTCCATCCCCACTTGCAAGGTTTTCGACCATCTTTGTGGAACTACACTTTAGGGCCATACTCAAAGATGTGTGTATGAGTGATAGAGTTCTCGCACTCTCCTATGTAAGATTGTCGCTGCCTCTCCTTGAGCGGAGGAAGAGATAATGAAGGGGAGTGTATTTTCAAAAATTCTTCTTCTTCCTCTCTCTTCTTCTTCTTCTTCTTCTTCTCTCTCTCTCTCTCCCTTCTTCTTCAATGATCACGAGGGGGGGTTTCGTTTCCTGACGATGGGGGGGACCTGTTGTTCATCGACGAGGGAGGGGGGGTGCACTGTCTAGGGTCACGAGGGAGGGGGGGCTACGGGCTAACGACCAAGGACGAGGGGGGAGGGGCTGCCTTTTGTAGAGGGGGGGAGGATGTGGCTTATGGGGGCAAAGAGGACCCTCTAACGGCAGCCACCCTTCCACTTGGGGGGGGGGGAGGTGGCTTATGGGGGGGGAAGACAACCCTCTAACAGCCGCCACCCCTCCACCTCGGGGGTTGCATGGACCCCCTCTCTCACTTCACTCACTCATTCTTTCTCTCTCTCTCTCTCTCTCTCTCTCTCTCTTTCTCTCTATCTCTCTCTCTCTCTCTCTCTCTCTCTCCCTGCCATGCAGTCGATAGGGGGAGAGTAAAAAAAATTATGTTAATTTAAATTTTTTTTAAGAGGGGCGGTTCTCATGGGGGGGATGCACGGGGGAATATTACATCCTCTCCCCCTTAGAGGAATCCAGATGTCCTCATCTCGAGAAGACCTGGGGGTATTGTTGGTTGAGAGTATTTTCGTCCATCTAGGTGGCATCCTCTTTTTGATAATCTTTCCACTGGATGAGGTATTCTCTCAAGATCCTTGATCTCAAATGCCTCTCCCTAACATCTAGGATTCTATCAGGCAGTTGCTCAAGGACTCCTTGGCTAGGCATTACAATTTTCTGATCATCAAGTACATGATTCGGATTAGGTAGATACTTTTTCAATAGGCTAACGTGGAATACATTATGAATCTTTAGAGTTGTAGGCAACTATAGTTTGTAAGCATTAGGCCCTACGCACTTGGTGATCTTATAGGGTCCACAATACCTTGGACTTAGCTTCTTGTACTCTCCCAAAGACAGTGAACTCTTTTTAGGACATACACCGATGAAGACCATATCACCTTCAATGAAGGATCTGTTTTGCCATTTCAAGTCAGCATAGACCTTCTGTCTATCCTTGGCAGCCTGAATGTCTTGTCTTATTGATTTGATTTGATCATCCATATCTTCCAGCATCTGTCTTGAAGCTTCTACCCTCAAAGTTGGATCCGAGAAGTTCAAAGGGGTATGACAATCATGCCCATACAATGCTTGGAAAGGGGTCATCTAAATACTCTATTGGTAAGAAGCATTGTAGGCAAACTCAACCGGTGGTAAGTATTGAATCCGCTTTTTGGGTTCGCGACAACAGTATGCCCTAAGCATGTCTTCAATGACTTGATTGACTCGTTCTGTTTGACCATCAGTTTGGGGATGGTAAGCTGTATTGAAACAGAGTTGAGTTCCAATAGCCTCAAAGATAGCCCTCCAAAAGTGTGATGTGAAGAGAGAGTCACGATCACTAATGATTCTTCTAGGTAACCCATGAAGCTTGAATATTTCCTTGATGAATAATCTTGCGATGTCTGAAGCTTTATAGTTCCTCTTGAAAGGAATGAGATGTGTGACCTTGGTGAGCATATCTACTACAACCATAATAGAGTTATATCCTCCCTGAACTTGGGATAAGCCAACAATGAAGTCCGTACTAATGAATTCCCATTTCATTTGGGGAATGTCAAGTGGTTGCAATTTCCCAAGCATTTTGACATATTTTGCCTTAATGTGTTGACAAGACAAACATTCCGTGACATATTTGAGTATGTCTCCCTTGAGCCTTTCCCAATAATAGCTCTTTCTGACTGTATTAAGGGTCTTGGCATAACCAGGATGTTCTGAGAAAGGGGAGTCATGGGCTTCCTAAAGTATCTTTTTCTTGAGATTTTGGCTTGAAGGGATACATAATCTTGTCCTAAGGTAGACAAGTCGACTACTGATAGAGAATTCTTGATACTTCGTCTTTAGCTTCGGGTCTTGATCCTTGATGAGGATCTCCGTTAGTATTTTCTGATAGACTGGGTCATGACATGCCCCTTCTTTTGCTAGCTCAAGAATCAGGTTGTTTGGCATTGATACCTTTGTGGCTAGAGACCTTGTTGTTGATGGATCTTGCAAAATGAGAGAATTTAGAAATGCCTTGTGACTGAATGCATCGGCAACCACATTACCTTTTCCAGGCCTATATTTGATTTCAAAATCATATTTTTCTAGCACTTCGATCCATTGACGTTGCCTCATATTGAGCTCATTCTGAGTGAAAATCCATTTAAGACTCTTATGGTCCATTACTAAGGAAAATTTGTTACCTAGCAAGTAATGTCTCCAAAGTTTGAGAGCATGGATGACAACCAACAGCTCCAGGTCATGGGTAGCATAATTCCTTTCATGGCTCTTCAATTTTCTTGAAGAATATGTTACGGGATTATCTTCTTGCATAAGTACACATCCTAAAGCAAGTGCGCTAGCATCAGTTACCACTTCAAACTCCTTACTAAGATCATGAAGTTTCAGGATGGGTGCTGATACTAAGCTTTGCTTTAGTTTGTCAAAGCTGGTCTGTTTAGCAGGTGACCATGCAATTGCTACTTGCTTCTTTAGTAGATCAATCAGAGGTGTTGCAATTAAGGCATAATCTTTGATGAAAATCCTGTACCGCCCTATCAACCCAAGAAAACTTCGTATTTCTTTGACACAAGTTGGTGTTGGCCATTCTAGAATGTCTCTGACCTTAGCAGGATCTACTGAAGCTCCTTCTAATGATATAATGAATCCCAGATATTCAATCTATCGCTTGAAAAATGTGCACTTCTTCTTCTTGGCATAAAGCTTGTGTACTCTCATTGTTTCAAGAAAAATGCGAAGCTGGGGTTCATGATCCTTTTCTTGTTTTGAGTAGACTAGGGTATCGTCAAAGAAGACGAGTACGAAGTCATCAAGATAGGGCCTACAGGTATCCCACATTAATCTATTGAAGGTAGTAGGAGCATTCATCAGCCAAAATGACATCACTAGGAACTCGAAGTGTCCATACCTCGTACTGAATGCAGTCTTCAGAATATCTTCTTCTTTGATCCTTATCTGATAATATCCAGATTTGAGATCTACCTTTGAGAAGATCTTCGCCCCTTGAAGACGGTCAATGCAATTCATCTATTCTTGGAATGGGGTATTTATTTTTTATGGTTACTTGATTCAACCCTCTGTAATCAATGCATAGGCGAAGCATTCCATCTTTCTTCTTTTGGAACAGTACTGGAGCTCCCCATGGTGAACTGCTAGGACGGATGTAGCCTTGATCTAACAGTTGCTTGAGTTGCTCTTTCAGTTTGATAACTTCTGGAATGGACATCTTATACAGTCTCTTTGCGACCAGTGCAGCTCCTGGCACAAGTTTGATTTCGTGGTCGACTTCCCTTTAGGGAGGAAGTTCCGTCAGATCTTTCGGGAATACGTCTGCGTATTCCTTTAACCATGAAGGTTCTTCTCCAGATTCTTGATTCTGATTTAGCTTATTCAGTCTAATCAGATAAATAGATAGGTAGGCCTTTTTGAACACCTTTTATTATCCGTGTTGCTTTTTCCAATTGTATTTTTGGCTTACCAGCCTCACCTTGAGTCATGACTAGTTCTCCTTCCGAATTGCGGAAGGAGACTTGGCCCTTCCCACAGTGGATGTGGGCATCATTGGGTATTAGCCAATCCATTCCGAGTAAACATTCGTGGACACCTAGGTTCATTACCCTGAATCTCACAGAAGTTGGCTTCCCACCCAGTAGGAATTTCACCTTAGCAGTTTGCCTAGTACAAGTGACTTCACGACCATTTGCTAATTCCATAAGAAAAGTAGGTGCATCTATTGTGGTTATCCCTAATATTTTTGCACAGATTGGTGAAATGAAGGAATGTGTAATGCCAGAGTCAATCAGGGTTTTGAAGCTTTTACCTTGATATTTTGATGGAGTTTGAATCACACACCAAGAATTGGCAATTTGGACCCTTCTTGTGAAGAGTGGCGTGAACCGTTGCCCTCTCAATGTCAGCATCCATGGATGGATCTTCTTCATTGTCCAGCTCCTTATTGGAAACACTGGAGGTTCTCCCTCTGGCCATAATGGTGGTTCCTTGGCCATGAAAGGCTCTATTTTGACCTTGGAATTGCCCCTGGCGATGTCCTCTACCCCAGCTTGGGACATTCCGTCTTGAAGTGCCTAGGCTCGTTGCAAAGGAAGAAACGTGGGTTGCGATCACTACTTTGTGTTGAAAAAAAGTTGTTGACAGCATTGGCCCTAGCTTTCTTTCTTTTGGCCCTGATTTTGACTGTGCGCTTTCTTAGTCTGAGCCATAGACATACCCTTATTTTGATCTTTGTATGGCCAAATCATGTTGTACCTTGGTTTGGTCCGCACCTCCTGTATTATTGGAGCAGCTCGAATGAGTGCGTCTTGTAGGTCCGTTGGGCGCATTGATTCCAATCGAGTGTTTATAGGTGGATTCAACCCAACACAAAATTTTGACACCTGTTGTGTCATATCCATTGGGGGTGCATACTTTAGGAGTGAAATGAACTTCGAATATTATGCTTCCAGGGATAATCCTAGCTGCTTCAAGTCATAGAATTTATTCATCTTTTGTGTGCAGTAGGCAGGTGGCAGATACCTCCCTCGCATAGCTTCCTTAAGCTTATCCCAAGTGACTATCCCCTCCGAGATTGCTTGGTCTTTGTACCACTGTTTCCACCAAATTCTCACTTCGCTTGTAAGCTTGAGTTTGGCGAGCATGGCTTGGTTAGCAGGTTCAGTTTTTGTTACCTCAAAATAGTCCTCCATGGACTCAATCCAGATCTTGATGTCGGCTTGAACAATCCTTCCCTTGCCATCAAACTTGGGTGGCTTAATTTGTTTGAGAAGGAATTTCTTCTCTTGAGCCATAGTTGGACTTAGTGCAGGAGTCAGATTTGGAACCTGCACTTGGGGTTGCATCTGAACAATAAGATTCTTTATGTTAACATCTTATCATACGTTCCCATATTACGTTAATATGACTAACACAGCTTTTTAGCTAAGTGATTTAATCACTTAACACCTTAGTTAACATTTATGATCAAGATAGACAATTGTAAAATGTCTTATTTATTCATGAAAGCATAACCCCTTGAGTACATTTTTTTTGGATAAGTAGGATAGGTTGATTGATACATTAGTTTGGGAAAAATAGGATTGTGTTACAATCGGCTATAGGGATGGAATAATAATATGGAGTGGGTTCATGGATTTTCAGAAAACGGTAAGCCATAGGAAGCTTGGGATATCCCTTCCTTTGATACCCATTCTTCTCATAGCACCCTAACACTTTGATTCTGTCTCAGCAGAGATCACTTGGATCACTTCTTCATAGCCATACTTGTTCTGCTTGACTTGCCGACCGCTAACATGCAAAGTTGCATTTACACGAGCTTCGACAAAGATGAAGAGCTTCATGATCTTTAAATCCTCCATCCACTTGATTCTCTTCAAGTTGGTCTGAAGGTACACGAGTCGATGGGCTGTTATGTAATATATTCCTGAGTCTCCCGTCCATCTCCGCTCCGCATATAGGGGCGAAGGATTATAGATGCGGTCTAGAATATTCATCATGCCAAGCCTCTGACGATAATTTGAAGCATGCATTGTAGTCATGAACATGACCTGGAACACCAAGAATTTGCTCCATGCTTCGTGACTCTGCAACCCAGCATCCATAAGTGAGTAAAGAAATGTTTTCAATAGAAAACAACGCTCTATTCTACTCACCTTCCCTAGTTTATCCCCTTATTCCCTTTATTTTCCTCCATTAAGTTCCCTTGTAATCCTTAGATCTCGTTGGTTTGCTATGATACCAATTGTAACGTGTCCGCTCATCCTCTTGTGGGACATGTCTTAGCAGCTCATCGAGAAGAGAGTCTAGAAAGTGCCACCTGGCACTCGCAAGGAATGTCACAGGGTTTGCGATCTAGGTCTTCTTGAGTCTGCCTCGAGCGGAAGTGTCCGACCGTTCCCACTTAGGACCGACTTGAAGTCAGGGTTTCTTTCCTATCAGCAAAGTCTCTAGGAAGTAGCTAGCATCGAGCTCTAGATGAACCACTTTGTGTAGGAACAATAGAGTCGAAGCGGATTTATGTTGCACTTGGTTCATGGAGAATGGAAAACGAGAGGAATGTGAAGCTCAACCTCTTTGCCCATAAGGCATAGTCCCATCCCGCTCCCCCAAAACAGCGTAAATCGGGATTCTAACTCTACTGACGCTAGGTCTTCACAATTTCATTATCATGTCTTTTGAGAAAAGTTCCTAGCTAACCGGGACCCCCCTTCCATAGGACGGGCCCTAGTCACGCCCACCGCACTTTCCTCGGGTTGCTAATTACCTATCACATTATGTTTAACATGCAAAAGCAACTTTCTTAATTAATCAATTTAAACACAGGTTCCTTCGCATAACTTAGGCACTGACACAAAAACAATGTCAAGCAAGTTCCTTTTTCAACTATCCGATCTTTATTTATCATAGTCTTGGAATACATCAAGTATCATGCCCGAAGGCTATCCCAACAATCAATAGAATTGCTGCTCCAAGTTCCGCCTGTAGACTAGTACACAGGCCTCGAGATCCCATCTCGAGTCACGTCGGGCTCTTGTGCGGGATCCGGAGGCAAGGAATTTACAACCAGAGCCTCCCCTGGTACCCAAGCGTCCTCCCACTCCAAGCAGCACCCACGAAGAGACCCCTCATGGCAAGTTTGGTCCATATACCCGGCACGGCTAACAACCCCCTTGGATAGGGCCAGGCAGGCAGTCGGAGGTAGTTGACCTTGCCCCTCCCTCCAGGCTTTTAACCTGAAGCATTAAGTGTTTTTCCTTGAATTAGTTCCTTGAGCAAGGAAGTTCAAACAATGTACCTAAGTGTACAATCACGATTATTTCAGAGGTCATTTGTATGACCAACTGCTAAGGTGTGATTCTTCCTTCCCAAATGCTCCCAGCATTTGGTCCTAGGTTGTTCACAACTTGGCAAGATTCCAGGGGCTTGGTAAGCTAGGTTGTTTGTTTCCCCTTTTTCTTTGGGTTAGGGTTTGTACCCTACCGACCCTAATTATCCTTACCTTAGGTCTCCTTGTAAAATAGTATCAAGATTGTGGGAGAGAAGGAAGGAGTGTCACTTGTAGCTTTCTTGCTTGCACAATGGGGGAATACACACAAAGGTGGAGGCTGAAAACAGTTTTCCTCTTCTTAGTTGTGTAAGCCAAAAGAACTCTAGTACAAAGAAATAGAAGAACCCTATATATGGGTCTCAAACCAAACTCAACTAACTAAGGTGGCATACTAACTGAGCCACGAACTAGAGTAAATAAGGATAGCTCTCATCTAGCTATTATTCATGGGCGGTGTACCAACCGCATCTGCAACTGACAAGTCGGTGACATAAATGCACAACGGTCACCTTGGCATATCACGAGTGGAGCTCGATATCTCAACACTCCCCCTCGAGCTCAATCCCAATTCCTGCACACCAAGTAGGTCTCTGAACTTGCACAGCTTCTCTGTGCCCAATGCCTTCGTAAATATGTCAGCTACCTGATCCTCTGTGCTAACATAAACTAGATCAATAAGACCTAGTAAAACTCTCTCTCACACATAGTGATAATGCACCTCAATGTGCTTTGTTCTAGCATGATAGACTGGGTTATTTGCCAAGTGTATACTACTCGTCTTGTCACAATAAATGACAACTGGCCCATCTGTAGACTGATGCATGTCATAAAGTAGCTTATGCAACCAAGCTACCTCACATGCAGCCATTGCTGCGTCCCTGTACTCAGCCTTTGTGCTTGACAAGGCAATTGTAGGCTGTTTCTTGCTGCTCCAAGTGACTGCAGCACTCCCAAAAGAGAACACATATCCACTAGTAGATCGTCTATCAGAAATACTACTAGCCCAATCAGCATCAGTGTATCCATGCAACTGTATCTGAACCCCAGTCTCATAAAGTAGTCCATACTGCAATGTGGACTTCACATACATGAGTATGAGTCTAGCCGCATCCAAATGCGGTTTCCTTGGAGCCTGCATAAACTGACTTACCAATCCAACAGCATAGCTCAAATTTGGCCTAGTAATAGTCATATAAATCAAACTTTCTACTATGCGTCTATACATAGTAGGGTCTTCCAGAAGCTCATCTGCATCTGCGCTCAGCTTCACATTCTGCTCCAAAGGAACTGAAATAGGCTTACAGCCTATCATCCTATATTTGGACAGCATGTCCAATCCATACTGCCTCTCCAAGAGCCGTATCCCACTTGGTGATCTAATCAGCTCAATGCCCAAGAAATAATGCAGCTCTCCCAAATCCTTCATCTCAAACTTTTGCTTCAATAGCATTTTCACATGAAGGATATCTTCATCACTGTCACCTGTCATAATCAAATCATCAACATAAATGACAAGTAGCATAATACATTTCTCTGTTTTTCTCACATAAAGTGAGAAATCTGCCTTGGAAATCTGAAAGCCAATAGTGACAAGATACTGTCCTATCTTGTCAGACCATGCTCTAGGTGCTTGCTTCAAGCCATACAAGGCTTTCTTCAACCTGCAAACAAACTAAGGATGAACAACATGCACATAACCTGGTGGCTGCTCCATATATACCTCTTCTTGCAAATCACCATGCAAGAAGGTATTCTTTACATCCATCTGATGTAAAGACGATTCCTTTGATGCAGCCATAGCAATGACTGCTCTTATGGTTGCCATCCTTGTAATCGGACTGAATGTTTCTTCATAATCAATACCATATGTTTGTGCATACCCCTTGACTATTAATCTTGCCTTGTATCTGTTTCACAGAACCATCTGCATTGTGCTTCACCTTATAAACCCACTTACAACCAATTGCATTCTTATCTTTAGGCAAAGGTACCAATGCCCATGTAGCATTTGCTTCCAAGGCATCCATTTCTTCATCCATAGCTTTCTCCCATTTTTCTTTTTCCATGGTTTGCTCAAAAGAAGTGGGTTCTGGTTCCTGTATCACTTTGACCATATAGGCATAGTGAATGGCTATAAATCCATCATATTTCAGCCTATCCACAGGATACCTAGCTCTAGTAGACCTGCGCAAAGTAGATTCACTCCCAGGTGCTCTCAAAAAATCCCTGGTCTTGCTTACTCCAGGTGTAACAATAGAAGGAATACCCAACTCATCATCAATTTTCTGTTCTGAGCCACTGGATTCATCATCCACATAAGAGTGACCTGCATTCACATCAAACATGGGCTGATCTACCTTCTCTTTTCCTTTTCATGATACCTGCATACCACTATCTGCATTGCTTTGAGAAGATTCTCCTGATCTCAATCTGTCTATCCATGGCGAAGAATGTGAATCACTGCTAGAGGACGCTCCAGGTCCACTAATATCTTGTGACTGCTGGTGTGAATCCTGTGCAGCATTACCATTTTGTGCATCTACATTATCAATCACATTTACTGGTTTATACCAGCTACTCATCTCATCAAAAACAACATCTCTGCTCACTGTAAACTTACGAGTAGAAGAGTTATAGCATCTATACCCTTTTTTCTGTAGAGAGTAACCAATAAAGATGCACTTCTCAGCTTTTGGATCCAACTTGGATCTCAACTCATCTGGCACATGAACATAGGCAATGCAACCAAAAATCTTCAAATGAGAAATATCTGGTTTCCTACCAGTATACCTCTCCTCTGGAGTCATCCCATGTATTGCTGCAGTGGGAGTCTTGTTCATTACGTAGACTGCTGTAGCAACTGCTTCAGCCCAGTAAAAATCTGGCAAGTCTTTTTCATTGAGCATGGCACGAGATACCTCTCCAATATGCCTGTTTTTCCTTTCTGCAATTCCATTTTGTTGTGGGGTATGACTGCATGAATATTGCTGCTTTATGCCATGCTCCTGCAGGAACCTTGCAAACTCATTTGAGAGGTACTCTCCCCCTCCATTTGACCTTAGGCATTTTATTTGCAGGCCTATTTCTTTTTCAACCATAGCTTTAAGAGTTTTGAAATGCCCAAAAACTTCACTTTTTTTTTTCATAAAATACACCCAAACTTTTCTACTATAGTCATTAATAAAAGTGACAAAATAATGACAGCCTCCAAGAGATGCAGCTTTAGTAGTCCACACATCAGAGTGGATTAATTCCAATGGCTTCTTACTCTCTTGAACATGTCTAGGAAATGGTTTCCTTGCCTGTTTTCCAAACTGGCAGGCTTCACATTCCTTATGCATTTCTACAACCTTGAATTTAGGCAATCTTGCAACAATATTTTGGGCTTGAATGGATTTAAGTCACTGTACATTAACATGACCAATGCGTTTATGCCAGATATCAATATCTGCAACTACACCGATCCCATGTGCAAACATTGATGCACTCAATTCAGGAATGTCTACATCCAACGTAAACATTATGCCCTTCTTCTTTCCTTTTGCTATCAAGCGACCTTTATTTTTCATATCCTCAACAAAGCATCCATGAGAATTAAATCTGACCTGCAAGCCCTGCTCAACCATTTGACCAACAGAAACCAAGTTCTTGGTGATATTCGGGACATGAAATACATCCGACGGGTATTTCTTTTTCCCATTCTGCATAGACAAAGAAATTTTTCCAATCTGCACAATAGGATGTGCAGTATCATCACCAGTCTCCACAAATCCTAGTTTTTCCATTTTCCTTGCATCCTGCATCCATTCTGCATGACCTGTCATGTGGTTTGATGCACCTGAGTCAACATACCACACATCGTTGCTTTCTTCTGCACTTGTCACAGAATTTGTCATATGCTGCACCATAAACAAATGCTCATTTCTGTCATCACTCTGTCTACTAGAAGATGCATAATTCCCTTGTTGCAATTTTCCATTCATGATGTCATTCTGTTTTTTATAGCAGTCTTTAGCCATATGACCCATTTTATCACAGTAGTAGCATTCAACATTGCTGTTTGTATTTTGGCCTCTTTGCCATCCACCATGACCTCTTTGGCTCCCCCTGCCTCTAGAGTTACCACGTCCTTCTCCATAGGACTGGTTTTCTTGAGTTTGCTGCATATTTTGATTTCTACCACGGCCTCCAGATCGGCCTCGTCTACCTCTGCCTCTACCTCTTCCAGCGTTTGAGTAGAAGACAGCTTCTTTTGAAGTTCCTCCTGAAGAAGATGTTCAACCATTTCTCTGCTCCTCAGAAATTAGAAGAGCAATCAACTCCTCAAAATCAGGAAATCTTTCACGGACGGAAATCGATGTTCGAAACTGTGCATAATCCTTTCCTAGACCATTCAAGGTCATAGAAACCAAATCATCATCTTCCACTGGCGACCCAATGGAAGCAAGTGCATTTGCAATCTTCTTCACCTTCATGTGGTAGTCATTGATGCTCATACTTTCTCTTTGCACATTGTGCAACTCTTGCTTGAGCTACATTTTCCTGGCTTGAGTATTTGTGCTATACATTTTTGACAGAGTATCCCATGCCTCCTTTGGCGTACTTGCATCCTGAATATGCGCAATCATAGAGTCTGAAATGCTAATAGACAGCCAGTACATAACTTTTCTGGCTCTCTCATGCCATGATTTAAATGCCTGCATTTGCTGTTGATTGGGAACATCAGGAAGAACTGGTTCCTCTTCATTTCCTACAACAAATTCCCAATATCCTTTTTCCATAAGGAAATTTGTCATTCTAAACTTCCATGCTTGGAAGTTGTTCTTGTCAAGCTTTTCAGTGAAAATCTGTGAAAGAGAATCAGACGCCATTACAGAACACTGCAAAAAATTATGTCACTACAAAGAACACAGCTTCAGCCTCACAAGGGCAAATCTGCAAAACTAACGAAAGTGGTATTTGACCACACAGTCACTTCCTTGTGACGATTTTGCATCAACAGGCAACAAGGATGATTCTGTAACTCCCAGTGTCTCTACGCACAGGCATACGATGCGATTTCTACAGTAACTTTTCACCGACCTGTAGAACAGTGGTCGCACAGCATAAAACAGGGCCTTTTCCTGAGTGCGTGCAGAAAACTTCCGCCTCCAAAACAGGCCCCGAAATTGTCTCAAATCAAAAAAACAGGGTCACCAAGGGCTAAAGCCCTTACCCGCAGCATATACTGCCCTCTTGCTACATTGCAAAGGGCGTCTCAATCTGAGACAATGCACTTTTGCACTTTTCGGCGGTGCTACCTGCAGAGACTTGCTCCCAAAACAGAAAAATGAAAGCAACACTGGTCCTCTTACCAAAACACCGCGAACTTGGTTTGCTTTCTTGAGCTCCTTACCACGAACAAGGCTCTCATACCATGTTAAGATTGTGGGAGAGAAGGAAGGAGTCTCACTTGTAGCTTTCTTGCTTGCACAATGGGGGAATACACACAAAGGTGGAGGCTGAAAACAGTTTTTCTCTTCTTAGTTGTGTAAGCCAAAAGAACTCTAGTACAAAGAAATAGAAGAACCCTATATATGGGTCTCAAACCAAACTCAACTAACTAAGGTGGCATACTAACTGAGCCACGAACTAGAGTAAATAAAGATAGCTATCATCTAGCTATTATTCATGGGCGGTGTACCAACCGCATCTGCAACTGACAAGTCGGTGACATAAATGCACAATGGTCACCCTGGCATATCACGAGTGGAGCTCGATATCTCAACAAATAGATCATGAACAACCCTGTCGTCCTCGGTTGGTCAACTTGCTCTGGTTATCTCCTAGATCCCATGTAGTACCTATATACCTTTATCTTTGATCTCAATTGATCAAGATTCTCTATCCCCTTGACCATGGTTGGTTGAGATGGTACAGTTTAGAAAAGTTCCTACTCCGTCTTAAGTATAACCTTCTTAGGCCCTCTTAATAATGCTCACATGCACTAAACCTTTACCTATCGCTCTTGAAGTCACCAAGGACTTGACAAGGGACTCATGGATCACAATCCCATTTGGTAAATTACAAACAACATTGAATATTCCCAACAACTTTAATGCACGCAACGTAATGCCATGCCTTCATTTCAATGCTTACAATTTTGATATAATCCATGCGTTATTTTATGCCACACATGCGAATGTACTTTCTATGCATGCATTCTAAACATTATCCTCTATGTAATTATTTACACGATCTATAACCTTCTTGAATGATCTAACTTTATGTGATTATTGTATGAGTCTAGTTGCGCTTTAATCTTTTCTGCATGTACCTTAGAATCCATCTTGCAATATGGAGATGCACTTTCCTTCTTTTGATGTCCTCTAAAATGCATTTTAAGCAAGAACTTGTGTAAGGAGCAATGCACTTTATGCATGAATTCTTGCAAGACGTTTTTGGTAATTTGTGATGCAATTATCTAATCAATTTCACCTATTATGATGTCATCTTACAATGGAGATTATCTTATTTGTTACATACATCACAACTAAGTTCATACCTAGGAAATTATCAAACACGCAATTAATGTGATGCATGTGAATATGAGTTTTCACCGTGATAATTATAACCTATGATTTAATAATAGAGCAACCTGGGTTTGGAGTGATGCCGTGATTCCAGTGGTATTGATGCCTGATAAACCGTTCGCGGTTGCGGTGCCACCTTGTTTCGAAACTCCATCCCCACTTGCAGGGTTTTCGACCATCTTTGTGAAACTACGCTTCGGGGCTATACTCGAAGATGCATGTATGAGTGATAGAGTTCTCACACTCTCTTATGCAAGATTCTCGCTGCCTCTCCTTGAGTGGAGGAAGAGATAATGAAGGGGATTGTATTTTCAAAAATTCTTCTTCTTCTTCTTCTTCTTCTTATCCTCTCTCTCTCCCTTCTTCTTCTTCTTCTTCTTCTTCTCTCTCTCCCTCTTCTTCTTCTTCTTCTTCTTCTTCTTCTTCTTCTCTCTCTCCCTCTTCTTCTTCTTCTTCTTCTTCTTCTTCTTCTTCTTCTTCTTCTTCTTCTTCTTCTCTCCCTTCTTCTTTGATAATCACCGCGGGGGGGGGGGGGGGGGGTCATTTCATTTCTTGACGATGGGGGGGCTTGTTGTTCGTCGACGAGGGAGGGGGGGCTGCGGGCTAACGACCAGGGAGGAGGGGCTGCATTTTGTAGAGGGGGGGAGGAGGTGGCTTATGGGGGGGGGAAGACGACCCGTCTAATGGCCGCCACCCCTCCACTTGGGGGGCTGCATGGCCCCCCTCTCTCACTTCACTCACACACACACTCTCTCTCTCCCTGCCATGCAGTCGGCAGGGGGAGAGTAAAAATTTTTAAGGGGGGGTCTCATGGGGGGAGGCATGGGGGAATATTACAGGAGCCTAATGCCAAAAAGGAGAACAAATGTTGGATCTGCACCATTAATAAGAGCCCCAAACCCAAAACCATAGCTAAAAGCAATAATGAATATCACCTTATTTTTGGTTTTAAAACATTTCTCATCCCTCAACTAGCATGGTAGCAACCCAAAAGAAAAACTAGTTTAAGGTCCACAAAAATAGTCATGATTAACATGTTAACAAGATGATCAAAGAATCACAACATGAGATGGAGAGCACTTGGAGCATACTCAACAATGTTTGCCTTCAACTACATCAGGCTCAACCTAAGCAAAGAAATTGTAGAGAATGCTAGACAAACTATTGAAAAATACTCTGAGGCATAGCCAAGGTCACAAAGAAACCAACTCTCGAAACTCTCCATGACCTCTTGATGATGCCTATAATGTGTAGGACGTCTTGGATATGCCACTACATTTTTTCATAGTCTATACATGTGCAAAAAGTGTGTGTGTGTGTGTGTGTGTGCGCGCGCGTGTGCTTCAAGCAACCAAGGATCATAATGTGCTCTCAATGCATTAACCTATCATGCCACCCTCCTATTTCCCAAAAGGTTCTACCCCCATGGAATTCCCTTGTGGCTATTTATAAAACTAGGTAACATGACATGCCAATTTCAAGTGACATTACATCTCTCTAAAGCCTACTTGAATCATATCCATACACACCCTTGTAGTTTACCATAAAACTTGGTCATTTTTCACAACTTTATATGTGGGCCACTCTAACCTAATTTCCATGCTATATGCCTTTGAAATCAGTGACTTTAAATAGCTCATCCAATTGCGTCCCTAATTCTGCAATCATCGAGTCAACATTTAAACCGACAAGTATTCAACCTACCTACTCTAAAAAAGTACCTTTAATAAATGCAAACTATGATTTTGCAAGAGCTACACAAATCTTGATCATTTGGTACTCTTCCTAGACTATGATTGGCACTATCACTAGGCTCCTCTAAGACATTGACAATGACATATAGAGCCAATTAGACTCACCCCTTCATTAATATTGAATCGACTTCAAGCACCTCCCTATACCATCTAAAGAATATTTGACCTCATATCTTGCACCCTTAATTGTCCCCAACTACTACCTTAGACTAGCATGCCAAGCCTTGTATCACAAGATCATTATGATGATGTTATGAAGTGAGTTGTAGACATTCTTCCTCACATTGATAACTTTCTTTTATCACAATAAGGTCACCAAACTCCACCAAATACTTCCTTCTACAGTCAACACGGCACTACCCTTGTGCCTATAGAAATAAGATGCTTCCCATCTTACTAATGAGAACTCCAAGCCCAAGCCATGTAAAACTATTCCATCCATGCATATTGACCATAACATCTCCAAGATCTATGAGGTCACATCCACCCCTTAAATTCTAAAATATTTCCAAGTTCTAGAAATGTGGATTCATGACAATCATAAGAACCAAAATTCCACCTTTGTCTTAAGTGAATTGAGAGGAGAGAGAAAATAGAAAGAAAAGAGATAAGGAGAGTGCAAAGGTGAGAGAAGATTACATAGAAGAAATAGATAGGAGAGAGAGAGAGACTAAAAGACATGGGAGTTGTGCACAAGAGAATGAAGATGAAGAGACTTATGTTATTATTGAACGCTAAAAAATTAGATCTCTTACACCTTTTATACCAAGCTAGTATAGTTGGTTTTCTTTATTTTTCCCCCAAGAAAAAAATTGTAAAATCCAATTTGTCTTTCCACTCTTTACATTCCATCCCCACAAAGCTAAAAAGCTCTCAAAGAGTACTTTGATCCTATGTAAGTGGCACTTTGCTAAAAATAGGACATGATAAAATATGTTCTAAAACAAGCTGATGTCTAGGTTTTGTCTACAATCAATTTGGCCCAATTGGAGCTATGCTTTAGCCACTAAATCATCCCGAAGATAGCAAAACTTATCCAAAATAGATACAAGCCTCCAAGAAGCTTCTTCAAGTGATAATCCTCTCTACTTAATCAAGTACTCAATAATGGACTTGGAGCAAAGCTTCTTCTCAAATACTAAAGCTTTGATACCATTTGTCACAAAGTGAACTGAGAGGAGAGAGAAAATAGAAATAAATGAAAGAAGAGAGTGTAGAGGTGAAAGAAGATTGCAAAGAAGAGAGAGATAGGAGAGAGAGAAAGACATGAAGAGGAGAGATATATCAATCATGGAAGCCATGGGAGCTGTGTGTACAAGATAATGAAGACGAAGTAGGCTTGTGTTACTATTGAATGGTGAAAAATTAAGTATATTGCACCTTTTATACCAAGACAATGTAGCTATAAATTTTTTTGTTTTTTACCAAAAAAATACTAATTTCTAATTTTCCTTTCCACTCTTTACATTTTGATTAATCATTCTCCATTAAAGATCATACTCACCTAATGACTTAAAAATAAAAGGCAGTTTTCTAATTTTCAAACAATACAAAGGTGATTCACTTGTACATCATAATTATTTTAGAATGCATACTAGAATCTCCTCCACCCATTTAGTGGTTTGTAATGCACTACTATGCTTCTTCCTAAGCTCAAAACCCTTGATATTGATAATTGCACCCTCACTACTAATGTTTTGGGTGATCATTTCACCATCACAATATGTTGGAAAAGATAAAGCATATGGTTTTATAAACAACTTCTCACTTTGTGCCATTCCACATCTAGTCCAATGCCAAATATGTTATTTGCATATTTCACAAGAAATTGTTCTTCTAAATCACAATTTCTTCACACCTGATGTCATATACACTGCAATATTTCCTCTAGTATTGACCAATGAGTATACATATTCAAAAACTTAACACATGTAGTATCCTCTCTTCTCGATTTGTAGGATGCTTAGAGATATGTTGTCAATATGGTCATTAGACTCCTTGACTAACATGTTAGCCCCGTCCTTCACTTTTTCCAATGGCATATCATAGCAAGAGGCACTTAAAAGGCTTTGGCTTTCCTAGCACTAGACTTGTAGCCCTATGGTGCATGCATGTATTGCTTCATGATAGGTCTCACAACTACTATGAGACTAACCCTTTGAGATGAAGGCTACCAATGTTAAGGCTTCTTTACTAAAACCTCTTGTGAGAAAAAATGATAGAAAAAAATCAAATTCATGGGGAGGAGCAAAGTATGATGAAAGTACAAGACCCCATCTAAAATTATTTAGCATACTTTCAAAAAGACATTGTTCATTGTTGCTTATCATGCATGCCCTTGCATACAACATGATTATAATTGGGTAGTTAACATAGGACACATACATAATAGGTCTAAGCTTAGAAACCTCTATTTGAGAGGTACAACTTACGGGGTCATGACCAAAAAATGTGCACTTTCTTACATCTTACCTTTTTCACATTCCAAAACCCTTGTATTCTTGAAAATAAGACCCAATAAATATTCTTTCTTGTGAAATCTACTTTTCAAGCTTTTATGAGTGAGGGTGTGTGAGGGAAGAGCCAAAACACTTCAAATTTTTTGTTCTTCCCACACTTAGTCACCATTATTAGTTGCATGGAGGGACATTGTTGATAACCAAATTGAGGATTGAGAAATGGAGAAATGTAGTCCAAGCTTAGGCATCTTACTAATCGAGGCAAGGAGATGCAAAGCTTATTTGAAGTAAAGTACATTGATCAATATAGGCTAACTTGTGGTGATTACAAAAGCATTCCATTGTATTACATTCCAAATCACATTGAAGGCCCAACCATATGGATTATCAAGGCTACCAAATTTCTATGAGCTAAAGGATGTGCTTAATGCATTTGAATGCACAAGATGATATGCATTAGATGGAAGGTGAATGTAAATCACTCTTTAGAAATAGTATTGATGATGAATACCAGTACTCCACATTAGAGGTTAACTAAGATACGGATTTCTAATTTCTAAATAAAGTGAAGATCAACATAATTAAATACTCCACTTAAGAGGTTAACTAAAATACCAATTTAACATTTCCAAACAAAATGAAACTCATCACAACTTATTAATGTGCAAAGTTGAGCATCATAGATGCATTGAACTCAAAATTCAAATTCAAATGGAGATTCCAAATGAGATATTTGTGTCTACATTTGCACATGCAAGATGCAAGGGATCCTTATGTCTATATTTCCATATTGGGGTGCTAGAAAGCTCTTATATAGCAATTGTTATCCATTGTTGGACTCTAGAGCATTATTGAGCATTATCTATAAAGCTCTTATCTAGGAATTGTTACCCAATGTTGGAAGAGCACTATTGAGCACACACTAATCTCAAAGCAAACCTAATTGGAAAAAAGGAACCTATAGCATTGGTGGTGCTTGTAAAAAACATTTTAGTTGCTAGTATGAATTGCGTGGCATAGCTAATTGAGCTACATAAAATATGGCAAATGGGACTACTATATTTTGTCCATGCCAAGATTCTTTTTATTAAATAGATTCTTTCAAAGAGAATAAAAAGATTGAGAGTGACATGGAAAGAAATGACAACTTTGTGGCGCTTGTATAAATTCCTTTAGTTGCTAGTATGAATTGTGTGTTAGCTAGTAAAGCAACATAAGATGTCTATCCCAATCATATAACTATCCAGTTCTTAACATACAGTTTAATTGGACAATAACAGCCTTAATTAAGTAGCTCAAGTGAAAAGCATTGCAATTTTAAAAATGTCCTTGAAACTTTTGAATTCATAGTACTTGCAAGCTGTATGTAGTACAAAACAAGCTCTTGTTGATTATGAAGTTTAGGAATGACACATTATTCAATGTATTTAAAGTTGTTTAAACTCCTCTAATATTTTTATCATACTCTTAAATTATTGCAAATATTTATGATGGTATCATAACTATCTTACTAATAGTTCAAATAAGTTTTGGGTCCCAAAAAATCACTATTACTACCCACAAAGGAAACATATTTTCCAAATAAATGATATCACAAAATGGAATTATGACCATTTACAAAACTTTATTTTGTGCACAACTACACCCTATATGTTCAAACATTTGTGGATTTGGAATGATTCTCTTATCTCTAGAAGTCTACACCACAGACACTATACTTGTCTAGTCAAGAGCATCAACATTAAAGATCATTGTCATGATCATCTAGTTGTGAAGTTGTGTTGGACAATTGCAATCAACATATCCTTTTATATAATTATATTAGTAAGCTTTTCATTTCACTATCCAAAACATCAAAGTTTCTACATATAGATCATTTTGTACACATAGACCCTTCAAAGATGCAACATTCTCAAACCAAATGCACTCATACTAAGTTGCTTATCCATGATTGACACTTTGCACTAGCAAAGCTCTACTAAATTTATCAAATGAAAGGCTAGCACACTACATAACTATTTCTATTACTTTTAAACTATTCTCCATATAAAACTCCAAAATGGCAATGCCAAGGTTAAAAACTAGTGTTTTTATATTTACTTAAAATCACTAAGTTATAATTTCGTGATGTATGAGGATACATCTATGATCTTAAAAGTGTGGGATTGGTTTAAGGGTAATAGATCCTATTTTACATCGTATTCATGAAACTTCTCTTATATGTAATAACCAGTAGTTTGAACTTCAACACCACATGATAACCTTTTTAAGTACAAAAATTAGAAAAGTGCTTTACACTTCTACTAGTATAACGTCACAAGGTTTTGCGAAACATTGAGCCTTAAGCATATGATATTTCTTTTAAGCATATGATATTTCTTTCACTTCTCATCCACCTTCCAAGCTTTATATTTAACTTCATGACTCATGTCTTGTAAACCATACTTGCACTTATGATGAAAAGTAATAAATTTACATGATGTTTAAAATATAAACACTTATCCATATTATTGAGAAAGCATTATAGTTGGAAAAATAGATGAAACAATAGGAAAAGTGTCATAAAGGAGCACATGACCTAGCATAATAAAGCACTAAGCCTACCAAGAAAACATCACTTAAAATGTTCATTATATTATGGAAAGATGCCCCACCTTGGTGTAGGCTATGCAAAAAACACTTGCTATAGATATGCTTTTGGTGGTTATTATTTGCCAACTAGATGTTTTTAAAAGTTATTATTTAGAAGTTTAAATGTTTTTGGACAAAGGATTCTTTACAATGCAAAATGTGCACAACATTCACCAAATATTCCAAATTTATTTCATATGCATATAATAATTGTATCTTCTACATATTTTCATGTAGATTCAATATCATTATGTCATAAATTTATGAACTTGAAACACACAAAATATTAAAAGCATGCTTGAAATATTTAAATTGGAAAAGATTTTGAAGATCTTTATTCAAACTCTTAAGCAATCAAACTTTGTAGTTGTATGATAATTTGATTATGTGATACAAATAACATATTATACACACAAGTTATGACCTAAGAAACTATACATGCATACAATGACCCTCACAAGTATTAATACCTCTCCATGCATACGTGATGTTTTTGACAAAATAGATAGAGGAGCTAGTAGCATGATGTTTTAGACAAAATAGGTAGAGGAGCTCGTAGCATGACATCCAGGTAAATGTATGTTGTTATCGATCCACAAGGATTAAATAAAGGCATTTTTCAATGCAATATAAGTGCATATGTCCTCATTAACCAAAATAAATATTTTGTATTGATGAAGCGAAACATTTTTGCCAAAACCATTTAAAAAAACACATGGTTAAAAGGAGGCCTTTTAATGCATGATTTTGAGACACCTAAACAAAAAAGAGGTCACTTACCAATATGATGGAAGGTTTTGAAGCCATATCAACCAATCAAAACACTTTTTAATCTCTCATTGAAATTGTTTGAATAAGCCATTTTTGAATAGGTGCCACTATTGTCTTTTTGAATCCCATTACCTTAGTAGCTCCTCTACACCTTGCTGTAAGAGAAGTATAATGAGAAGAATAATGATAGATGACAATAACCAAACAAATTTATCCTCACCCAAGTTATTGGCATAAAAAGAGTGGCCACATCTTTGAAAGATAATCTATTAACAACCTAAAGAAAGCTAAATGGGGCAAACAACACCTTGAGTGAATACTTGATCAGGTTGATAGTTATTAAAGTATGAAGCAAGAGTGCTAATTTATGGGTTGAAATGGAAAGGTAAAAACTATTTTGAAACATTTGAAAGAGAATTGAAGGATCTAATAGCTTGAAAGCTCATGAAGATAGATTTTAGAGGAGGGAGAGATTTAGAGGACCTATTCCTTTAATAGTAGTTCCTCCAAATCATAAACAAGTGTCCCATGCATCTTGTGAATTTCATCACTCAACCCTATTCTAGATTCCAAAACTTAGGCTGAAAAACATGCAAAGTTTTGATATGTAATAGGACAGTATGCAACTAAGGAATATTTTCTTGGGGGATTGAAAATGATTGATGTTGGCATTTGACTATGTAATGTATATGTCATCACAATTCGCACTTAGAAATAATCAATTGATTGGGTGGGGCCCTGCATCTAGAACACTGCGAAGCACTTGGCCTTGACCCACGAGGATCAACCTAAAGGTTCCTAAAAGACATAACAATCTCCAATAAAATTTTAGCGCTTAGTCAAGATGATCAAATTGTAATCCTTTGTAACGTGTCCCCTGGTATCATCTAGGACACGTCTTAGCAGTCCATCGGAAAGGATGCCTAGAAAACTCCGCCCGGCACTCCCGAGGAATGTTACGGGTTTTGTGATCTAGGTCTTTCCGCGTCTGCCACGTAGCGGAAGTATCCTCGCCGTTTCCCACTTAGGATTGACCGGAATTAGGGTTTTCTTGTTTGGTCATTAGATAACAGCAACTAGCGTCAGACCCGAGCGAACTACTTTACGCAGAAACGCCAGGTCCGAAGCGGACTCACGCTGCACTTGGTTCAAGGAGAATGGGAAACGAGAGGGATGCAAAGCTCAACCTCTCTGCCATAAGGCATAGTCCCATTCCGTTCCCCTAAAACAGCGTAAATCGGGTAAGATGTAACTTTAGGTCATCGTTCTCGTTATTCGCTTTGATGATGATGATCATTCCGCTGTTCTTCGAGATTTTTGAGAAAAGTTCCGGCTAACCGGGACCACCCAACCGTAGGACGGACCCATGGCCCATCCTCCGCACTTTCCTTGGTTTGTTTTAGTTATGTAATTATCTAACACATTAATTTGACATATAATAATCAACTTCTTTAATTAACCTTGTTAAGCACTGGTTCCTTCACATAATCTTATCACGTGACATAGAAAAACAACATCAAGCAAGTTCTTTTAACATTACATCATTTTATTTTTGAAAATACAAGGAGTTCCGCCCGTAGGCTTGCCCATAATCTACCCGAAGGCTACCCAGTAATCTCCAGGGATCACTATTCCAAGCTTCCGCCCCTCAACTAGTATGCGGGCCTCGAGATCCAATCCCGAGTCACGTTAGCCTCTTGTGCAGGACCCGGAAGGCGAGGGATTTACAGCCAGAGCCCCCCCTGGCACCCAAGCGTCCTCCTACTCCAAGTAGAGCTTAACGGAAAGATCTCTCACGGCAGGTTCGGTCCACGTTCCCGGCGCGGTCAACAACCCCCTTGGTTAGGGTCAGGCAAGCAGTCGAGGGTAACTGAAGCTGCCTCTCCCTTCAGGCCTTTAACTTGAAGTATAGGTACTTATTTAATTTGTAATTCATAATTCAAACAGAGCCCTAAAATCTCTAGCAAGCACAAACATTTCCATTAATCAACCCAGTTGTATGGCAAACGGCTAAGGAAGTATTCTTTCCTTTTTGAGTGTATCAGCACTCGTTCAAGGTGTCTTGTAACTTGGCAAGATATCTTATATTCCGGTGTAGGGCATACCCTACTTGGTTAACCCTAAGGTACCTTAGATATGCTAGTTTCTGGTTTACAACTTTCCTTATTTAGAAGGATATCCAAATATACGTCTTTTTTTTTTTTTGCAAGATAACTTGCGTAAGGATCTGGCGTCCTTGATGAGGGTTTTTCCCTTTTCTCCTTGTGAATCAATCACAAAATGTTTTCATACATGTTGCGCAAGTCCTGCGATGGAATAATCTGTTTAGATTCTTTAAGTTGACATATGTCAGGCCTAGGGTTTCTTCATTTAAGAAGCTTAGGGACAAACCCTAGTTTCTTATCTTTATGAATTTATTGTCATTACTGTAAGGAAAGTAGTCAAGTGTTTAGGATATGAATGTTTCTATGTTTAGATTGGTTCAGTTATCTTTTGGAAGGTAATATTAATCGCCTTGTCACGGTTTTACTATCCTTGTGACAATTTACTTTCCCAATCAATACAGTTTAATTTGGCATATAGCATAATGCCAAGGTGATACAAAGAGCGACAACACTCCTTGGGACAAAAAGGCCTAGCTGAGAAATTGGTGTATACACACTTTATTAGTCCCAAGTCCTCAAATAGCAGGGGAAAAGTGTTAATAGAGTGTCATCCAGCAGTCCCCTTTTACATTTTCTTTCCAAATGAATTCGTATATCTAATTTTTATACTTATTAATTCCTAACATTTAACTTCCGCCTCCTTTAAAGATAAACTCATGCCAAATAACAACAATTTCCTTGCTAAGATGTGCAACTAGCAAAGATAACTCCCTAGTAATTTGAGCATTGAAGAAACCTTTCTTGAATTTAGCTTTTTACCATGAATCGTTGCGAAAGGGAATAAGACTAATGGTGCAAGATATAATTTCTACACTTTAGGAATATATTACTATAGTAAATGGTTAATCTTGCTTGTAATTTTATAATGCTTGAATGCAATTTGAAGAAAGCTAAGTTTTATACATTGTCATTCATAAGCTAACTCCTTCGTTTAAAAATAACTCGAATAAATATATCCTATCCTTAACTGAATTAACACCAAGAAGAAAAAACCTGGCTTTGAGGTGAGATATCCACATGGATACCGGGAGATGACCCTCCCGCAGCTACACCTTGGACTTTCTTCAGCGGCATTGTAGTTCGAATGTGAGATAGGCTTTTCCTTTTTCTTCTTGGAATTCCACCGTCTTCTCCTTCCTTTTCTTTTACCTTTTTCCCACTCTTCCTCCTTCACTCCCTCTACTTCCCTCCCTATCTTTTATCTCACGGCTATTTCTTCCTTACGGGATACCATACGAGGCCATGATGATGAATTGGATTTTTTCAGGACATGGGAGTGTGTGGACACCGGCTTATTTGATAAAACTAAGAACACAAAGCTCAACTAAGAGAGCACTTGCACAAAAAGATCTAAAAAGTGAGTGAAGGAATTAATGCAAGAGAATGGAAGTCCACAAGGTAGCCTAAGGACAAAGTAGGCCTATGGGTGTGACTTGAATAGTATAAAGAGCTAAGAGGGGGAAAAAGAACAAGGGCTTAGGGGGGAATTAAAACCTGGGAGGGGGGGAAACAAGGGCTTAAGGGAGAATAAAAACCCGGGAGGGGGGGAAAAACAAGGGCTTAAGGGAAAGGGGGAATTTGAAATCCTAGGGGGGTGTGTGGTTCCAAAAACCATGGGAAGGCTAAGGGGCTTTTTGAAACCCCGGGGAGGGGGGGGGTGTGTTGGTTCCCAAGGCCAAGGAAGGGCTTAAAGGGGGGAAAGGGGCTTAAGGGTGAACACGGGGGAGGGGGAAAGAAAAAAAAAAGTTTTTTTTAAAAAAAGCATAAGAAGGGGGGGTGAAAGGGGGCTTAGGAGGCCCCTTAGAAGCTTCCCCCTGGAAGCTTCTAAGGCTTCACGCCACGTGAGCCGGGGGGGGCTTCAAGGCTGCCCGACGACGGCTATGCCCAGGTGGCAAAAATTCGTGGCGGCTCCTCACCAACAGGCATGCTTATTTCCCTCGGCTTCTCCCTCCTTCAGGCCCTCTCTCTCAGCGACGTTATGGCGGCACTCCCTTCCTCCTTTCGTCATGGCAGTAGCACAGGGTATTTGGCAACCCTCCCTTACTTCCCTCGGCCGTATCCTGGCTCTCCCCTCTTCACGACTCCCTCACGAAATCACGGCAGCTTCCCTCTTGATCTTCTGGCCCCCCTTCTGTGTGTTGACCCTGATTTAAATAGGGGAGCGGAGGGGGATTTTTCCTCCTTGCGTGTCGACAAGCATGTCCTCCCTCCCTCCAAAGGCTCCACCAAGGAGCTTAGTAGCTCCTTCTATTCCCCTCCCCCTCCAGCTCATCAGTCGGCTGGAGGGATAAGGGGAGAATTTTTTTAAAAATCCATTAACTAATTTATTTTTATTAACGCGGGATATTACATTCTCTCCCCCTTGGAGGAATCGAGATGTCCTCATCTCGAGATAAACTGGGGATATTGATGGTTGAGAGAGCTTTCATCTATCCAAGTGGCATCCTCTTCGGGATAATCTTTCCACTGGACAAGGCATTCGTTCGAGGTTCTAGATCTTAACTGTCTTTCCCTAACATCTAAGATCCTTTCTGGCCTTAGTTCAAGGACTCCTTGACTAGGCATTACAATTTGTTGGTCATCAAGTACATGATTAGGATTGGGTATATATTTTTTTAATAGGCTGATATGGAATACATTGTGAACCTTTAGGTTCTCAGGGAGTTGCAATCTATAAGCATTGGGTCCTAGGCATTTGAGGATTTTATATGGCCCACAATACCTTGGACTAAGCTTCTTGCATTCTCCTAGGGATAGAGAACTCTTTTTAGGGCGTACCTGAATGAAGACAACGTCTCCTTCTTTGAAGACTCTATCTTGACGTTTCAAATCAGCGTATCCCTTTTGCCTATCCTTGGCTGCTTGTATGTATTGTCTTATTGACCTTATTTGATCATCCATGTCCTCCAACTTTGTCTTGAAGCTTCAACTCTTAGGGTTGGATCAGAAAAGTTTAGGGAACTTCGACAATCATGACCATACAATGCCTGGAAAGGGGTCATTTGAATGCTCTGCTGGTAAGAAGCATTGTAGGCAAATTCAACTAATGGCAAGTATTGAATCCACCTCTTCGGCTCTCGACAGCAGTATGCTCTAAGCATATCCTCGATGACTTGATTTACTCGCTCTGTTTGGCCATCTGTTTGGGGATGGTAGGCGGTGCTAAAGCAGAGTTGAGTCTCAATAGCTTCAAAGATAGCTCTCCAGAAGTGTGATGTGAAGAGAGAATCTCGATCGCTAATGATTCTTCTAGGTAACCCATGTAGCTTGAATATCTCCTTGATAAACAATCTTGCAATGTCGGAGGCTTTATAGTTTGTTTTTTACTGGGATCAGGTGTGCAACCTTGGTAAGCATGTCAACCACAACCATAATGGAATTGTATCCTCCTTGGACTTGTGGTAAGCCCACAACAAAATCCATACTGATGAATTCCCATTTCATTTGGGGAATGTCAAGCGGTTGCAGTTTCCCTGGCATCATGACATGTTCGGCCTTGATACGTTGGCAAGACAAACATTCAATAACATACTTGAGAACGTCACCTTTAAGCCTTTCCCAATGGAAGCTCTTTATAACTGCATTAAGAGTCTTAGCATAGCCAGGATGTCCTGAAAAAGGAGAATCATGAGCTTCCCATAATATCTTCTGCTTAAGTGACTGGCTTGTTGGTATACACAGCCTTGTTCTGTAGTAGACAAGTCCATTATCAATGGAAAATTCCTGGTACTTAGCTTGCAACTTCTGATTCTGCTCCTTGGTAGATATTTCTTTTATCATTGTTTGGTAGGCCAAATCATGGCATGCTTCCTCTCTAGCTAGTTCAAGTATAGGGTTGTTTGGCATAGATACCTTTGTAGCCAAAGATCTGGCCGTTGATGGATCTTGCAAGATTAGGGAATTTAGGAATGCCTTGCGACTGAGTGCATCTGCAACTACATTCTCCTTCCCTGGTCGGTACTTGATTTCAAAATCATATTCCTCCAATACTTCAAACCATCGACGTTGCCTCATGTTGAGCTTGTTCTGGGTAAAAATCCATTTGAGACTCTTATGATCGGTTACTAGAGTAAACTTGTTACCCAACAGGTAGTGTCTCCAAAGCTTTAGAGCATGGATGACAGCTAATAATTCCAGATCATGTGTGGCATAATTCTTTTCATGACTCTTCAATTTCCTTGAAGAGTATGCTACTGGATGACCTTCCTGCATAAGTACACACCCCAAGGCAAGAATGCTGGCATCAGTTACTACCTCAAACTCCTTATTGAGGTCAGGAAGTTTTAGAATAGGTGTTGATACCAAACTTTGCTTCAATTTGTCGAAGCTATTTTGTTCGGGAGTTGACCATGTAATAGAAGTCTGCTTCTTTAGTAAGTCTGTAAGAGGTGCTGCAATCAAAGCATAGTTTTTTATAAAGACCCTATACCATCTTGTCAATCCAAGAAAGCTACGTATTTCTTTGACGGATACTGGTATTGGCCATTCAAGCACATCTCTGACTTTGGCTGGGTCTACTGATATTCCTTCTGATGATACTATGAATCCCAGATATTCAATCTGATGCTTGAAGAATGCACACTTCTTCATTTTTGCATACAGCTTATGGGACCTCATTGTCTTAAGGACAATCCGAAGTTGAGTTTCATGATCTTCTTCCTGTTTAGAATAGATTAAAGTGTCATCGAAGAAGACAAGCACGAAATCATCAAGATATGGTCTAAAAATATCCTGCATTAATCTATTGAAGGTGGCAAGTGCATTTGTAAGCCCGCCATATCTTGTATTGAAGGCCGTTTTTGGAATATCTTCTTCATTGATCCTTATCTGATAGTAACCTGACTTGAGATCAATCTTGGAGAAGATCTTTGCACCTTGAAGACGATCAAGAAGCTCATCTATTCTAGGAATAGGATACTTGTTCTTGACTGTTGATTGATTCAACCCTCGGTAATCAATACATAGTTGAAGTGTCCCATCTTTCTTTTTCTGGAATAGTACTGGAGCTCCCCACGGTGAGTTGCTAGGCCGGATGTAACCCTGATCCAACAGTTGCTTGAGCTATTCCTTCAACTCAACTGCTTCAGGTATGGACATTCTATAAGGTCTCTTTGCAATTGGTGCAACTCCAGGCACTAGCCTAATTTCATGATCTACTTCTCTTGGAGGCGGAAGTTCAATCAATTCCTCAGGGAATACGTCAGCGTATTCCCTTAGCCAAGAAGGTCCTTCATGAGACTCTTGCTTTTGATCTAAGTTTGATCAGGTAAACGGGTAATCCTTTTCTCGACATATAGAAAGTACCATCTTTCTGAAACGTGTCCCCCTGTTCAATTGTAGGACACATCTTAGCAACCCATCGAAAAGAGACTCTAGAAATCCCTACCCAGCACTCCCAAGGAATGTCACAGGGTTTGCAATCTAGGTCTTCCCGATTCTGCCACGAAGCAGAAGCATTCTGGCCATTCTCACTTAGGACCGACCTGAATCAGGGTTTCCCTAATGGTCAACTTCCTAGAAGGTAGCTAGCCTCAAGCCCCAGACGAACTACTTTATGCAGAAACATCAAGGTCGAAATGGATTTATACTGTACTTGGTTCAAGGAGAATGGGAAACAAGAGGGATGCGAAGCTCAACCTCTCTGCCCGTAAGGCATAGTCCCATTCCGTTCCCCTAAAACAGTATAAATCGGGACTCTAGCTCTCTAGATTCTAGGTCATTGTTACCTTACTGTCAATTCCGTTGAGAAAAGTTCCCAGCGAACCGGGACCACCCTTCTATAGGACATACACAGGGTCACATCCATCGCACTTTCCTCAGGTTGCTTTAGTTATCTAATTACCTACCACATTTAGTTTGACAAGTAAAAACAACTTCCTTAATTAACTAATTAATCATTGATTCCTTCATGTAACTTAGGCACTGACATAGAAAAACAATGTCAAACAAGTTCCTTTTCAACATTTGATCTTTATTTATCAGACTAGTATGTGCACCTCGAGATCCCATCTCAAGTCACATCGGCCTCTTGTGTAGGATCCGGAGGCAAGGGATTTATGGCTAGAGCCCCCCTGGCACCCAAGCGTCCTCCTGCTCCAAGTAGCACCCATGGAGAGACCTCTCGCGGCGGGTTTGGTCCACGTACTCGGCGCAGCTAACAACCCCCTTGGATAGGGTCAGGCAGACAGTCAGGGGTAACTGATGCTACCACTCCCTCCAGGCTTTCAACCTGAAGCATTAGTTATTTTCCAGCATTAGTTCCTTGAGCAAAGAAGAACAAACACTGCTCCTAAGTATACAATCACAATCATTCCAGTGGTCGTTTATACGACCAACTGCTAAGGTGTGAATCCTTCTCTCCGAATACATCTAGCATTTGATCCGGGATCAATTGTGACTTGGCAAGATCCCCAAGGGTTTCGTAAGCTAAGTTGCTTGTTTACCCTTTTTCCTTGGGTTAGGGTTTATACCCTATTGACCCAAGTTGTCAATACCTTAGGTTTCCATATATTGTGGTCAATAAATCCTGGACAACCCCGTTGTCCTCACTTGATTGGTCAATTTCTTGCTAGGCAATTCATAATTTTCCTAACTTGGCAAATTAGCCCAAGGAGAGGTGATGTAGCAAGATGACTATTCATCCTCTAGAAAATTTAGAATTGTGCTTAGAACTCGCCAACCTTGTTCCAAGAAGTGGCAAATCTATCTTGTGATTTAAACACAAAGCCATGAGATGTTGCAACTTGTTGCGTAGGTGTCGCACCTAACTTGTGGGATTATTTCTCCATCACACGGTATTCCTTGGTCAAGATGTAGGGTTTGGGAGTCCTCTTGACCCAATCCAACCCTAACCCTACTAGGACGATAATGCTTTGGCCCTAGGGTTCCTAATTTCCTTGCAGAAGTCTAGGATTTAGTCATCCGATCACTAGGGTAAGAACCCTAGATCATTCTTGCACAGCCGATCTAACACCCCTAACATTTTTTAGAATGTGGGCAGGATATTTTGGATTGGAAATATTAGGTTGGCAACCTAAGTGTGATACTAGGCAGAATTTTAACGTAACTTAATCCTACCTAGCACTTTGAGGAGATCGTTAATTGCAATCTAATTGTACCTTTATGATTTTCATGCGGATTACTTAGTTGCTCTAACCAATCCACGATTTAAGATGATCTTTCTATTAAATACGTGTTAACCCCAACATGAAGAAAGCAAAAGGAAGTGGAAAAGACACAGGGCAAAGGCGGAAAAAAGGTAGCATGACTGAAGAAAGAAAAGGAGAAAAGGCCAAAAGCGCAAGGGCAACCTTAAAAGTTCAAGGCGAAGGCAAAAGGGGAAAGGAACATTTTCAAATAAAAAGGCGCACCTTGAAATCTTGTAAAAGAGCGCCGGGCTCTCACCTGTGCAATTTGTAAATGTAGACGGGCGGTGGACAGGAAGCTAGGAAGATAGAAGGACAATGGGAAAAAGGGCCTAGGCTACGGCCGGCCATGTAAAAAGGGGAAAAGGGGATGACCGCCCAAAAAGGGATTTAGGGTTTTGTATATAAAGTTGAAAAGTGAATGAGAAGCTCGTTCTTATGTGTGGCCAAAAGTGGCTCTCCTCTTCTTCTTGTTCTTGCTTGCTTGAGCTTGTGCTTGAGAGAGGGAGTGTGAGAGTGTGAGGGAGTGAGTGTGTGAGGGTGAGGGACCGAGGAGGAGAAGCTCTCCATCTTCTCCTCTCTTCTTCTCTTCTCTTCTCTTCTCTTCTCTTCTCTTCTCTTGCTCGCAGCAATGGAGCTTGGAGCGTGGAGCTTGAGGATGGAGCTTGCTTGAAGCTTGCACTTGGATCGTGGAGCCACCAGAATGCGTGGGAGAGGAGGTAACTCGAACGGCACGGAGGTAAGCTCACTACACCCGTAGATATGGATGGCGCGTCGGTTATGTGAGAGGTAGCCATTAGTGCTCGGCTTGGAACGCTTGAAATAATAAGCGGTCCGTGGGTCTTGGTGGTTGAGTGAAAGCTCCCACATTTTGGTTCCGTTGCCGAGACCAACGGATTCAAGCCTTGAGTGCTTGCACGCTTCGAATCGAGCATCAAAGTAAGGGGTTTCCCCCAAACCAGTGCTTGAGATAGATAGGTAGGAAGGGAGGGGGTTAAAGATGGTATTCGATCTCCTTGGCAAGTAGGTTTTTTGCTTTCTTGAGATTTATGTTGTGGAATGAAGTAGTGTAGGTATTTACTTTGTGATTTGGGTGCATTAGGGTAGGAAAAAACAAAGAAAAAGAAGAAAAACAAGCATCAAGGTTTCTGCTGTCATAATAGGGCATGAGGTTTTGATTCGTTTGTTGATTTTCATTTTGGAGTTTGGTGGCTATCCCAGGTGTATAGATCTCTTTCCCATCACTCCAACATCATTCCTATGGAATCTTGTAGCTTACAATAAGCAATACCTTAAGATTTTGGACGAATTTGTGCTCGAAAGTGCATTCGGGCCGGCGGACTCGGACACCCGATTCAGTGTTTGATTCCCAGAATCGGACATCCGATTTTGAGAATCTAACGCGGGCCGATCAAACCATCCTATCCGATCGGACCACTCGGACACTCGGACTCGGACCACTCGGACCAACCCGTCCGATTTGGACACTCGGACCACTCGGACTAACCTGTCCGATTGGACACCTCGTCCGATCGAGGCAATCGGACCACCCAGAATCGGACCAATCCGAATCGGACTAGTCCAGAATTGGACCACCCTGTCCGATCTGATTCCCAAAATCGGACCACTTTGAAAATCGGACCACTTTTTTGATCCGATTACCAGAATCGGACATGACCAAAATCGGACCACTGGGCCGATCGGACCAACCCAAAATCGGACGTCCGATTCTGATAATCGGACTCTTGAAAATTGGACATCTTAGAATCGGACCAAAAACTGTCAAAATTGGACAGGCATCTTGAACACAAATTCTGACACATCTAAACCCCGAGACTGACCCCAAAGGCTAGTAGAGCTAAAGGCACATCACAGATCCATCAGAGCTAAAGGCACATCACAGATCCATCACTGGGCTAAAATTTAGAGCACGTAGTTCAAAATTTAGCTATAAACGGTCCTCCAAATTGTGCATGGATTTTACCGTAACGGACCTACGGGCCGGGGGGGACTACCCCCACAGAGGGGTCCTGCCCCCTCCGCACCTCCCCCAAGTAGGTTGGAGGGAAAACGCTTGCCGCGACATGTCCTCCAAATTGGACCCTAGAGTAGTAATGGCTCTACACGAGCATGGATTCTCATTTGCAAAAGAGCAACCAAAAGCCCGTACCCGAATGGAGACAAACAGAGACCCTATAACATCAATGGGCCAATCTAGCCATCAAGGGCAAAAAGGCCACGCCATGAGAACACAAAGACATTGTGTTCATACCATGTCTAGTCAGAGTGAAATGCAACATCAGCAAGCTGCAAATGCCAAGATGACTAGACATGACACTCTTGACGAGAGATGTACCTTGAATAGCACTGCACTGACGATCCAAGACAGCAGTAGAGAATCCACATCTGGTCGTGCAGTCGAGAACTCAAGGGCATCTGTCAGAAGGCTTAAATTTACAAGCCAGGACACAGAAGATGAAGACATAGTACCACCTGCTTATCTTAGGGTCAAACTCACCGCAGAAAGAGAGCATAGTGTTGATGCTCTCATTGATGAAGGAGCAGATTTCAATATCTTGACTTACGAAGCATGGGCTCTACTAGGTCAACCAGAGCTCAAACCGACCGATGCAACTCTTAACCCTTATGGGGGACACCACAAGCACTCATAGGGAAGTGCAAAATCCTTGTGACAATTGAAACAGAAAGCTTGCCTATCCTATTTCATGTTCCTCCAAATAGTGCTAGCTGCGGGAAAGAAACCCTCCTAGGAAGACCCTTCAAAAGGGCGACCAAGTGTGAGGCTGACTATGTAGCACAGAGGATACACCTGACTCTACCGAGGGTGAGGATAGTCGCGACCTTTAGCAAGGGTGACCTCAGCGAACCTCGAGGGAAAGGCAAGGAAGGTGCTGACGTAACAGTCAAGCCCATTAACGAGAGCAAGGACTTATTGGAAGAGTTGATACAAGCATAGGTCGAACAACGAGAACCAGTGAGTGAGGCCATGCTTGAAACAAAAAGTTCAGGAGGCAAGGCCAAGGATGGAGTTGGGACTTACAGATATCATAGAAAACCACGAAAGAAGTCCAAGCTTTATAGACGCAGGCATCGCTGCAGGGTCAGCACAACGCCGCGATGGATATCCAAAGCGTTGCTACGTGTTCAAGGGTACTATGCAGGCAACCGATGGATTTGGGTGCCAAAACCCCTTGCTAAACCTCCGTGGTCAACAGAAGGCCAGATCGTATCAAGAGAAAAAAAGAATAGGAGGAGATCTAAGCAAAAAACCAGGTCTCGAGTCAACAACAATGGGGTGACCGAGCTCCTCATGGTCGAAATCAAGAAGCCAAACGGGACCAATCGGAGGGTAGATCCTCGGCCTAGCGTGCTTGACAAGCAGATGCCAAATGTAATAGTTGAAGATACGCAGAAGCCACTAGTGCCCAAGGAGCTTTTGATTCCCCAAGAGGATAGCAAGCATCATAGGCACAACATTGCTCAGGGCAAGGTTAAATGCTCAACAAAGCAAATAGCACAATCGGCTAACAGCCATGAGCAAATCTCCAAGCCATTGTCCAAGCCACTTAGGAGTCCGAAGTCTCCTACACCCACTTCCCCTACACGGACACAGGAAGCACAACACTCGTCAGGTGCGGCTATTCAATCCCAATCTCAACCTACATCAAAGCTTCCAAATGTCCAAGAGGCAGGACACGACACTGTCCGTGGCTCTCGGCCCAAGGGTATGCCTATGCAACCTAAGGTGGCTAGCTCAACTGATACTCGGTCTACACAAGGAAATGCTCTAAGAGCAACGACCACTTCTAATGGCCCTAAGGACTTGACACCACAACCCAGCAAGGGTAGCTAGCCCGCGAAACTAGCTACCCCTACTTCCAATCAGGGATCACACCAGACACATCCCTTGGCCGTGACAATGCCCCTTGTGGAACATGTCCTTAGAAGTTCACCTATGGAAGAAGTGTCGCAACCAACTTCCTCAAAAACTCCAGCACTTTCAGAGGGCCTAAAGCCTAGGATGGAGGAGTTAAACTCAAGGGAGTTGGCTGAAGAGCTAGACTCCTCGAAAAGGGAGGTAGTTGTATCCTCACAACCGGGCATTGCTATTCAGCAAGCCACAGATGTGTCCCATGAGGACACACTAGAGAAGGGAAATCCTGAGGCCCAACCAAGCACATCACCGGGTGGCCTAGTCCAAAATCCTGAATCGATGAGAGATGCACCTTCATGAACCAGGAAACAAAGGAGAAAATAGCGAAAACAACAGCAATTGCAGGTGGTTGTGGACCCCAAGAACATTGAGACGAAGAGCACCGCAGAGCCGATGAATAAAGCATCGAGTCCACCCACCAATGAACCCATTAATGCCTCTGTGAATAGCGGTGAACCCTTAGACACATCCATGTGCTCTAAAAAACCAAAGCAACCATTGCCATCAACAATTGCTTACAACACTCTATCCACTGACAATATAACTTGCATTGACCAATCAAGAGTGGATACAACGTCATCACAACAGGGTGACAAATCTATATCAGTCACATCCAAGAAGAACCATGATAAAATTGTAGCAAAACCTCAGGAGAAACGTGAGAACCCCAAGAGCATAAGAGACCCTAGCGTTGACCAATCTTGCTCATCTAGGCCTGAGCCCCCAGCCATGCTAAAGCCGAAGGAAACTCTTAGAACTTTGCATGAGATAGCAACCGAGCAAGCCCTCGTTGAACATAGGAGTGTCACAGAATGCTTAACTGAGTTGGATGCTAAGCTCAAAGTGGTCACACGTGTCTACGTCCTTGCGGACATGGGCACAATCCCCAAAGAGCAGCTCGGAGATTACTTGACCTTTCCTCTAACATGGGAAGAACAAGAACATCTTAACGGGCACTACGACAGGCTCCTGCATGAACGCATGCGACTCATCCCTGATGAGGAGGCTGAGGAACTGCGCTTAACCGTCACGTTCAATGAAATGCTATGCCGACCGAATCTCGTAGACATAGAGCAACTAAAGCGACTGTCAGCAGGCCAGAGTCAATTTGAGCAGCGTTGGTGTGAAAGCCGCGTTATAATGGCCGAAATAGGGGCTCAGATCATGATGGTCTCAGAAGAGCGACTGGCCAAATGGCAGTCTCAAAGAGACCCAACCTACGTGGCACCAACTTCCCTTCGAGTGCTCACTGACATTCAGGGTATGGACTTAGCTGGGACTAGGCTACAGGGCCCTTTGATTGATAAGGTTCTCACTAAGGAGGAGTTACATATTGCCAATAGACTCGATCAAGGTTCCATGCTACTCGACGTGGCAAAATATCTATCAGTATTAAGTCAGCTGCCACGAATACTAGATGCGTGTGCCATGCTTCGATACAACCCCGAGTTCTACACTTGGTTCTTATCCTCGTGAAGTGACATGGATTCATAAATATGTACATAAATAAACACTGCTTTTTGTGTCACCGTATATAAACAACGTCAACACACACAAGCAATGATAGTCAGGCGCAAGGAGAAGAGTGGGGTTAGATAAACTAAGCTCCTCAAGTCCTCCTCTCATCATGCATTTAAAAGTGTGTGACCAGCCCCACCTCTAGGTGAGAGCATGCAACCCACATTGCCGCCATAGGAAGCCTTGACCAACAACTCTAATGGTGTAGACAGGGTATAGTCCTTTCCAATACACCTGCTTCCCTTTTTGGTCTATCCTTTCGAGGATGTGCCCTGTTCCACTCCACTACAACCAGTCCATGAGACTTAGCATAAACTAAAATCTGCTAATGATTGGAGGCCACGCAAACATCAGCATGGGGGCCATTTCTCTACAACAAACACCGCATGCCTCACCCCTCCCCTTCTTGTCATATGCGCTTCATAAGCCACACTAAAATCCCTTCCATGCAAACAGTTGTATCCTGTATCAAGGTCTAACCCTTGGATTGTGTCTTGCAGGTTTCCTTTTGCGGTGGAACGCATGGAGAATCATGGAGATCTAGCATGCAAAGACGCTCTTCGTAGAAGGCGGGAGCATATGGCATGCGCCCCTCCACCGGAGCGCTATGTGCCCACCATCAAAAAGTATGCCAAGAAGCGAGGCCCTAAGCGACACTGCCCAAGGCGAAGGCCGAAGAATCCTCAAGTCAAGAAAGTCGAGACTCGAAACGGGCAACAGGTGGCAGCACTAATAGCACGAACTCCCAACTCCCGCTCGGGCCCAGATGCTCAAAGGCAAAAAGGGTAGCTCGGGAAAGAGAAGAATTTAATGAATTATTTAAAGACATTCTGGAGACGGTAGCGGGCCGGGATTACACCATTCATGTCCCGGCCGACATATTCCTTGCTCATCCCCACGGGAACCCCACACCAGCAGAGCCCCAATCGCCCGGCCACCCAGACTCGCCTCGCCTCGTACAAATCGAGTAGCCCATGATGCATAAAGGGCTTATCAAATGATAACTGGCCACAACTTTCTGTTTTTAAAATGGTTAAGTGTTCCCGACTTGTTAAGTGTTGACATGTTCCCGACTTGTATGAACTTTTCATATCTGCATTTAATATATTTTACGCCTTTAGCAAAAGAAAAAGCTAATCAAGCGCAGGTGATAAATGTCTAAGTCAACACCATAGAATTCAGATCAGTGATGTCTCCTTGCATTGCACTGGCTTATTATAGTTGTGGCATATGCCATGCTTGTACTCTCATGAAGCGACAAGTGGATTCAGGATGGGACAGATCTTTGGGCGAAAGTGTTCAATGCTCGATCACCGCAAGACCATCGACCCCCCAAGGAGCTGCGGCAAAGCCACCCTGCCGAAATCACGAATCACCCTTGCCAACCGCCCACATCGCATGGCCCAAAACACATTCCTGGGCCACGCCCCCTTTCTGGGTCAAGCTCTATAGTTGGCTCACGGGAGTCATTACCTCAATTGTACCCACATCACATGTGCCGCAAGGAGGGTTGCAATATCTCCAGTTTATCTCCCCCTTTCGCCAACTACTTCTCTAACAACGAGGCTAGGGCACAATCATCATTGTACTATCCATTTTCTGAGCCTTCGAAGCTTGACATTTTCCAACCCATTGAAAGGCTGATAGCCTCAACATATTGTAATGGTTGTACTCAGGTAAATCAAAAAAAAAAGAAATGAAAAAGAAATGAATGGAAAAATAAAAAGCACCCTGACAACACCTAAAAGACATGCCATTTATTGCAACAATTTTTTGGCAAAATTGTATACAATTGACACTTTATTACTAAATTTTTACATGAATTCAATGCAGATGCGGTGTTCGTTGTGTTGTCTTTGGAGACCGTGTCCTTGCAGTCTAGCCAAGAAATGCCGGTACAAAATTCAATCTTTTGGCCTGTGTACAACCACAAGAAACTCTTATATCTCATTTGCAAGGCATAGGCTATGGAGACCAAGACTTAGGGACTGTAGGACATTGCAGAAATGAAGTCCTTTGAGCTTATGCAATCCATATTCTTAGAGTCACTAGAAATCGTGTTATTCATGGCAGATTATGTAGTTTTAGGTTATGGTTTAGGTCATGGAGGGCAGTTATAACGACTCATAATGCCAACATGAAATCATTACAAACACAGGATCTTATACCCGATGAGAAGGCAGCAAAGGTGAATCACTTCAAGCCTATAATGGGATTTCTCCATTTTGTACTTGTGCGAGATCCACTTCAAAGACCTTCCCTTGATGCAGTTATCTTGCAATTGGAACAGCTACAATTGAAATTGGGACTTTGCCTTGGGGGGTTGTGTGTTGGGGGAGAGTTTAAAAAAAAAAACCTTAATAGGTAAAAAACTTTAATGGAAGGAACTTTAAAGAAAAAGAAAGAAAAAAAAACAAAATGAATGTCATGGGAGGGAGGGCCGTTACGGACAGGTCGTGAAGAGGAAGAGAGGGCGCCATTCCCATCCACGATGACCGCTCTCTCGTCGACGTCGTCCTTCACTCATACCGTCTCCCGGAGCGCGGCTTTGCTACCCTTCCGTCATAGCCATAGCCGTAGCCATAGCAGCCACGCCTTCTCCTCCCCCTCCTCCCCCCTCATCAATCGCGCATCCCGTGGTCTCCACAGGCATAGCCATCGCCAGAGGCCGCAGCGCCCCGTCCTCTCCACCATCGCTGCCGCCGCTGCATCGCCCTACCACACACAGCCCCCTGTCGGTCGCTGCTGCCACCTCTCCCTTGTCCATCCGACCCCGTGCCATGTCCTTGCAGTAGCAGGAGCAACCGCCGCATCAAAACGAGCACCATGTTGTTCATATTGACTGACATGACGGCTCTTCCATATTGTTGGGTGACATCTTCCTAAAGGTTTTTTTTTTATCCAGACGGCTCTTCCCCGGACATGATGATGCTCTCAATATCCAAAAGGGTTGTCCAAGTTTATATGCAGTAAACAAGATGTTGGTAATGTACTGAAAAGGCAAGCCAAAGGTCCTCATCATCTTGGAGATGGATTTTTTTTTAATGCCTCTAATGGTGATAGTGAATTTGGCTATTTGAAAGTGATTACTCAAAGCTTGTTTGATGGAATAAGTGCTTTGGATGTTACTAATTCATGGGATTATCAATGAGCTCATACTTTGGATAACAATGGAGATGGTGTTCATTCCAACAACAAAGTTGCATGGAGACAAGAAATGATGAGCTTGCAGTGCACAATGACTAGATAGTGGCCAGATGAAAAGAGGACACGGTCTTCAAAGACAACACAACGGTCAGCGGGATTTACAAGTACATGCCTACCTTATTTATTTAAAATGAATTATATATTATAAGTAAACGTTCAGTTTAATATTTTTAGAAAATGCTTTGAAACTTGTTTTTCTATGTTGAATGGTTGTTTGCATTTATGTGAATTGGTCTCTATTTATTGAAAGTAGAAAATAGTAGAAAATGCTTAAGGATGACTTAAAAACGACTTAAATAAATTTTTATAAAATGGCTGATTGGCAGTTTATAAGTTGTGACATTTTTTCTATAAGGGTTATGACTCACGAAATTTACTGAATTTTTATCAAAATTTTTAAAACTAGTTTGTTATATTTAAAAATTAAAAAGAGTTATATTTAGGAAAAGGCATAGTTTTCCTTTACGTAAAATGTGTTATTTATTTATATAAACTATGGATTCTTAGTGAAGTATTGGAAACAAAATATTTGATTTGTTAGTGCATTTTTGGTTGTAAGGGTTAAATAAAAGAAATAATGATTTAATAATATTTTACTTAAGAAATGTTTGTATAAAGATATGGTGTTTTGGTTTTGAAAGGAGAAATTATATGCGGTGTGGACATTTATGAAACATGGGAAATTACAAATAAAAAGTTTGGCAACACTTTTTAATGATTTATAATGTTAGGTTGCAGTTATAAAATTTAGTTTAAATTAGAACCAAAATAAAATCAAAATAATTTAATGATTGGATGGCATGAGGAAAAGCCTCAGCATCTATGTTAAATTTTTACATGTTATTCATTTTACAACCAATTTCTTAAATATACGGAGTGGAGGGCTACTAGGACTCATTGATAAAATAAAGGGTGCTATGGGAATTTAAAATAAATTATGAATGTGGACATGTGAGAGTATGGAAGAACTTGTTTTATTCTGGTTGATGTTTAATAATAGAAAAGAAGGAAAGGACGTTATATTTGCAAAACGAATTAAGTACTTAAAAACTAATAAGCAACGATGAAATTTATATACGGAGTGGGAAACGTCTACCAAGGGAGATTAAAATTTAGGGGTTTATGGTACGTCAGAAAATTTGATTTGAATGTTTGTTTAAAATTAAACAAATAAAAAGAATTAATTTTAATCAGGTGGAGAAAAACAAAAAAAAAAGAACTTTAAACGGAGATATACAAATAGATCTAAGAGATCTATATTCCTGAAACAACCTTTCCAAAGTCAAACATTAAAAACATTTCCTGGATAAACCGCCACTAGCATGGCAGGAGAACATTATGAGGAGCTGCCTCTGAGAGATGGGGAGAAACCATAGTTATCTTAGGTTTAGCAATTTAGTGCCCAGTATAATTTATTGAAGTTTAGAATCTTTGCAGTTGGACTACTACAAACAACGTTGTAGATTTTAGGGAAGGCTAAGTTGAGTCGAATTAAAACAATTAGTGAAATAATCACTTGTTTAGTGCAACAACTCTTAGGAGTTGGCTTGTTAACCTGGGTAAAAGTGGCTTGGTCTTTGGCCAGTCATTTTTTGGTGCGTCTGCCGGGAGCCAAGTGCGCTCGAACGAGTGATAAATCTTCCGAGGGTATTTTAGATCCTAAGTGTTATTTATGAGTGAATACTCAGTCTCTTTTCTAAGGGACTATTTTCCTAATTTGCCCCAGGAGTGTCAAAGAAAAGTGCTAGACTGGGCGAGAGATACAGAGTTAGTAGAGGGAGGCACATATTTTGGGCCACAATTAACTGTGGACGTTGAACAATTATCCTCTTGGAGCTGGGGTTATAACGACTGTGCGCAAACCATAGTTCTACTAGCGACACACTTTGGGTTAATAGACGCGGTAGAGATAAATACAATCAGTGTATCGTACCACTTTGATTGGTATCACCGCATAGCTTATTGGACGTTTAGAAGAGTAGTGTGGGATGATGTGTTGCCTTGGATACGTGTATCCAGAGGTTTAAAAATTTCTTTCGACACGAAAGACGTGAGAGAGGTTGCTGAAATTCTAGGTTTAATCCCCGAGCAAGAAGAAAAGTTACCTTTTGGGGAGATAGACCCAGAGCTGCCGACTATTTTGAACCTTCTAAGTGCGCATACAAGCGACAACCTAATTTTATAGCTTCAAATAAAACGAGCGTAATTTTGGAGTATGACAGTAAAAGCTAGTTTAGTACTCGTGGATGAATTCAGAAGAGAGACGGAAGCAGCAAAACGAAGCCAGGGATCAGCGAGTTAGAGAACGAGCAGTGCGACAAGAGGCTTGGCTATTAGAAAGGCTAGAGAGGGTCAACGCATTGCTGAATTTGGGAGTAGACGCTGTGTCTAACTCAACGGTAGAACCTCTTCAACCTAGCTTATCAACTGATAGAACACTATCAAAGGAAAGTGAAGCAGCTTCATATCAATGGGATCAAGTTATCTCCAGTACTAGCAGTGTCACTGGGGAAAGAGGTAGGCAAAATAGTGAAACTAGGGAGAGTGAAGCTAATGCTACAGTCGGGAGTATTGAACTGCTCTTTGACTGGGATTTAGAGTCAAATTTCAGATTGCGTCAATTATTTAAGGAACCTCAGGAACCTCCGTGGTTTGATACTATCAACGATTTAGGGTTAGGGCTACTATTTAGAGAAACAATGGCTCGCAACCCAGTCAGATTAGCTGATTTCACGCAATTCGGGGGATTGTGGGACGAAGATCCCGATGCCCATTCGCAAAGATTTGAGGTGACTTGCGTCGCCAATGAGATAATAGATGACGACCAAAAGCTTCATATCTTCCCTGCAACATTAAAAGATGAAGCAGCGAAATGGTATGGGAATTTAGATGCTCAACATAAAGGGACCTATGATGCCTTATCAAGAGCTTTTCTAGAAAAATTTAGACGACAAGGTTTTCAAGATAGATTGGCTCTTCAACTGGATTATCTGTCCCAAGGAGCATTTGAAAGTGTTGAACATTATATTGAGCGCATGGAGACGATCATTCGTAAGATGAATCCTGCTCCTGACGATCCCACGCAAAAACGTAAGTTTATTGATGGACTTAATCCTGAAGTTCATCAGCATGTTAGTTTACAACGACTAGCTACGTTGGCAAATGCTAAAACACATGCTAGATGGTGGGAAGAAGTGCAGCTTAGTCAACAACGACGGAGAGATCTATTCAAAGAATCACGGACAGAATACCCAAGCACTTCAGGTGGGGTACCTAAGAACGTGTCTTATGTGACCGTTCCTTTAAATCCCTCGGTAACCGCAAGCTCAAACATGTCGAGTGTACCTCTAAATCCGTACACTTCAATTCCAGCTTATATGATGCAGACAGGAATGCCTTCTATGCCGCAATCTCAATCTCCTCTGGATGAAGCAAAAGTAGCAGATATTATTGCAAAATCTCTAGGAAAATTAAAAGAGGAAATTATGACTGCAGTACAAGCGCCTTTGAAAGAAATTTATTCGATAACGACACAAGGATCTAGTGCTCAACAATCATCGGGAAATTCGACTTCAAACCCACCTCGATCTAATATCTGGTGTGGTAAGTGTCATGGTTACGGCCATGTGGTTACAGAGTGTCCGACGCCTTCAAGGTTAATGCCCGATCATCCATCGTTTTGTTTTTTTTGCCACAAGACTGGTCATTTAGATACAAATTGTTGGCATAAATTAGGTCAAGAGCAACAACAAGCTCGTTCAATGCAAATGAATTACAATTACATGGATCGTAATAATAGGACTTATGAGATTGGACCACCAAATCAACCTTTTAGGCCACGAGGATTGCCCACTCAGGGTAGACCCCCAGTGCCTTGAAACAATTACAATAGTGATGGTAATCGAGGGAGAAATTCTCCTTTTAGAAGAAATAATGGAAATTTTCGTAATCCAATGGGAGAAGGTGGTCAACAAAGACCTAGGGGACCAGTAATTTGTTATCGATGTCAACAAGAAGGTCACATAGCCACATATTGTCCAAATGCGCGTAAAAATCAAGACTATACTCCTCTTTGCAGGAGGTGCAGTGGTGAAGGACACTATGAAGAGAATTGTCCTAAGCGAGAGGATAATAAAATGTCTGACAAAGGGAAACAAACTTCTAACGAACCTTCAACGTCTGCTGCAAATTTAGTTGAAGTAGACATAATAAGGAAAGATATTGGAGTTAAATCAAAATTTATACCTCGTAAGGTGACCTTTAGGGCTGACCCTATGATTGGTGTTATTACTCGAGCACAAAAGCAACAACAGAAGGAGCAAGGTTTAGAGGAAGAGAGTTCACAATTAAACGGAGCAGTGAAGGATAAGTCTAAGGACATAGATCCTAATATAGAACTACCTGAATCGGATTCTCCACAGCATTCCTCTGACCATCCATTATTACCTGTGCCCTTAGTAAATCCTAAGATTCAAGTGGGAGTAGCTCCTTTTCCCGAAAGATTGGTTCCTCCTAAGGAAAGGAGTAAAGATTATGTAGAATCTGTAAATAAGACCTATGATCTTTGGGCTGCATTAGAAGAAATATCATTGACTATTAACCTTCGGCAATTGCTAGAAATAGCGCCTATTTGTCGGAAACAACTTTACCATAAATTAGTTCGGCATCGAAGGAAGAGGATTGAAATAAACGCTTCTAAAATCCGTGAAAATTCTTCCAAAGGAAAAACAACTAAGGATGTAAAAATAGTAGATTTATTTGTGGACCCAGGAGCTCCAGTTATCGATACTACTATTAATGGCCACTTGCTACATGAAGTGCAGTTAGATGGTGGCTCAGCAGTTAATTTGATGACAGAACAAGCTATGCAAGAATTAGGGTTGAAGGATCTAGAACCTACTCATATTGTTTTACGTGGCTGATCAAAGGAAAGTAACTCCTTTGGGGTTACTGCGAAATGTGAAATCTGTAGTAGCCGGATTAGAATTTCATGTGAACTACTTGATAGTTCGTTCGCAAACAAATATTTCATCATATTCTGTCCTGTTGGGAAGACATTGGTTATACCAAGCAAGATGCATTCAGGACTGGTATAAAGGTTCAATTGTGATTGGTCCTAGAGACGATAGGGTTAAGATACAAGTTATTTCAAAAGGATTTTTGAAAGATTCAGGAGATGAAGCAGTTAGTGAAATGGATGAGAGATCCAACAGTGAGTTTTATGATTCAGAAATGGAGAGGACTGATCATGGAGGGCCTTATGCCTGGTTATTTAAAACACTACACCCAACAGGAGCAGAGAAAGTAGAGGTCAATATAGTACATCAGCCTCACAAGGTAGAACAGATGGGTATTGGTGAGTATGCTGTAGCGTTTTCATCTGACAATGATTCGGATAGCGATATTACTCAGTGGTTATCCACATCCGAAGATACAACCCTCGACTGCTTAATGCTTTCAGCAGAAGAAGCAGAATATCTTGATGATTCGCTTGAAACATGTTTTCAATTATCTACGGATCAAGAAGGAAATGATCAGGAAGATGTATTTTCTGCTTACAACAGGTCGGAAGTGATTTATATGGATGAATTAGAGGAGGAAGAAATGCCTGAGTTAATGATATCTGATGTGGTTGACATTTCAATAACCTCTTCAGAAGGTATGGGAGAAGATGATGTTACTGATAATCATGATAGTATGCTTGAGAGTAGGATTTTAGAAGCTCTTCCTTATGGGGAAAATGCTTTACCCTTTGGATTTGGACAACTGCCAGATAGAGCTAAAAGGATTTATTACTATCAGCTAGAAGCGAAGGAAAGAGAAAGGAGAAGTAGGCATAGGTGCAAACCCTTACAAAGACCACTATCTCGTGAGGATGAGGATGATTCAGCTTCGGCTTTTAACAGGTTTTCACAGACTTCTCGTGAACATCATGGTAATTATGCTAGGATTATTAGAGAATTGGAAGAGGCATTGGAAGTAGAGCGTGAGGCAGCGTTGACTGCTGTAAATGAAGCAATGAAGAAGATTACTGAGTTGCAAAAGGAAAAGGCAGAGTTTCAGTTTAGAGAAAGGCGATATCTAGATGAAATCTCACTTTTAGAATTTTATTTAGAAGAAGAGAAATCTAAATTCAGTAGGGGTGAGTTACAGATGGACCAAGCGTTATCTATGGATACAAATTATTGGGAAGAACATGAAAACACTGATAGGTTTTTGGAAAAAAATAAATCTAAGAATATTTTTGAACCAGAGACTCAAGAGAAAAACCCTACAAATGTTCCCTGGTTGTGTCATTCTTTTAGGCGTTCGACCGGTATTGCGCAGAAGATTTATCGTTGTTCTAGGGGACCGATAATTGGTTATCAACGAGTCCAATCTGAACCTACTAAGGTTAAATTGCACAATGTGCAAGCGGTGGTGTTGCCTCATCCAAAAGAAAGAGTAATGGATTTTACTATTTATGGGGATGGGCAAGAGCCACAACTTAGATGGTTTGAACCTGTAGTACCTAGGAATTTTGTGGAACTAAAACAAGTTATACATTATTTGGGCTGTCGAATTCAGGGCGAGGAGGATGAGAATCTACATTCATTAATTCTCAAGCTTAAAGATAATCAATGGTTTTGGAGTTTAGATGATCAGGAATGTCTAGAAAAGAATAATGAAATTTTACGTCGATATCGCCGTAGGTTACATGCTCAATATCCATGTACTTCAGAGCAGATACCTAGCGTAATTGACTCTGTAAGAACCTCATTTACCATGAAATCTCGTAAAAATGTAAATGTCAATAATGGCGATTTAGATAAATATGGGAAGAGATATACTGAAAAATCCTTTCCTGAGTTAGTAAATGTCTATGGAGTAGAAGTTGATGGTGCTACGCAAGATAACCTGGCTATTATTCCTTATAGGGCTTTACCTTTAGTAAATTCTGTGAATGTGGGAGAAGAAGCACTGGAATCAAGTACTAAGAATAACCTGCTTGAAAATGTATTGATGCAGATATCCGAAGATGTGCCCACAATTAAGCCACGAAGAATAGACTCTCTATTTATTGAAGAGCCTGAAGTTGAAGTAGTTAAGCTTAAAATGGCAGAAGGAAAATATTTAAATTTAGGAGACCAATTGGAATCACCACATCGTGAAAGATTCGAAGAAGTCTTACGAGTGCATGTTGACGCTTTTGCTTGGTCATATAGGGACCTTAAGGGTATCAAAGCTGAATTATGTCAGCATTTTATTGATCTAGAACCAGGCACAAAACCTGTATGTCAACGTCAACGACGTACAAACCCTGTGTATGCAGAGTTAGTGAAAGCTGAAATTACTAAGCTTTTAGATGCTGGATTCATTTATCCTGTTGCATACAGTGATTGGGTATCTCCTATTGTGGTAGTACCTAAGAAGAATAGTAGGAAGATTCGCATTTGTGTCGATTATAGAAAGCTGAATAGCAAAACACGTAAAGATCATTTTCCTTTGCCATTTACTGATCAGGTACTTGATAAGGTTGCTGGTCATGAGCTGTATTCTTTCATGGATGGATTTAGCGGTTACAACCAAGTACTAATTCATCCTGAAGATCAATCCAAAACTACATTTACTACTGAATGGGGTACATTTGCTTATAGAGTAATGCCTTTTGGTTTGTGCAATGAATTGACTGCAAGAAAAGTTCTATTAGCTGCTTATTGGTGGCCTACTCTATTTAAAGATACTTATTATTATTGTCGCAAATGCGATGTATGTCAAAGGACTGGTCGTCCTTCTAAGAGTTTTGCTACGCCTTTGACACCTATATTAGCATTAGCACCTTTTGAGAAATGGGGAATTGATTTTGTAGGCCCAATTGATCCGCCTACTAGATATCGATCGAATCGTTATATCTTAGTCTGTACTCACTATATTACAAAGTGGGTGGAAGCGAAAGCGCTTAAAACGAATAAAGCCATTGATGTAGCTAAGTTTATGTATGAGAATATTATTACGCGTTTTGGTTGCCCACTGGAATTAGTAAGTGACCGAGGTTCCCATTTCTTGAATGGTCTTATCAGCGAGTTAATGGAAATCTATAAAATTAAACATCGCAAATCAACACCTTATTATCCCAGAGCTAACGGTCAGGTTGAAGTAACCAATCGCATTATATGTGGGATTTTAACTAAAACGGTTGCTTCCCACAGGCGAGATTGGGATGAACGTTTATATGAAGCGCTATGGGCCTATAGAACTACTTATAAGGTGACAGTGCAAAATACACCCTTCAATTTAGTTTATGGCACTAATGCTATATTCCCTATTGAGCAAGAGTTGCCCACTTTACGAGTAGCTCTATCATTACGACTAGGTGAGGTCGAATCTTTGAAACAACGGATTTTACAATTGGTAAAGTTGGATGAGGAAAGATTATTAGCCCTACAAAGTCTAGAAGCAATGCAAAAACGTCGTAAAGCATGGCACGACCAGAATATTAAAGTACGGGAGTTTAAAGAAGACGATTTAGTTTTACTTTATGACAGTCGTTATTATAAATTTCCTGGGAAGCTTAAATTTCGTTGGTTGGGACCTTTTAAGGTGATTAATGTTTATGATAATGGTTCTCTTGATGTGCAGGATGTTAACGCTGAAAATGAGATATTTAGGGTTAATGGCCTACGCCTTAAGCATTTTGTGACTTAGGCTAGCTAGGTATAGTTAGGTTAGTAGTTACAATAATATTTTGTCTAATCCACTCTTGGATGTCTTTTCTTTCTTGGGGGGTTTTTAAAGGGGATGCAGGTATGGCCTTTTTGTGGATGGATGCGCTTTACCCTCGTATTGATGCCGATAGTACTGATCCTGTTCATGCTGGACCTTACGATATTCCGCGTTTTCAGACGCATGACAGGTTTTTATATGCACCGAGAGGGGAGGCCTGTTGTGGTTCTTCCTTTGTGATTATTTTTTGTTTACAGTATCATCCACCTTTTGGTTGTAGGTCTTGTCAGCGGCATTTATTTGTGCGTGCTCAGCTCTTGTGTTGGCAGTGTCGCACATACTTTCGACGCTATGGTACCACTGCCATGCAGGAAATGATTGGTTATACCTACCAGCGTCATGATTATAATAGTGTTTTTTCTCCTGAGCGCGGCGCTGATCAGTCTAGGGTAGGCCGAGAGCAAGCAGAATTTACGAGATATCGTTCGACTGTCTACCGTCTTACTCCATCTTACCATGATTTGCAGACTAGTGTTCCCTGCCCATGTTGGGATTATATTTGTTGGTACATGGATGCGACCGAGGGGCATTCCTTAGATGCTTTACCAGTGGCCCCTATGCCCTACTATGATGATGCAGCTTCGGCTTCGCTCCATGATGTGATGGAGGTTCTTAGCGATTCACCTGATAGCGGATCTGTGACTTCTGATATGTCTACACTAGAGGCTATTCTTGAGCATCCTATAGATGATAGTTTAGTTAATAGGTTTGACTTAGATGGAGTTGATGATTTCGGATTAGGATTATTGTTTTCATTAGAAGATCTCAGAGACTTTGAAAATTTTAGTCTAGATATTTTGTTTTCTTAGTCTTTTATGTTTTTTCTTTTATTCTACATTAAAAAAACAAACAACCAAACAAACAAACAAATATATATCGTTTTTAAAAAAAAAACATACAATGCTTTGAGTTATTGATATCCTGTAGGTTTTCATGCACTTTAGTTTTATTTTCCACGTAGTTAGGTAGTTAGTTGCACGCACGGTCAGGATATTCCTTTCAGTGCTGGAGTTTGGGATATTTAAGTTATTAAGAAGGACAGTTCTATATGTAAGAATGGTTATCAAGTGGAGAAATATATTGCTTCTTAAACAACCAAGCAGTGGGAGCGTTACGACAGTCTAGTTGATCGAGATTGTGACATGAGTATTTGATAATTCTTTGGTACAGGGAAAAGTTTTATTATTTATCTAACCCTTTAACATTGTACTGGCTAGTGTATGTTTTATGTGCAAATTTGACTATGATTTTGCATTATACACTGTTGTATGTTTCTGATTGATTCTTGGAGTTGCAATATCCACGAACATACAAGGTTGTTTCATACCTAACTTTTTATTTCATATTCATTTAAAAAAAAACATGAATAAAAAATTGATGGAATGAAATTAGAGATGTCGAAGAAGAAAAAAAAAGGAAAAAACAATTACGTAATATGCAGAGGAATTATAAATAAATATTTTAAACAAATATGAATGATATATATACACAATTCTCTCTATATGAAGTCCACTCATAAGGGATGGGACTTAGCATTAGGGAGTGATTAAAAAAGGGGTGACATGTGTGCATAACATAGTGAATTTCATTGTATGGGTGTCCGATTAGGATCCTATAGAGTTTTCCCCTATCTTTTGGTTGCTTTTCTAGCGATATGTGGGATAGCTGAATAACAAGGTTCTCTCCACGAAATTTTGACTAGGAGTAGCGTGGAAGAAAGATGCTGAGTTGGTGAGTATTCTTTGCTTATCATTTGCCTAGGCAGAGTGACTAGTATTATGCGCTAGATTAGATTCCTCGAGCAAAGTTGTTGAGCTGAAATGTTTGTTTGTTCAATTAAGTGATGTCTTCTTAGCTTCTTAGTTGATCCTTTAAAAAAAAAACAACAAAACAATCCTTAAAATTCAATCCAAATATTAAGAGTTCGGAAGAGTCTATATATTTATTCTTTTAAAGAAATAAAGCAAGAAGAAAAAGAAAAGAAAAGAGAAAAAACACCTTGAGACTGCAGGGTTTGAAAGAAAAAAAAAACAACCAAAAGAAGATAACCATCGCCTCTGAGGTCCTGGTAGGCTGTAGGGATTTCCTTGACGGGTGCCCTGTGTCCGATGCCTTGTATCTCTTTGGGGTGGGACCTTTTGGGAAAGAGAATCAATGTATATACTCTTTTGACATTTTTAAAAAAAACCATTAAAAACATAAACTTAAAAGAAAAGCCTTGGACAATTAGAAGTTATGAACCATTGGCTGGTTGTTCTAGTAGAACATGGATGGTTAGCAGCTAAACCCTAGGAGTCCTATTTAGTGTTGTAGTATTAGTTTACCTTGTTTGGGTTCTTTGTTAAGTAACGACCTTATCAGTGATGCTATTTCAGAAGCAATATTTTTAGTAGGATAGTAGTGTGGCAATTTATTGCCTAGAGGGATTATTGTTGTTTAGCGGCTCTAGACAGTTTCCTAGTTGGTATATTCTATGCAATGGATGAAGCTATGTTATGCATTTCAGTGGGGAGAGTGAGTAAGGGAGAATGTTAGTTTGCACAAGTTTTTACATCTTTTCATTGAAACATTTATATTGTTTGCATTTTAATATGACACAAATAAGTATTTTTTCTATTTTTCCAGTGTCTACTAGTTGTCCATGTGTGGTTATACAGGTGATGTAGCTGTGCTCGCGAGGACGCTTCGCAATTAAGTGGAGGAGAGTATATTTTTCTTTCAAAGTTGCGTAGCAATGCTCGTGGTAGCAGTGTTGGTGATGCTGGATGTTTGTGATGTAGCTGTGCTCGCGAGGACGCTTCGCATTTCAGTGGGGGAGAATGACAACACCTAAAAGACATGCCATTTATTGCAACAATTTTTTGGCAAAATTGTATACAATTGATACTTTATTACTAAATTTTTACATGAATTCAATGCAGATGCGGTGTTCGTTGTGTTGTCTTTGGAGACCGTGTCCTTGCAGTCTGGCCAAGAAATGTCGGTACAAAATTCAATCTTTTGGCCTGTGTACAACCACAAGAAACTCTTATATCTCATTTGCAAGGCATAGGCTATGGAGACCAAGACTTAGGGACTGTAGGACATTGCAGAAATGAAGTCCTTTGAGCTTATGCAATCCATATTCTTAGAGTCACTAGAAATCGTGTTATTCATGGCAGATTATGTAGTTTTAGGTTATGGTTTAGGTCATGGAGGGTAGTTATAACGACTCATAATGCCAACATGAAATCATTACAAACACAGGATCTTATACCCGATGAGAAGGCAGCAAAGGTGAATCACTTCAAGCCTATAATGGGATTTCTCCATTTTGTACTTGTGCGAGATCCACTTCAAAGACCTTCCCTTGATGCAGTTATCTTGCAATTGGAACAGCTACAATTGAAATTGGGACTTTGCCTTGGGGGGTTGTGTGTTGGGGGAGAGTTTAAAAAAAAAAACTTAATAGGTAAAAAACTTTAATGGAAGGAACTTTAAAGAAAAAGAAAGAAAAAAAAACAAAATGAATGTCATGGGAGGGAGGGCCGTTACGGACAGGTCGTGAAGAGGAAGAGAGGGCGCCATTCCCATCCACGATGACCGCTCTCTCGTCGACGTCGTCCTTCACTCACACCGTCTCCCGAAGCGCGGCTCTGCTACCCTTCCGTCATAGCCATAGCCGTAGCCATAGCAGCCACGCCTTCTCCTCCCCCTCCTCCCCCCTCATCAATCGCGCATCCCGTGGTCTCCACAGGCATAGCCATCGCCAGAGGCCGCAGCGCCCCGTCCTCTCCACCATCGCTGCCGCCGCTGCATCGCCCTACCGCACACAGCCCCCTGTCGGTCGCTGCTGCCACCTCTCCCTTGTCCATCCGACCCCGTGCCATGTCCTTGCAGCAGCAGGAGCAACCGCCGCGTCAAAACGAGCACCATGTTGTTCATATTGACTGACATGACGGCTCTTCCATATTGTTGGGTGACATCTTCCTAAAGGTTTTTTTTTGATCCAGACGGCTCTTCCTCGGACATGATGATGCTCTCAATATCCAAAAGGGTTGTCCAAGTTTATATGCAGCAAACAAGATGTTGGTAATGTACTGAAAAGGCAAGCCAAAGGTCCTCATCATCTTGGAGATGGATTTTTTTTTAATGCCTCTAATGGTGATAGTGAATTTGGCTATTTGAAAGTGATTACTCAAAGCTTGTTTGATGGAATAAGTGCTTTGGATGTTACTAATTCATGGGATTATCAATGAGCTCATACTTTGGATAACAATGGAGATGGTGTTCATTCCAACAACAAAGTTGCATGGAGACAAGAAATGATGAGCTTGCAGTGCACAATGACTAGATAGTGGCCAGATGAAAAGAGGACACGGTCTTCAAAGACAACACAACGGTCAGCGGGATTTACAAGTACATGCCTATCTTATTTATTTAAAATGAATTATATATTATAAGTAAACGTTCAGTTTAATATTTTTAGAAAATTCTTTGAAGCTTGTTTTTCTATGTTGAATGGTTGTTTGCATTTATGTGAATTGGTCTCTATTTATTGAAAGTAGAAAATAGTAGAAAATGCTTAAGGATGACTTAAAAACGACTTAAATAAATTTTTATAAAATGGTTGATTGGCAGTTTATAAGTTGTGACATTTTTTCTATAAGGGTTATGACTCAGGAAATTTACTGAATTTTTATCAAAATTTTTAAAACTAGTTTGTTATATTTAAAAATTAAAAAGAGTTATATTTAGGAAAAGGCATAGTTTTCCTTTACGTAAAATGTGTTATTTATTTATATAAACTATGGATTCTTAGTGAAGTATTGGAAACAAAATATTTGATTTGTTAGTGCATTTTTGGTTGTAAGGGTTAAATAAAAGAAATAATGATTTAATAATATTTTACTTAAGAAATGCTTGTATAAAGATATGGTGTTTTGGTTTTGAAAGGAGAAATTATATGCGGTGTGGACATTTATGAAACATGGGAAATTACAAATAAAAATTTTGGCAACACTTTTTAATGATTTATAATGTTAGGTTGCAGTTATAAAATTTAGTTTAAATTAGAACCAAAATAAAATCAAAATAATTTAATGATTGGATGGCATGAGGAAAAGCCTCAGCATCTATGTTAAATTTTTACATGTTATTCATTTTACAACCAATTTCTTAAATATACGGAGTGGAGGGCTACTAGGACTCATTGATAAAATAAAGGGTGCTATGGGAATTTAAAATAAATTATGAATGTGGACATGTGAGAGTATGGAAGAACTTGTTTTATTCTGGTTGATGTTTAATAATAGAAAAGAAGGAAAGGACGTTATATTTGCAAAACGAATTAAGTACTTAAAAACTAATAAGCAACGATGAAATTTATATACGGAGTGGGAAACGTCTACCAAGGGAGATTAAAATTTAGGGGTTTATGGTACGTCAGAAAATTTGATTTGAATGTTTGTTTAAAATTAAACAAATAAAAAGAATTAATTTTAATCAGGTGGAGAAAAACAAAAAAAAAAGAACTTTAAACGGAGATATACAAATAGATCTAAGAGATCTATATTCCTGAAACAACCTTTCCAAAGTCAAACATTAAAAACATTTCCTGGATAAACCGCCACTAGCATGGCAGGAGAACATTATGAGGAGCTGCCTCTGAGAGATGGGGAGAAACCATAGTTATCTTAGGTTTAGCAATTTAGTGCCCAGTATAATTTATTGAAGTTTAGAATCTTTGCAGTTGGACTACTACAAACAACGTTGTAGATTTTAGGGAAGGCTAAGTTGAGTCGAATTAAAACAATTAGTGAAATAATCACTTGTTTAGTGCAACAACTCTTAGGAGTTGGCTTGTTAACCTGGGTAAAAGTGGCTTGGTCTTTGGCCAGTCATTTTTTGGCACCCACGATCACAGCACAGCACCTAGGGCTCCTCAAATTAGGTACGTCTGGTGACCTTGGTCGACCGGCTTCGTCCCTAGTCCCCTAGCCCCTTACAATCACCCACAATTGTTTAGGGCACATCAAGGGCAGGAAATACCTGGGGAGCTTATCTCGCCTAGGGTTAGACCTGTCACCCTGACCCACTTGCACAATTTTCTTTTGCACTCTGCCTTAGTACCATTGCAATCAGTGGTGATAAGCACCGCACGATTGGCCATGAAAAGTACACCGTACTCATCAAGCAAGTCCAATAGTTTCCAGCTACTGAAAGTGCAGTGTCCCAGTATTCAATTATGCTCTGTCGTGCAGTCACAATGCAAAGGATGTCTCATATACCTTCATGTGTACTTCTTCTCAACATGGACAACTTTGCTTCATCCACACATTGTTATCAGAAACTAGCCCACGGTCTTCTAACTATGTAATATCTAAGTATGCACGAGCACTTACGTAATATCTGCACCAAAGTATATGCACACTTTGGGTCCTCTGGTACAGGACAATACTCTCAGCTTGCTTAGAGTTCGACCTGTCTCCCAAACTAATCAAATATGTCTTGTGCACGATAAGAAGACTAGCACTACCCCTTAGGGAGAGATCACACGAGAGGTTTTCAAATTGCAAGTATTGAAGCCTCCAACAAAATTCCAATCGCTCCTTATCAACACTCAACTTTGAATGCTTGTCCCTTACCATCCGACAAGCCCGCAAGGAATCGTCATGTGCAGAATCCCCAAAAAACCAACACTTGTGCTGGCCATCAATGCAATCCCCAACACAGCATAGCCCTACCACCAACTCCAACAACCTTCCACCAACCACCTTGGCCACCAATAGGCCCCCAGGACATTCTTCCACACCACCACCAACACTCCTCCATGGAAACCACAGGCGTCCTTGTCACCCACGTCTTCGGTGCATCCTACAGCCTAGTACCTATGACGGTGAGTGCCATGGGACTGGCACTCGTCTAGGAGGGGGGTAATGTTAACCCCAACACGAAAAAAGCAAAAGGAAGTGGAAAAGACACAGGGCAAAGGCGGAAAAAAGGTAGCCCGACTGAAGAAAGAAAAGGAAAAAAGGCCAAAAGCGCAAGGGCAACCTTAAAAGTTCAAGACGAAGGCAAAAGGGAAAAGACACATTTTAAAATAAAAAGGTGCACCCTGAAATCTTGTAAAAGAGTGCCGGGCTCTCACCCGTGCAATTTGTAAATGTAGACGGACGGTGGACAGAAAGCTAGGAAGATAGAAGGACAATGGGAAAAAGGGCCTAGGCTACGGCCGACCATGTAAAAAGGGGAAAAGGGGATGACCGCCCAAAAAGGGATTTAGGGTTTTGTATATAAAGTTGAAAAGTGAATGAGAAGCTCATTCTTGTGTGTGGCCAAAAGTGGCTCTCCTCTTCTTCTTCTTCTTCTTGTTCTTGCTTGCTTGAGCTTGTGCTTGAGAGAGGGAGTGTGAGAGTGTGAGGGAGTGAGTGTGTGAGGGTGAGGGACCGAGGAGGAGAAGCTCTCCATCTTCTCCTCTCTTCTTTTCTTCTCTTCTCTTCTCTTGTCTTGCTCGCGGCAATAGAGCTTGGAGTGTGGAGCTTGAGGATGGAGCTTGCTTGAAGCTTGCACTTGGATCGTGGAGCCATCGGAGTGCGCGGGAGAGGAGGTAACTCGAACGGCACGGAGGTAGGCTCACTACACCCGTAGATATGGATGGCGGGTCGGTTATGTGAGAGGTAGCCATAAGGTCGCTCGGCTTGGAACGCTTGAAACAATAAGCGGTCCGTGGGTCTTGGCGGTTGAGTGAAAGCTCCCACAATATGCAAATAAATTCTTCTAAATTTGCAAGTACTTTCCCCTAAAAGATGCAAGTAACTGGAAGATAGGTGAGATGTATCATTCCATGCGAGTATGCAACCATAGACCTTCTGCTTTTATGTGACTTAGAGATCATTCTTTTCCTTGCCCTAAACTATAATGATTGACATTCAGAGCTAACTCGTATCAACTATACGTTGATGCAACGAAGTCAAAGCTTTAATTATTTTTTTAATGAAGATACATTCAAACTTTGATAAAGGAACTCTATGCATGAGCGAATGCCATGAGTCCATCCTTGATTTAATCCTTCCTTTTATTACTTAACCTGACCTAAAATGTAACCATCTTCGCATGCAATTTGCAAAGTTCATAATTTCCTTTCCATGCATTGCGACTGTTTGGACATCATTCAATGGGCGTCTAAGATTATTTCATATACGAGTCACAAATAGGAAATTATTACCTAAGTGCATTATGTGTTATATGTGCTATTCTTTTCGCGTGGCAACAAGGATGCCTTTAGACAAATCCACCTTTTTACTTATGCAATATGCATTCAAGAATGCAACTACCATGACCATGCAAGTACTCGTTATGCGGCTTAACTTGGTAATTTGATGCGAGTATATAAATTTTCAATGTATTCAAACTTTCCTACGTGAATTTAAAGACATACTTAATGCATCCTTCCACATGCGGAAGTATTATCAGAACCTAGGCATTAGGATTCGGGGTGTTGTCCACTCGCGTACTCAGGGTGGAAGCTCCTGCGCGTGCTCCTCTCGTATTTTGCTTGGGAGACATTGACGAATTAAATCTCAATTCAGCAACTTCCTCTTGGCTCTCTTACGTGTTACAAAGCTACTTCTGTCTGATATCTCCTCCTCCACCCAGGACACAAGGCTTGCAAGACAAGGTTTTAAAAATCGGGGAAAGCACGGGAAAACAATGCTTATGGAAGCCTTAATAGAAGCTTCCCAATTAGAAGCTTCCTAGCTTTTGTCAGGCAAGTGATGTGGAGAGAGAAGAAGATGAGGATGATGACGACGACGATGATGATGATGAGGATGGGGATGATGATGATAATGGTGATGATGATGGTGGGGGCGCAACACTATGGTGACAAGTAGAAGGCGGCGGCAGTAGCATACGCTTATCTCTCCTCCTCTCCCCTCAAGCTTGGGGAGGGGGTGTTCTTATAGGTGGAAGGGGGGGGAATAGCCACACACATGGCTAGTTGCATGCCTTCTCCCCCCCAAGCTCTCCTACTCCACACCCACTCCTTTCACACTCCCTCTCCCCCGCCATGCAACGGCTGAAGGGGAGGGGAGTTTATCCATAAAAAAATTTTCCAAAAATTTATCCATTATCCATTTTCTCCTTGGAGGGGTGTTCCCACGTGGAACTACAGCTTTTGAGCCACGGCCTCTTATACACAGCGCGGGCTGGAGTTTGCTAGTGCATGCGGAGGGAGCACTTAACCCAAAAATTTATTGTTGCGGGAGATTGCTTTAAGTTGCTCTTGCGAGGGATGTGCGGGGTCTAGGATCATTAATATTTCTTGCGGAAATATTACATTCTCTCCCCCTTAGAGGAATCGAGATGTCCTCAGTGAAGAACTGGGGGTATTGTTGGTTGAGAGTACTTTCATCCATCCAAGTGGCATACTCTTCGGGATAATCTTTCCATTGGACGAGGTATTCTCTCAAGGTCCTGGATCTCAAATGGCATGAACCATTGCCCTCTCAATGTCGGCTTCTATGGACGGGTCTTCTTCATCACACAGCTCCTTGTTGGCAACACTAGAGGTTCTCCCTTTGGCCATGACAGCAGCTCCTTGGCCACGAACAGTTCCTTGGGATGGCCCTTGATGTTGTCCTCCGCTAAGCTTGGGACATTTCCTTTTAAAGTGACCAGGCTCGTTGCAATGGAAGCAACGGAGATTGCGGCCATTACCTTGGTTAGGAATGAAATTGTTGATAGTGTTGGCCCTAGCTTTCTTCCTTTGTGCCTGATTTTGGCCTTGTGCTCTCTTAGCCTGAGACCTATACACTCCCTTGTTCTGATCCTTGTAAGACCAAGTATTATTATTTCTTGGCCTGGTTTGCACCTCTTGTATTATGGATGCAGCTCGAATGAGCGCGTCTTGTAGGTCTGTTGGGCGCATTGATTCCAGATAGGTGTTTATGGGTGGATTTAATCCGGCACAAAACTTTGACACCTGTTGTGTCATATCCATTTGTGGTGCGTACTTTAAGAGAGAGACGAATTTTGAATAGTAAGCATCAAGAGGTAGACCAAGCCATTTCAGTTCATAGAACTCATTGATCTTCTGTGTGAGGTAGGCAGGTGGTAGATATCTCCCTCCCACAACTCTTTTAAGCTTCTCCCAAGTAACTGACCCTTCCGAGATCCCTTGGTCTCTGCACCATTGCTTCCACCAAAGTCTTGCTTTGCCAGCAAGTTTCAGTTTGGCAAGCATCGCTTGGTTAGCGGGTGCAGTACCTACTTCGAAATAATCCTCCATAGATTCGATCTAGATCTTGGCATCAGTTTGGATGGTCCTTCCCTTACCATCAAATTCAGGTGGTTTGATATGCTTGAGAAGGAACTTCTTCTCTTGGATTACAGTTGTACTTGGTGTAGGGTTCGGACTAGGAATCTGCACTTAAGGTTGTGCCTGGGCAATAAGATTCTTTACGTTAAGAACTTGCTAAGCATTTCTCACATTACATTAACATGCCTAGTTCAGCTTTTAGCCAAGTGACCTAATCACTTAACTCCTTTATTAACACTTACAGCCAAGATAGATAGTGATAAAAATCTTATTCATTCATGTGGGCATAGCCCTTTTTCCGAGTACATTTATTTAGGAGGGTAGAACAAGCTAATACATTAATTTGGGGAGAATAAGATTGTACATTAATCCCCAAATTAATGTATTAGGGTATCCTCTTCGGGATATTATTAATTTGGGGTCATGGATTTTCAAGAATCGATAGGTCATAGGAAGCTTAGGGTATCCTTTCCTTTGATACCCGTTCTTCTCATAATGTCCCAATACGTTAATTCTGTCGGCAGGGATTATTCGAGTCACTTCCTCATACACATACTTGTTTTGCTTAACCTTTCAACAGTCGACATGTAGGGTTGTGTTTGCGTGAGCCTCAACAAAGATGAGTAGCTTCACGATCTTTAAGTCCTCCATCCACTTGATTCTCTTCAAGTTGGTCCGAAGGTACACAAGTCGGTGGGCAGCTATGTAAATTCTTGAATCACCCATCCATCTCCGTTCCACATACAGGGGTGAAGGATCATAGACGCGATCTAGGATATTCATCATACCTAGCCTCCGTCCGTAATCCGAAGCATGTATTGTAGTCATAAACATACCCTGGAGCACCAAGAATTTGTTCCATGTTTCCCGACTCTGCAGGCCAGCATCCGTAAGTAAGTAAGGAAATGTTCTTAACGGCAACATTGCTCTACTTTCCCTCATTAAGTTCCCTTGTAAATATTAGATCTATTGGTTGGCTCTGATACCAAGTGTAACATGTTCCCCTGTTCACTTGTAGGACATGTCTTAGCAGCCCATCGAAAAGAGAGTCTAGAAAGCGCCGCCCGGCACTCCCAAGGAATGTCACAGGGTTTGCGATCTAGGTCTTCCTGAGTCTACCACGAAGTGGAAGCATTCCAGCCATTCCCACTTAGGACTGACCTGAATCACGATTTCCCTCATGGTCAAGTTCCTAGAAGGTAGCTAGCAACGAGCCCCACACGAACTACTTTACGCAAAAACATCAAGGTCGAAGCGGATTTATAATGCACTTGGTTCAAGGAGAATGGGAAACGAGAGGGATGCGAAGCTTGACCTCTCTGCCCGTAAGGCATAGTCCCATTCCGTTCCCCTAAAACAGTATAAATTGGGACTCTAGCTCTCTAGATTCTAGGTCATTGTTACCTTGCTATCAATTCCATTGAGAAAAGTTCCCAGGAAACCGGGACCACCCTTCCATAGTAGGACGGACCCAGGGTCACATCCACCGCACTTTCCTTAGGTTGCTTTAGTTATCTAATTACCTAGCACATTTAGTTTGACAAGCAAAAACAGCTTCCTTAATTAACCAATTAATCACTGGTTTCTTCATGTAACTTAGGCACAGCACTGACATAGAAAAACAATGTCAAACAAGTTCATTTTCAACATTTGATCTTTATTTACCAGTCTTTGGAATACATCATATAATCCAGCCCGAAGGCTATTCCATAATCCACCCGAAGGCAATTCCAGCAATCCTCAGGGATCGCTATTCCAAGTGCCGCACGTAGACTAGTATGCGGGCCTTGAGATCCCATCTCGAGTCACATCGGCCTCTTGTGTAGGATCCAGAGGCAAGGAATTTATAGCCAGAGCCCCCCCTGACACCCAAGCGTCCTCCTGCTCCAAGTAGCACCCACTGAGAGACCTCTCGTAGCGGGTTTGGTCCACGTACTCGGCGCAGCTAACAATCCCCTTGGACAGAGTCAGGCAAACAGTCGGAGGTAACTGATGATGCCTCTCCCTCTAGGCTTTCAACCAGAAGCATTAGTTCCTTGAGCAAAGAAGAACAAACAGTGCTTCTAAGTATACAATCACAATCATTCTAGTGGTCGTTTGTACGGCCAACTGCTAAGCTGTGAATCCTTCTCTCCGAATACATCCAGCATTCGATCCGGGATCAATTGTGACTTGGCAAGATCCCCAAGGGTTTCATAAGCTAAGTTTCTTGTTTATCCTTTTTCCTTGGGTTAGGGTTTATACCCTGTTGACCCAATTTGTCAAAACCTTAGGTTTCCATATATTATGGTCAATAAATCCTGGACAACCCTGTTGTCCTCACTTGATTGGTCAATTTCTTGCTAGGCAATTCATAATTTCCCTAACTTGGCAAATCAGCCCAAGGAGGGGCGATGTAGCAGGATGACTATTCATCCTCTAGAAAATTTAGACTTGTGCTTAGAACTCACCAACCTTGTTCCAAGGAGTGGCAAATCTATCTTGTGATTTAAACACAAAGCCATGCGACGTTGCAACTTGTTGCATAGATGTCTCACCTAAGTTGTGGGATTATTTCTCTATCACACGGTATTCCTTGGTCAAGAATACCTTTGGTCAAGATGTAGGATTTGGGAGTCCTCTTGACCCAATCCAACCCTACCCCTACTAGGCCGATAACGCTTTGGCCCTAGGGTTCCTAATTCCCTTGCGGAAATCTAGCATTTGGTCATCCGATCACTAGGGTAAGAACCCTAGATCATTCTTGCATAGCCGATCTGACAATCCTAATATTTTCGAGAATGTGGGTAGGATCTTTTGGATTGGAAATATTAGGTTAGCAACCTAAGTGCGATACTAGGCAGAAATTTTACGGTAACTTAACCCTACCTAGCACTTTGAGGAGATCGTTAATTGCAATCTAATCGTACCTTTATGATTTTCATGCGGATTACTTAGTTGCTCTAACCAACCCACGATTTAAGATTATCTTTCTATTAAAGATGCAAATACATTCTTCTAAATTTGCAAGTACTTTCCCCTAAAAGATGTAAGTAATTGGAAGATAGGTGAGATGCATCATTTCATGCGAGTATGCAACCATAGACCTTCTGCTTTTATGCGACTTAGAGATCATTCTTTTCCTTGCCCTAAACTATAATGATTGACATTTAGAGCTAACTCATATCAACCCTATGTTGATGCAACGAAGTCAAAGCTTTAATATTTTTTAAAAATAAAGATGCATTCAAACTTTGATAAAGGAACTCTATGCATGAGCGAATGCCATGAGTCCATCCTTGATTTAATCCTTGCTTTTATTACTTAACCCGACCTAAAATGTAACCATCTTTGCATGCAATTTGCAAAGTTCATAATTTCCTTTCCATGCATTGCAACTATTTGGACATCATTCAATGGGCATCTAAGATTATTTCATATACGAGTCACAACTAGGAAATTATTACCTAAGTGCATTATGTGTTATATGTGATGTTCTTTCCGCGCAGCAACAAGGATGCCTTTAGACAAATCCACCTTTTTACTTATGTAATATGCGTTCAAGAATGCAACTACCATGACCATGCAAGTACTCGTTATCCAACTTAACTTGGTAATTCGATGGGAGTATATAAAATTTCCAATGTATTCAAACTTGCCTACATGAATTTAAAGACATGCTTAATGCATCCTTTCATGCGGAAGTATTATCGGAACCTGGGCATTAGGATTCCGGCTGTTGTCCACTTGCGTACTCGAGGTGGAAGCTCCCGTGTGCGCTCCTCTCGTCTTTTGCTTGGGAGCCATTGACGAATTAAATCTCGGTTCAGCAACTTTCTCTTGGCTCTCTTACATGTTACGAAGCTACTTTTGTCTGATATCTCCTCCTCCGCACAGGACACAAGCCTTGCAAGACACGGTTTTAAAAACCGGGGAAAGCACGGGAGAACAAGGATTTTGGAAGCCTTAATAGAAACTTCCCAATTAGAAGCTTCCTAGCTTTTGTCAGGTAGTTGACGTGGAGAGAGAAGAAGATGAGGATGACAACGACGACGATGATGATGATGATGATGGGGATGATGATGATAATGGTGATGATGATGATAATGGTGATGATGATGGTGGGGGTGCAACAGCCCGGCAGCAATAGTATGGCGACATGCAGCAGAAGGTGGCGGCAGCAGCATACTCTTCTCTCTCCTCCTCTCCCCTCAAGCTTGGGGAGGGGGTGTTCTTATAGGTGGAAGGGAGGGGGATAGCCACACACGTGGCTAGTTGCATGCCTCCTCCCCCCCAAGCTCTCCTACTCCACACCCACTCCTCTCACACTCCCTCTCCCCCTCCATGAAACGGTTGAAGGGGAGGGGAGTTTATCCATTAAAAAATTTTCCAAAAATTTATCCATTATCCCTCTTCCCCTTGGAGGGGTGTTCCCATGTGGAACTACGGCTTTTGAGCCACTGGCTCTTATGCACAACACCGCGGGCTGGAGTTTGCTAGTGCATGCGGAGGGAGCACTTAGCCCAAAATTTTATTGTTGTGGGAGATTGCTTTAAGTTGCTCTTGTGTGGGATGTGTGGGGTCTAGGATCATTAATATTTCGGGGATGTGCGGGGTCTAGGATTATTAATATTTCGCGCAGAAATATTACACATTCTTTTTAATTGTGTCAGCGGAGAAGCATATGGGGAAGAACTAGGCTCTATGAATCCCATCTCTCCAATAAGTCCTTGATTTTCTTGGCCACTTCTTCTCTTTTTCACTTTGAATAAGGGGGTTTATAGAGAACCTTTGAGTTGGTCTCTAGATCTATATGATGATGAACTACTCTTTTTCATGGGAGAGTAGTGGGCACCTTTAAAAAATCATTATGCTCCTCTAATAGAGCCTTTAGGATGCATCCCTTGCTAAATTCTGAGGCTGATCTATATTTTCCTTATTGAGATGCAATATAAAAATTTGAGATTGTTTCTTGAAAAATTTCTTGAGTTTCTTAGTACCGATAAGATAAATATCTAATGTATACTAAGCCCCATCTAAATGTACTAGTTGTCCATCACTCATAAACTCCATGTACAGCTAAGAGAAGTCTAATGTGATTTTACCCAATTTTTTAAGCCAATCACATCCTAGAACAATCCCAATAGAGAAAGACTAGAGAAATATAGAAAGAAGAGAAAGAAAAGAGAGGAAGCCATAGAAGTTGAAGGAGAAGAGGATCTTGTATTATTGACTGAATGAATGAAAATTTAATCCTCTAGCCAGAATCCATCCATCTTGGGAGGTAAACTTTCATCAAGTGTGCTTACATGCTTTTACTTATATAGCACACCCACAATCTCCCCCTTTAACTCCTCCCATAAAGCACATGTAATAAATCATCATTTCCATTTGTATCTAGTCCCATGGATATTACTTTTTAATGTAATCATTACCCGATTCCACTAGTTTTCCATGATATACTACTTTGTTTTTATCAAATATCACCTTAAAGTAAAATCTATCTTCATACAATATATGTGATTAGTTGGCCCATCACTTTTAAGTATCATGTTAAACCATGTTATGGCTTCCATAAACTTAGTTGGCTTCCCTGTGTGAGAAAAACAAGTATTGCTTTGAATCTCAAATGAAGTATAATTGTACATATCTTGATTGCATTTGATGTGACTTTCTTTTATACTTCTTTTAAATTTTCTTCAATATTCTTATTTGTTAAAATACTCAGATCTATAGCATGGCTATGGTGGATGGAAGATGAAGATTAAGTTCATGATGACATATACCAACTATTAATCAAGGGAATTAGGTTCCAAGATGAAAGCTTGAACTCATAAACACAATCTTGAGTTGAGACTGACAATGACCAAGACACAAACTGAAATAGAAAAGCATCATGATATTGTATTCATCATATATGAAAAAGTGGTAGTCAAGTACAATGCTTTATAGTTGCTGGATGGGCAGCAATTTTCCTTCTTCGTGCATATGGGATATATGCAGCCTGCATATCTTCAACCCAAACTGCCTCATATAAAGAGGCTACATTAGGTGTGATTGCAAATATCTCAACACCCCTCTTCAATCACAACAAGAAAGTACAAAGTGCGTAGAGGCTTTAGTGAGAGCAACACTTGCAAAGTGTGGGCACACCATAAACATGGCAAAACACTAGAGGCTGTTGCAGGCCAAGTGTGGGTACCACAAACATGATGGTCATCCAGAGGGTGTAACAAGGGCCTCACAAAGTGTACAAATTTTGTAGTACAAGGCTACATAAGGAGTTTACAAGCTTATGACAAGAGCATTAGGGCTAGGCAATACAAGGCTAAAAAAGTAAAGTAAAAAATTGGGTAAAGGATTGTGAGGTCCTTGCGGTTTTCAGCATTTCTTTTAACATAGATCTTCAATTCATTGTATGTCTTCTTGTTGGTGTAGTCGAGCTTGCTCTTTTTGATCTTGTACTTGTTCTTCACTTTGCTTGTAGCTTTAGTGTCCACCTCTTTGATCTTTTGGTCCTCTTCTTCTAGGTTCTCCCGGTCTTCTTCTTTATTGACTTTGCTTGCATTAGTTGCATTAGTCTTTATGTCCATGTCCCCCTCAAGAAAAGACATCTCATTCTTTGGCATGTTGAGTAGAGTGTTTGGAGAATCTTCAAGGTCTTCAGATAAGATAATTGATTTCTCTTTGGTATAGGCAGCTCCAACATTACCTACAAGTGATGCAAACAAGACTTCTATGTACTACAAGTGAGCAACAAGAGTAATGTTGCTTTGCATCCGCATTAAGGTCTTCTTGTTTGTCATTGTCATGACCAAGGATCAGTTGCAAATCAAATCTAGATTTTTTAGATTTTATCAGTGGAAGAGCATATTATAGTGTGTTAGGAGACATAAGAAATGATAGTGTGAAAACACACTATGTAAAGACTATGTCTGAGTTGATGTCGAGAACTTGAATCTTAGTTCAGGGTCTTCAGATAAGATAATTGATTTCTCTTTGGTATAGGCAGCTCCAACATTACCTACAAGTGATGCAAACAAGACTTCTATGTACTACAAGTGAGCAACAAGAGTAATGTTGCTTTGCATCCGCATTAAGGTATTCTTGTTTGTCATTGTCATGACCAAGGATCAGTTGCAAATCAAATCTAGATTTTTTAGATTTTATCAGTGGAAGAGCATATTATAGTGTGTTAGGAGACATAAGAAATGATAGTGTGAAAACACACTATGTAAAGACTATGTCTGAGTTGATGTCGAGAACTTGAATCTTAGTTCAGGGTCATTGATCCTTCTTCAATCTTTCCAGGTCTTTCCCTTCTGTGATTTGAAGCGGGGATAGTAGATTAGAGTGGCAATTGTTTGCTCCAGGTGGCAGGAGAGAGAAAATGGTGAGATTTTTTAGCTCAGGTGAAAGTGGCTATGGAGTCACAGCTAGGGTTTCTGATAGTGGCTTGGTTTTTTTGACATTGCAGGAGCTATACTTGATCGTTTTTGAAACTTTTTTAATGAAAATTAAGCTTAATTCATGGGCTATCAATGTTATATGATGGCAACTGAAATTGCGCTACGCAAAGATAGATTAGAGCATTTGATCAACACACGTGCAGTTTTGGACATCATGATGAAACTTCAGCAATGCTGAAGCATATGATGGCCAATGTTGCACTTTGAGGTGCCAAGAACTAGCGTCTTGAGCAGAGAAACAAGTCCCTAGAAGGAATTGTGAATTGATATGACTTGTATTGAGAGATCCAAGGACTCCAAGCAAGGTATGTCCTGTAGGTCACAATTGCAAGCTATAGAAGTGACTCAGAATTTAGACAATGTTGAGCCTATGGTTGCCTCATGTAAGTGATTGAGGTGACAAGATGAAGCTTTAGAAGCAAGGGAACAATTTTCTAGAAGGAAGATCTAGGAGATTTGAATGTGGAGCGAGATGTAAGAGCTTCAAGCTGACTGGGTGCAACTGGCTATGGTTGCCATGGAAGCTCAAGTGAAGGTAGAGTTGAGAGATGAAGTCATGGGTTGGGAGCTGACCAGAGTTGAAAAGGGACTGAGAAAGAGCAGAGAAGAGCTAAGCCAAGATGCCGACTGGGCTTTGATACCATGTTAAAAGGAACGGATCTAAAGTATGGCTATGGCAGATGGAAGATGAAAATTAAGTTCATGATGACATAGATTGAAGACTTGACCATCTATTACTCAAGTGAGTTAGGTTCCAAGATGAAAGCTTGGACTCATAAACACAATCTTGAGTTGAGACTGACAATGACCAAGACACTAACTGAAATAGGAAAGCATCATGATATTGTATTCATCATATATGAAAAAGTGGTAGTCAAGCACAATGCTTTATAGTTGTTGGATGGGTATCAGTTTTCCTTCTCTATGCATATGGGATTCCTGCAGGCTGCATGTCTTCAACCCAAATTGCCTCATACAAAGAGGCTACATTAGAAATGATTGTAAATATCTCAACATTATTGATAAAGAATGCCAATAGGTTTGAAACTAGTTCTAGGTTAGCCTCAAGCCTCTGAGCCTAACATCCTCTTCAATGCTAATTGAAACGTTTTTTGGTGCTTGCTTTGGAGGTTGTAGCTTTGTTGATTAATTGTTGCATTCATTTGGCTTTCCCCCTCCTTTTTCTTCCTTTTGTGTAGGCTCTTGGCTTCTTCTCCTACATTAAGGGAATCTACATTTTGATTGACATTTCCTCATACATTTCCTCATTGCCTTCTTGCTTCTCATTCACCCTTCATAAGATGTTGTTTGCCAAGTTGCATGCTATGTATTACATGGGCTAGCTACACCACATGTTGTAGTGTCACTTAAATGTGACATGTGTGAGCCATTACCCCTCCATGGCTCTCCCTCTCCTCTTTAGATTTTTTGAGTTTCTAACACCTGAACAAGATAGCCTAATGCATGCATGTTTGATGTGCACATGAGCTCATATGTATTGTGCAATCATGTGCATATGGTGCATTTGCATATGCTTGTGTGTGCAATTGTGTTTGTGGTCATGTACACACATTGACCACTACACAAAAAGTATTACATTCTGTAATATTTCCGTTTGAATAAAAATATTACTAGACCAACCTCCCACACACCGTAAATTCGTGAAAAGATTATCTCCATTTCCGGTAGTTGACTTATGACCGTACGCAAAGGAGTACTCCGCATTGGTCAACTGGGACCGAGGATCAAAAAACCGCATCACCTACAGGGAAACATCCTCTTGGTAGGAGGCCAAAGGGATAATGGATGGAAATATGGCTTTTTAATTTCTTTATAAAAATTATTAGCCTTCTTTCCCCCCAGCCGAAGGCCGTCTTGGAGGGAAGGGAGTGAGGCGTGGATGACTAAGCTCGTCTCGCTGGAGCTCGTACAAGGGGTAAACCCATGCAGGATGCCGCGTGGGGGGAAGGAGAATCCCCTCCCCTCACCTATATAAATCATGAGGAATGATCATGAGGGGAAAAAAAAGAGCTAAAAGACACGCTGGCTGCCGTGAAGGAGGAGGCCGTGCTACGTCGTGTGAAGGGAGGGAGTAGAGAAACTGTGCCGTATTTGTGAAAGGAGAGGAGGACTGGAAGTCGATGCCGTGCGGCCATGCTGCAGGACCGGGAGGACGCTGCGCTGAAGTAGTGGGAGGAAAGAGGGATTGGAGAGAGAGGGTGGGAAATTTTGAGCATGAGGGGTGAGAGAGGGAGAACGACGCCCTGACTATGGATGCTGTCGTGGTGCCGCGAGGAGGAGGGAAGAACCACTATTGTTCGTGGAGCGTGTCGTTGATAGAATCGCCATCATCGTGCTGGAGTATACCGCCATCCAGTCGCCAAGAGCCGTCATCGAATCATCTTCCCTCCATGCCACGTACAGCATTACAGAAGCTTCCAAGAAGCTTCTTGGAAGCTTCTAAGGGGCTCTTTAAGCCCCCTTTCCCCCCTTGCATCCCCTATAAAGCCCACCTTAGCTCGAGTTTTTTAAACCCCCTTCTCGTAGACTCACACTAGCCGGTTTTTAAACCCCCTTTCTTTCCACTAAACCTCCTTAAGTTCACTTTACCATCCGGTTCCTTTTAAACCCCTTTTCCATTACAACTTTCACAAGCCTTTATACCCCTCCCCCGTTTTCTAACCCCCTTCCCATGGATTCCCCATAAAGCCCATTTTACCCCCACGGGTTCTTTTTAAACCCCTTTTCCATTGTAACACACACAAGCCCATTCCTAGCCTCGGAATTTTGAAGAGAAGAAGAAGAAGCTTATAAAGCTCCCTTCCCGTGAGACCCATCGTAAGAGCCTTTCCGCAAATAGGCTTCAAAGCCCACAAGTCGTCCGTAAACCCATTCCTAGCCACCACCCCGGTTTCTTCCTAAGAAGCTCATAAAGCCCCTTTTTCAGCAAGCACCGTTAATCTGAAGTCCCGCAAAGGAATCTCCTATGTACGATGGAGAAAGGCAAAGATCATAAGGCTGCATACCAAGATGAGTAAAATTGGTAGACCGCGAAGGCAAACCACAAGCCGAAATCATGCCTACAATGGCCCTAAAAAGTCACAAGGCGCGCCTGCGGAAGGATCTTCTCCTAGTGTTTACGTGGATATTTCCCAGAGTCCACAAGTCCAGGTTTTATCTATTTGGATTCCACACAAAAGTATTAAATTAGTCACGATAACTTCATGGATTAGGAAGCACTCATGCATGTTCAAATTCAACTAGTCAAGTTAAATGCAATTGAAAAATGAATTGGCTATTTGAGCATTTACTAGAATTAAGATATGAAAATTGGTCATTGGTACATTCAATGGAATGAACGAAAAGAACATAAGGTGTCTATGCAATTTTAGGACCTTACCAGTAAGTTTCCTTTTGTGCATTCAAAAGTGACGAGCCTAGGTCAACTGTTGCCTCATTACAAGGTTGAAATTATTGAGGTACACCTTTTTTATTAGGCATGGAAAGATTAATGGCATGTCACATTTTTAGATAAATCTTATTGGTAATGATTCATTAAGGAAGTCGTTATCACCCGTAGGAAATAGCAAAGCATGGGAATAATTCTAAGGGCTGCATTAAATAGGTTAACTCTAGCTTTAATTGGCATAAATCTCATTTAACTATGTGTAGTTAGGAAAGGATTGCATGTTGCACACTCATCGCACATAAGAATTTCATTCATTCAGTGTACGAATATTTCTTTCAGAAATGTAGTTAGGGAAAGGCTACACGGTTCATTTTAACATAAAACCCTAAAAGCTTAGTAGCATGAATCGTGAATCCAGGTCCTAGTAGGATCAATGGAAGTTATGTGAATTTTAGCAGGTGCTTGGTCTTAACAAGAGTAGTTAGGGATTGCGAATCTAGAGGAAATGAATCGCGTGCTTACGTGAGTTATGACGTAATGCAACTAGTTTTTCCCCTCTTAGATCAAGACAATATCTTTAGGAATGTTTCGTCCTTGTCGTAAGACAAGTAAATGGGTTTACCCAAAACACCTAAACCGCAAAGGACTCATTTAGGATGGTTAAATCGATACAATATACTCCAAGTGCTAGCTAGGCTTTAGCACATTAAGGACTTGACCTAGTTTCACGCACCTGTTACCAAGACGAACCTTTAAACAAAGGTCCTACCCACATTCACGAAATGTAGGGCACAATTGGAGGATCATGCATAAAACGATCTAAGGTTTCTACCCTAAGGATCACTCGTTCAAATGATGAAACTCGGATTGAGTTGGAATTCCTAGGACTGAGCGTTGTTGGCCTAGTGTAATTAGGAATGGGTTGGGTAAGAAGACACCCTAAACCTTGCTTCTCATCTGGAGATAATTCTGTGACCAGAAAACGCCATTCAATGGGTGAAATGATCCCAAGGAATAGATGCAACACTTGTGCAATAAGTTGCAACGTCGCATAGACTTGTGGTTTGTTCACAAGAGAGTTTTGCCATTTCTTGGAATGAGGTTGGCAAGTTCTTGCAAGAGGATGAGTAGTCATCATGTTATATCACCTTTCTTGGGAAAAATTGCCAAGTAAAGGGAAGTTAGGTATTTGCTTGGAAGCAAATGATCAATCAATAAATTGGAGCGACATGGTCGCCAGGATTTACTGTTAATAAAACCTAAGGTATTGGTTAAGTTGGGTTAACAAGGTATGGCCCTAACCTAAGGACAATAGGGTGAACAAACAAACCCTTGGGGATCTTTCCAAGTCGCAATTGATCCCGGATTGAATGCTGGATGCATTCGGAGAGAAGGATTCACTCCTTAGAAATTGGCCAAATAAACGACCACTGGAATTGATTGTGCTTGTAACAGTTTAGAAAGCACTATTTGCATTGTTTGCTCAAGGAACTAAAGGATGAAAAGATATCTAATGCTTCAGGTTGAAGGCCTGAAGGGAGAGGCAGCTTCAGTTATCCCCGACTGCCTGCCTGACCCTAACCAAGGGGATTGTTGACCACGCCGGGAACGTGGACCGAACCCACCGCGAGAGGTCTCTCCGTTGAGTTCTACTTGGAGCAAGAGGACGCTTGGGTGCCGGGGGGGCTCTGGCCGTAAATCCCTCGCCTTCCGGGTCCTGCACAAGAGGCTAACGTGACTCGGGATTGGATCTCGAGGCCCGTATACTAGTTTACGGGCGGAAGCTTGGAATAGTGATCCCTGAGGATTACTGGATAGCCTTCGAGCGGATTATGGACAAGCCTACGGGCGGAACTCCTTGTATTTCAAAGATAAAATGATGAAATGTTAAAAGAATTTACTTGATATTGTTTTTCTATGTCACGTGATAAGATTACGTGAAGGAACCAGTGCTTAACTAGGTTAATTAAAGAAGCTGATTGTTATATGTCAAATTAATGTGTTAGATAATTACATAACTAAAACAAACCGAGGAAAGTGAGGAGGATGGGCCATGGGTCCGTCCTACGGTTGGGTGGTCCCGGTTAGCCGGGAACTTTTCTCAAAAATCTTGAAGAACAGCGGGATGATCATCATCATCAAAACGAATAAATGAGAGCGATGACTTAGAGTTACGTCTTACCCGATTTACGTTGTTTTAGGGGAACGGAATGGGACTATGCCTTATGGCAGAGAGGTTGAGCCTTGCATCCCTCTCGTTTCCCATTCTTCTTGAACCAAGTGCAGCGTAAATCTGCTTTGGACCTGGCGTTTCTGCGTAAAGTAGTTCGCTCGGGTCTGACGCTAGTTGCTGTTAGCTAATGACCAAATCAGGAAAACCCTAATTCAGGTTGATCCTAAGTGGGAACGGCCGGGATACTTCCGCTACGTGGCAGACGCGGGAAGACCTAGATCGCAAGTCCCGTAACATTCCATGGGAATGCCGGGCGGAGCTTTCTAGACATCCTTTCCGATGGACTACTAAGACGTGTCCTGGATGATTCTAGTGGACACGTTACACATTCAAATGTCAAAAGTATAGTCACATTTTGGGATCCCTACCTCCTTGATTCATAACAACTCATATTTAGATATAATAAGTTCTAACCCTAACAACATATTATTCTCACTCAAACAAGGAATGTGCTAAACTCTAGAAAAGCATCTTGAGTAACTATTTGAATATAATAACTTAATTTAATGTAAGAAGTTCTCATAAATGTTTAAAAATGAGAAAAATTTTCACTATCACACTCAAAAAAAGAGTAACCTAGAGTTTTTGAAGAGCTCAATTAAGTGAAAATTTTATAGGCCTCTATATAAGCACTTTGAATTGATTTTATTAGTCCACACTTTCAATATTTGATGTTCAAATCATGAATAAATATTAGCTTTCTTATGTTTGAAATCTTTGATGCAAAAGAGACATTTATTTTATTCGATAAAAAGATTTTTTTTGCTATGTTTATACATGATACATCATGAAATGCCCACTTGTGATTATTGAAAACATGTCGAGTTTAGCATGATAATCCCAACTCATTAAGACCTACTAGCTTGCCCAAGAAGCCCAAAAGTTTACACATTATATCAATTAGTTTCAATCAACTACAAGGAAAGTCTCACTAGAGTTACTTCACATTTTAGAATCATTACTTCATGAAGATTAGGTTCTAAAAATGATTGATGCATTAACATATTCATATGTTTACATATTGTGACGTGCGAATAGTAATGATGTATGAGGCTCCATAAACAAGTAGGAAACATTGGTCCTCTATGTCTGTTCATTTCTTTGAAACAAGACATGATATGGCAACCACCTCACAAACAATCGTACAAAAACTTTATTTGCTCTTTGTACACTTTTTTAAATTAAGAAATGAACAATTATTTGCTTATCATTCGAATCTAGATCTAAAAATCACTTGTAGTGGACTATAGTAATCTACACGATGGTATCTAACTCAACATGTAATTAAAGGTGTGTTGTACATGATAAGTGCTCAGCAAGATAATGTGAACATTTGGTGCAATATGTATAGTTTTGAGCACATCCTATTTCATAGTTTTCCTCTATGAAATATCATAGTTTTGAACATAATAACATAGAAACTTGTCTTGTTGTTGTAAAGACACATTATCATCTGGGTACAATATTTGAGAATAAGTTAAGGGAACACTAGCATAGATTCTTCTTTGAAATGGTAAAGTGAACTCTAAGCAAAGAGACTAATTATCTAAAAAATCATTTTCTAGAAGAATAAGTTTTTCAATGTCAAACAATTATTACCTTAGAACTTCAAAATTCATTAAAGGGATTCTCAAGGTTTAGCAGAATAAGAATCTAAAACAGGTAAGTAGACGAGGATAGGGTGCACAAGCACATATTAAAAGCTTCATAGCTTTTCTTGGTTGGTTCGTGAATAGGATGTCTATAAACAAAAAAGGCACACTCTTCCTTATGCCTTTTAACCAACTCATCCTCGCACCAATCATTATCAACCACAAACCTACATACTATTCAAATCAACATGATAAGATACCATTTTTTTTTCAAAAGATCCATACACTTTGTTCGCACAAAATTCATTATGCTTCTAGTTATTAAATGGCCCATGTCACTACTCATTTCTAAAACACAAAATTATGATATAAATATAGAAAATGAAACATGTTTTATTTCATGTTCTATGTTCAAATAAGTTCTCACATTACAATGCTAAGCAATGCATTTCATTGCAAATGGTTACCCATAATTGATCGTACAATCACATAGTGTTTTATGTGTCTTGCTATTAGCTAGCCAAATAAAGTACCAAGGTGACACCATAAGGTATACATTGCAAAACATGGGATTATTTTAAAACACAAGAATTTGTTTTCTAATAAAAACTAGAATAGATCAAAGTTCTAACCAACCTATCTTGATGTACTAGAAAAGATTCTTTATTATGTATGTTGCATAACACAATGGACCCTAAAGGCAAAACATTCTTCATGATGCTAAAGCATGATGTTTTTCTCTTTTTCTCTAAATGAAGAATAACTCTTTTCTTTAACATTGGGTTCATGAGATTAACAATGAGATGCACTTATCTTTATTATTTGTAATAGCCAAATTAGGAAAAAAGACAAGAAACATGTATTTGAGAGAAAAAAAAAATAGTAATCACCCATGCAAACACACCTCATGGTAAAACCCACATTTATTAGTTCAATGTACACACAATTTTTACTATCACAAACACATAAAGACAAACTCCATTGATTCTAAGGCAAATCACATACATATCCTATTTCCTTAATACACATGCATTTTGCTTTCCTACACACACACACACAAAAACAACACACACACACACACACGCACATACACACACACGTATGCACGCACATGCGCCACACACACACACACACACACACACAAGTGCACACATATTTCTACTTAACCTTTTATTATAATGACATACACTTAAGTTATCACACAAAGCACATATATTCAAAATTGTTGATATGAATCTTTTATTTTCTTCAAGATCACTTAAGCCCTACCTTTTTGGCCATCATGAGCTAATCATGGAGCTTATCTTTATGTGATAGCCATGTATCTAACATGAACATCTATTATTGGCTTGTTTTTGTTGAGGATTGAGCTATATGAGTATAAAAGTGGCTAGCTTACAACTGATATTTCATGTCCAAGAGTTTGACAACTTGATATGAAGCATAAGCTGATTATCTTACAACTGGTATTTCATGTCCAAGAGTTTAACAACTTGATGCATATGATGTCCCTTATCTATAGTGCTATACAATTGGGAGACATCTAAGTGTTTTTTGGTGCATTTATCACAAATCTCTTATTAATTCATCCAAAATGTTTGTTGGTAATCTGTTTTAACAAAGTACTAGTAATGATTACTCATTATCTTTCTTGATTCCATTACTCATACCACTATACACATGTGCATGGGTACACAAGCGGACATGTGCTCGTGCACTTGCATACGCACGTGCATGTGCACGTGCACATGCACACGCAGACGAACACATGCACACGCGCACACGCGCACGTACGCACGCACGCACACACACACACACACACACACACACACACACACACACACACACGCACGCACATAGATGCATGATGTATCTAGCATTAGCTTTCTATAAAAACTTGAATACCCTTTCACTTGTTTTCTAGATGCCTTTGAGATATGTAACAACGTAGACATTGCTAGTAGTGAATATTTTATTGTTAATGGTTTGGATGTATGAGTATCACCTATGTTAATACATGGGACAACCAAAATTATTGCTTGACTTGTCAATGCATATGTATAGTCACAATCCAACTCTCTTTCACAAGCATATGTATAGGAGTAATGCTCATTGACTTGGCAATACATGACATGCATTGGATTTTCAATTGTCAACTTTGATTGTACCTATATGCACTTTGTCATAATAACATCCACAATCACCAATTTGGGTTAGTACAATAATCATCGGATACTATATCAAGTCTCTAAAATTTTCACTCAAACTAATGAGAAGGATAGATTGTTGGTAGGTGGACTATTATTCCTATGGGCTTTCTCATTAACAGAAAGCTAACTCTCTTTGGCATAATTTCTACTGAGGGAACTAATTATAGTGGTAATTCCATGGTTAGCATCTTCCTATTTCTAGGAGATTGGATGCTCTCATTAGATTCAATATACTCAAATTGCTTTTGTTTTTGAGCATTCTAGCTTCCCACCTACTTCTCTCACCCAAACATTGAGATTCATAGTAGTGTAATACATTTCGATAATGTATTTGCAAGAGTAGTTGTGCTATTTATGGAATTAATTAGGTAATCTCATAGTCATGCATTAATAACAAAATTGTTCTTTAATGAATGCCCAAGGGGTGCACCTTATGGAACATGTAAGATACCACATAAGCTCAAAAGAAATAGTATTTTATTTAATAAAACTTACAATATTATATTTATAAAATAGCTTTCTTAATTACAATTTTAAAAAAAATCATAAGTTTGTAAAGTAAAAGGGGTCATTCTATGGCCTTATAGAATGTAAAGAAAGGGTATTTCTTAATATCCTTTACATGCATCTTATATAGATGATTTCTTATAAGTGCCCCCCTCTAAGACTGAATGCTAAGCATAATAATTGGGGCACTACTCTACACACTAAACTAAAATCAAAGAGTCTATAAAGTGCTTAGCTGGTTGGCTTGAAAATCCACTTATATAATGTTGTGGGTTAGCACCAATGGTGATTTCATAGCATATTTTGAAGAGGATGCAATCATTTGATTCTTCTAAGTGGCTACTTCAATGATTGGATTTCTTCATTATTATAGCATGCTTCAGCTTGCAGCTTGTCTTTTAGGGTTTGCTAAGGCATTTTGGCATTAATATCTCTATTGTGTTTTGCTAGTAGTTTGTAGTGTATGCTATAATATAATGGCCATCATTTTGATCTATACTCACATATACCATAATGCATGAGAAATTCTTTGACTACAACATGGTAATTTGGTAAGAATTCTCACTAAAATTTCATTGAATCAATCTATCATTAGTAGGTTAGTTTGTTATGTTTTATGTGTGTGAGTAGACTATGTGAGAGATAGTCATTGTCTTCATATGTTGACCCCATGAAGACAATAAGGATGTATCCAATGGTCTAACATTGAGATCATAATGCAATAAAATGAGAGATATATATATATATATATAACAAAGGTGAAGATCATGAGATTGAGATTGTGGAAAAGGTAACGCATATCCATGACTAGGCTTGCATACAACATACAACATTTCACTCCTCTCTTCTCTATGTGTGTGTGTGTGTGTGTGTGTGTGTGTGTGTGTGTGTGTGTGTGTGTGTGTGTGTGTGTGTGTGTGTGTGTGTGTGTGTGTGTGTGTGTGTGTGTGTGTGTGTGTGTGTGTGTGTGTGTGTGTGTGTGTGTGTGTGTGTGTGCGTGTGTGTGTGTGTGTGTATTGAAAAGTATTGAGATCAAGCCTTAACGGATTATTTAAGGCTATTTATATGCCATTTGAGGAATATTTAATTATCTCATCATCATCTTCTTAATTTATTGTATTTTGGATCAAGAGCACCTCTCAATTTATGTGATTGATCTTGGATATCAATTTGGAGAAAATGATGATGATGTTTTCAATTAAGCTAAGATTGACAAGCATTTCATAATGATGATGAAAGAAAAATAAATGAAAAATAATTATTAAAATAATAATTTTACAAAGGTTTTAATGAGTCTAATTAGCCATGAACATGACAAACTATGCTCCTGGAAACCCATATTGAGCCATCCTTTTGTTCTGTTAATCCCGATGTAAAGAAAGTGCAAAGAAAGGAAAGAAAATTAAAAAGATGTAGGATAGAGTGAAAAAAGGTGGCCCAATTAAAAAATAGGAGAAAAAGAGACAAAAGTGTAAGAAACAAACTCAAAAGTCCAAGGCAAGTGCAAAAGGGAAAATGTGCATTTTAAATATAAAAGCGTACCCTAAATCCTTGTAAAAGAGCGCGAGGCTCCCTCTTGTGCAATTTGTAAATGTAGATAGGCATGCATGAAGGAAGAATATAAATAGGAAGGGAATAGGAAAATATGACCTAGACTAAAATGACTGGTCATGTAAAAAAGGGATGGGTGCCCAAGAGGAGTAGAGCATGTATAAAAGGGAAAAAAATGATTGAAGTAGCTCATTCTTTTGTGTGACCAAAACTAGATCTCCTCTTCTTCTTCTTCTTGCTTGTGCTTTTGCTTGAGAAAGGGAGTGAGGGAGTGAGTGTGTGAGGGGAGAAACTTGAGATTATTAAAATCATTATGTATGGCAATGTCTAGGCTAGTAAACCACATTTATCCTTTGTCTCCTAGGAAAAATCCAAAAGCTTGGGCTTGTTGAGCAAGGTCCGTGAGTTACTTATCAAGTTGCTTATCGAGTTACTTATCGATTAGCTTAGCAACTACATGTATTTTGGTTTGGCTCTTAGAGTTTGGTGTGATTCCTAGTCCTACTAGCAACCTAGTCGCTAGAGCTGCTCTGCTCTCTGTGGCTGTATTGTCTAAGAGTTGCTTCATGAGAAGCTTACTTAGCGTAAGATCAGCCTCTTATTCTCTCTCCCTCTTAGCATTTGGTCCTACCCCCTAGTTCTATTGGCAAGAGCTAAGATGCACTAGATCTTGCATGTTTCAATGTCTTGTCTCAGCTTTTAAGCTTGTTGCTCTTGGTTGTAGGCTATTATTCTTTGGAGCACTCTCCTTCCCAACCTTCTCTCTTCCTTGAGATTGGCTATGATGTCCTTGGCTGGTCTACCACGATGCACCATTTTGGTTTGCAGGTCGTACTGGTTTACCATTTTATGAATGTAAACTAGGAAATCTCCCAAGTCGAGCTCGTTATCTACAAGGTTGGTGTTGGTTTTACAAACATGTTGGCAGTTTCTTGAGCAATGAATGTGTCGATCATATTGATTAGATCAAGTAAAGTCATGTCTTGAATCGTGTCAATTCGCAGTTTTATTACTTAACCTTGTTAATGTGTTCCTCGTTATACAATGTAGTTTGCAACATTACATGATATTCTTAGGCAACAGATCGAAGGCTGTGAGAGTCGAGATGGATACTTGCAAAACCACACCAATTGACATGGATGCCATCTCCACTGTTTTGAAAGGAGACTCATGAGTTAGTAATTCCTATGGGCCACTAACAAAGTATATCCCTTGCCCCGAGAAGGACAAGTGGGATTGGATGCACCTGCTAGCCCCCATCAATTTGTTATTCTTGGATGAAGAGGAGGATTATAAGAAGGCTGCCGACCAAGGCAGCTAGTGAGTCCCAAAAAGTCATACCATCTTAGCTCCTGCCAAAGAGTATGACCCCACCATCAGTACCACTCTACATGATGGCCAAGAGCTCTGGCAGTCAACCAACATCTATCCCCTCCCACGTCCCATCTAATAAACTCAAAATCCAGGGGATTCTTGAATGCTTGACAAGAGAGCTAGTTGGTAGCCCAGTTGCCAATCTCAAACCTCTCAAGGACCTCATGGACGAGCCAAAGTGGCAATGGACTAAAGTGCAAAATTTGAATCTATTGTACAATTGGACACTAATCACGGATGAAAAGAAGGCTGAAAGAAAAAGCCTGAGAGATGAGAAGCAGTCAGAATATAATGATTTGGACAATGAGTACAAAGATTGCTACTCTATGAATGGGGAAAGTGAGGAAGAGGCTGATACAATAGAGTATGATTTAGATGGCCGAGTGATCAAAGAGATACAGGTAGACTCCAAGCTAGGGAAAGCCAATGCCTTTAGGATTGAAAGAGGAGTCATTAGGAGAGAATGTGATGGACCACCTAGGTATAATGACTTATGAGCAATATGGATTAGTTCAACCAAGCATTGTACCACTCCTTAGAACTGAATTGGCCTCAGAGCCATGACCATTGAGGGAGACTCCTTCTTCTAGCGAGGGCTATGATTTTAACTCTCAATTGAAAGTGAGCTCTGAGAGAAATCTAGAGATGCCATGACCACCTAAGACCAAATGCACCAAAGGGGACCTACCGATCCACCTAAGGCATAGGCAGTTGAGGAAGGAAAAGAGAAAGCAGTCAAAGGATATAGAAGTCAAAGAGCAAAGGAAGCCCTAAGATCTATCTAAGTGCTTCACGAAGCTCAAAAAGGGCAACAAAGTGGTGACCTTTCTAGGAGCTAAGAGGTAAGGACATGCAAGCAAACCAATAGAGGGGCTCACCAAGGTCAAGGAAGCCAATTTAGTAGGGGAAGGTGAAAAGCCTCGACCCATATTCATAGCAGCTGAGGACCTAACCAAACAAGAGAAGGCTAATCTTGTCACTCTCCTACAAGAGTACATAGATGTGTCTGCTTGGGTTCTTAGATGAACTAAAAGGAGTAGCTCCAAGGGTCACGACTCATAACATCCCCATGACTCCTAATGCAATGCCAATCAAGTAGCAGCCCTACCCAATGAATTTGAAGCATGCACACATCATTAAGAAAGGGATAGAGAAACTATTGAAGGCCAGATTGAGAGTGGAGTTTTGAGCCCAGGATGTGCCTAAAATTTGCCAAAAAATCTGGAATTTAGGGAAAAAATATTCAACATCGAAGGCGGTGGCTCCAACTAGGACAATTTTAAGCACCAAGTGAAATACGACTTTTAAAAGGCGCCCGAGCGACACTTGCGGATTTTTGATCATTTTTCAGATTGTCGTGTGGGTTGTCAGGAGTTTCCAGTCAATGTGGGATGTAAAGCTGGACGCGTAGAAATTTACAGCACTCGAATCGGAGCCAGGACGGGGAAATGGCCACAAATGGGGCAAGATATGAAAAGGTGGACATTAGAGAAGACCAAAAGGGGTGCCCTTTGGAGCCTTTGGCGCCCCCCCTCCCCACCCCCCCCCCCCCCCCCCCAAAAAAAAAAAATTATGCATCCCTTATCAAAAAACGTGGAGAGAGAAGATGGGAGGATGAAAATGTGAAGAAGGCGCCATCATCTTCACGCCGAAATTTGCGCCTCCATGAATGGTTGGCAGGTTACAAACACCCTATGCAACTGACATTACCCCCGATCTTCTCCCTCTTTGCCGGTCTTATCGCCCGTCTTTGCCAGTGAAATGGCCTGGGAATAAAGAGATGGAAATCTAGTCTTTCTCTCTCCTCCCTCTCTCTCCCTTAAGGGGTTGTTCTTGTGTGCAAGAGGAAAATGAAGAATGGTGAAGGAAAGCTTGTCCGGTTGGAACATTGAAGACATGAAGATTGCTGATTGTGAACATGCTGGACATTGAATGTGGGATGACCCGCAGTCCCGCACCTAAACCGAGATCCCAAAACACGAAGCCTAAGCGGTAATTCAATTTTTATGAAGGAAAAATGAGTTTTTATGCTATTTGATTGATAAAATATTGTTCCCATGGTATAATTATGCATTATGATATTGGTTTCTATGAGTTTCAACAGTTTATAATCAGAAAATTAGAAAATCATAAGTGATATGGCTGAAATTAATGTCATAAAACCCGAAAAACATGCGTTTAAGGGGAAAAAATGGGGTTTTTGCAAAATAAATGGGAAATATGAGACATAACACCTACAAAACTTGAAATTTTACTGTCAAGGAATCTAAGGGCCACAGGCCACAATGAATCCTAATTTTTGTCTTTTTTTATTGAAGAAAATAGAGGAAAAATACCAAAAAATGGTGAAAATGGGTTTTAAATGGGAGAAAATTAGGAAATGGTAAAAGGAAAATTCCAGAAAATTACATGTGTGTTTGTGCAGCGTATAATGAAGGTAAAGCATGAGGTTGTCCTCGATTTACCCTCGTTTTTTATGTTTCTGTTCGTGTTTATCGCTTTCTTTGTAAGGAAATACACATAAAATGACATTTTCACCTATCAACGAATGCAAAACATTAAACGGTAGGGTGAGAGGGGAGGTTGAGCGTCAAAATATAAATTAAAACTATTTTATGTGTTGCATCATGCCTATAAGATGTTGTTTTAAAATAAAGGGGAAGGCAGCATGAGCGTAAGGATCGGTGTCTTTTCTCGTTACATAAACGCTAGCATGGAAATCATGAAAAGACTTGTTTCGCACAATGCACAATGCTGATTTTCTTCTGTTTGTGCACTAAACCGTTCACATTATGCACTATGCATAGTTCATGGTATCAACGGAAAAGCTCCTGGACTGCATAGCAATTGTTTTCTTAGGAATTTGACCCACGATTGAGAGTGTAAGGTTATCCCTTGCCGTAGGATAGAGGGTCAGTTTCCTAAGGGACTGTTAAGTAAGGGCACATGGTATATCTCCTGGATTCGAAATATAAAAGAGAGGAGTTTGTGTTCGTTTTTTTTATATGTTGAGCAACGCATCAAGGGGCCAATCCCTGCGATGTAGGAGAGATGCAGTGGGGCCCCGGTGTCTCTACCGAGAGGTTGCTCCCATGTATGTGATTATCGTGGTATTTATTGCCAATGTGTATGGGTTCTCCCTCTAAGGAGTTTATAGAAAGGGAAACGTTGGATTACAAAATGATAAAAATGATAAACGCATAGATTAGGCTTTAGGGCAGTTTGTCCTTTAGCAGTAGATTGACGCTCCTCGTTCGCGAGGCCGTGAGGGTGTGTTTATTTGTCATGAGCATGAGGTCTGGCTAGTGCCATAGCCAGTGCCGGCCCATTTTAGGTCTCATCAGAGATTCATCTATGAGATTAAGCACATAGACTGGTTTTGCCACCTATAGTGATCGTCCTGAAGAAGAATGGGAAGATTTGAGTGTGTGTGAATTATGAAAAGGTCAATGCTACAATGAAGAGGGACAACTATCCACTACCCTACATACAGGACATGCTTGAAAGAGTAGCAGGGGAAGGAAGCCTACAGTTTCCTGGAGGGCTTCTCAGGCTACAAGTAGGTGCAAGTGCACCTTGATGATAAACATAAGAAAGCATTTGCAAGGTTGAATGGGGCATATTCACCTACATAGTCATGCCATTTGGGGGCTAACAAATGCACTAGCTATCTTTCAAACCTCATCTACACCATATTCAAGAACATGCTTACGTGAGAATTGGAGGTATTCATTGACAATCTATGTGTCCACTCTAGTTGGAGGGAACACTTAGATAAACTTCGCGTAGTCTTTGAGCAATGTAGGCTGTATAATCTTTCCTTGAACCCCCTAAAGTGCTAGTTCTAGGTAAAACATGGATGTATCCTAGGAGGGCATGTGTCTAAGAACGGTATTTCTATCAGCTTCTCCAAAGCCAGGGTCATTGTTAATTTGCCACCACCCACAAACTATAACGGAGTTCAATGCTTCTTGGGGTACACAGGGTACTATCAGCGATTCATCTTAAACTATGCATTGATTGCTAGACCTCTTTACAAATTGGTGATTGTATTTGAGTGGACCGACAAATGCTAGCACACTTACGAGGAACTAAAGAAGGCTCTTACAATCACACCAATCCTACTAGCCTGAGATTGGAGCATAACATTCCACATGCACATTGATGCATCAAAATTTTCCATGGGAGCCATTTTGTGTCAACCTTGCCAACATAATCTTGATTATAATGTGAGCTTTCCTAGCAGACAACTCACATATATGGAGATGAACTACTCCATGATGGAGAGGGAAGGCCTAGCCATGGTGTTCATCACTATGAAGAAGTTCCATCATTATCTTTTAGCTACACCCTTCATCTTCTTCATTGACCATTAGGATTTTCTTTATTTAGTCAACAAACCTTATGCTATAGAGGATGCATAGCTAGATGGTTACTTTTACTACTAGAGCTTGACTTCTCTGTGGTTGTACACAAGGGTAAGTAGTATTACATGGTAGACCATATATCCCACATACCCATATAGGAGAAGTTGCTAACCAAGGCATCATAGATGACCTACGAGATGTGCACCTTTTTAGCATGTCTAGTGAGAGAGACTTGTTCAAGGCCGATTTAACACCATATTGGGCAGATGACATATTCCAAATCCTAGAACATGCATTTTCTCAGAGTCCCATAGAGAAAGCTAGGCTAAAGAGCCTTATCCTCAAGGTTCAACCCTATCAGTTGAAAGCTAGCTAGCTCTATAGACTAGGAAAAGATGGGTTATTATGAAGGTGCATGTGTAAGCACGAGATGCATGGTGTGGTTGTTGAAGCACACATGGTGGAATTGTTGGAGGACACTTCAGCGGTGGAGACACTACAGCATGCAAAGTACTATAGTCTCAACTATGGTGGTCCACCCTATTCCATGATCTAGCTAAGTTTGTCAAGCATTGTGACGAGTGCCAGAGAACCAAATTCCCCATCCAAAAGTACAAGATATAGTTGACCCCGGTAATAGCATAGCAATCATTTGAAAAGTGGAGAATCAACTTTATCAAGCCAATAGATCCCGCAGTGCAATACTCACAAGAAAAGTACATAATGAGGAAGCTGACTATAATATCCTTACGCATTGATCATTGGACCCTCAGCCCCACTTACAACCTACTAATGCAAAACTTAGCCCGTTTAAGGGGCACTTTAGTCTCTATCGAGACTAAAAGCCTACTAATGATCTTCTACGTGATGCCTAATACAAAAGCCACTACTAAGGAATCATTGATAGGATGTGAATTCAAGAAACAAGCACATTGCAATATCAATGATGACTCACAGCGCATTCACCTTGCCATTGGTGGCAATGTTCAAATAGGGAAAACTTTCAGAAAGGGTAGTGCGGCTCCATCTAAGACTGTAGCACCACCGGTAGAGCAACTTAGTGCCAAGCCTAAGGAGGGGAGCCACGACTTATCTCGATCCACCATAGTCAATTGGCCACAACCACCAGCACACACACCCAAAGCCAATGAGCAGTAGCTCAAATGGGTGCCCAAACGACAATTGCAGTCACATAGAAGCCAATTCACACAAAATCATAATCCCAAAACCGCATGCCTTAAATCTAGGAGGCAAAGCTAGTGCTATAGGAGCCGACAAATGGTCAAGCCACACTCATTCTTCTCCTTCTGTCTCCTATCACTCTTGTTTCGTTCTTCGGGTTTGCTTGCTCGTGTAGGCGGCACCTCCTGCTCTCCCTTGTCACTTATTGTTCCTTTGCTTGATTCCCCTCCTTTGTGGTGAGGTGGGCTTTGATGCGTAGCTTCCTCATCCATGACGCTATCATCCTTTATTGCTTCATCTATGATGGCTGTTAGGATACCCCCATATCTGATTGTAGCTACCTTTGACGCAGGTTTCTTCCTTGTGGAGCGTGCGGTTGAGGCAGGGGATTCTCCTCCTGCTGGTGCTTCCGCCGGGGTGAGGAGGGCAGCTGAACTTTGAATGGTTTTCTATACGAATCCATTCCAGTCTATCTCTTCAGGGACTCCTGTTGCTATGCTTTCCAACAGTGGAACCCCGATCCTATTCATCAATGCATTGTACTATTGGCCTGAGAAGAGGGTATGGATCAACTTCGCTTGTAATTTCACTGCTGGGTCCGGGATGTCAGCCAAGCTGATTCCATCCACGGTGTGCACCGCTTCTTTCTTTACCCCCAGTATGGTGCAAACATCTCGTCTCGACCATCTCTCTTTCTTGGGCACGAGCCCCAGGGCCTTTTCTATGATTGTTGCATTGAGGGGCACTTCAATTCTTCTTTCCTGCTCCCCTGTCCTTACTGTGACAGTGCCACAGTTCCTGCTCTTGTCGAAGTTCCTCAGGAAATCCACACACATGCTGTAATCCACGGCTTGCCCCACCTTTTCCACATACTTGTGGAGGTGGCATCTGTCCACCAAGTCTTTGATCACGGGTTCCTCCAGGATGGCCTCGTCTAGATTCAGTGTGTGCCTGAAAGTGAACTGACTGAATCCTCACATCTCGATGCTGATGCCGAATTCGGTCATCTCTTCTTCTGAGATTGGGAGTTTGCCCCCTTTGTCTTGTCCTGCCATGGTGGTGACTTGTGAACACACCATGCCAACATTAATGCCTAACAATCGGCTTATTTCTAATCAAAACTCAGTTTGAGAGAAAAATGTATGTGCCCAAAATGGGTATACTTGCTTAGAGGCTTGACCATTGCTATTGTTTTCCTTTGCAATATTCTTCCATAGAAACTTACCTTATTATAACAATCTGCTAGCTAGATAGCATAACTTTCATTTTTGCTCTGCTCTTGCTCACATTGCTCCCCCTTCCGTCGGGGATCTTTCAAGGAATCCTTCCTAGGATTAGCACAGGGAGGATGAGGTAAGCACTGTTTCGCATGGGTTGACTTACCTGGCCAATAACCAATCATAGAAGCTTGGATTGTATTCAAGTTGGGCGTGACAATCAAGAGTAGATGGTTAGATGGAGACTTGGGAAATGTAGGTCAAGACATCATGGAAGAGGTCTCCAGTATTGAGGCGACTGGCCACATATAATTCCTCTGCGGTGAGGAATTGGTCAATGTAGGGGTAGGTGAGCACATGGTTGTCCAAATGCTGATTACGGGTGATGGCCAAGACCCTAAACGAGATAGGTGCCACATAAGTGGGGTCATATTCAATTGTTTTAACTGCCCTGCATTGCTCAGCATTGGTCATTATTCGACAACCTTTTTTCTCCCATTGGATCCTTACCGTAAACCACTGCTGCAAGAACGTGGAAGGCGAGCTTGCCATCTGTGTGAGCTCTTCCAACTCCTCTTCAGGAGCATAACAAGGAGGCTTACGATACGAAGTGATAAGTCTTCTGAGGGCAGCTTGATCCTTTGAGATTTCGTCGTTTGCTATCAGTTCGGCAGCAATTTTGGGGAATTTAGTGGTCATAAGTTCGTATTCCTCCCAAGTGCATGGTAATGCACGAACATCCGAAGCCAGTGTTTTGTCAAGAAGACCTAGGTCTAGCCTCTCATAACTTCTAGCAAATGTAGTGAAAGTTTCGTCCAACATTTTAATGCAGGTTATCA